>NC_083652.1:10938789-11272361 GCF_963576545.1 Limanda limanda
ATTAGCTCGAAAGACAAAGGAAGGAAGTGCTGAAGGCGAACAGACCCGTTCCTGAGCTGTTCTCTCTCTCAGACGGGAAATACAGACTTTGTTTGTGAAAATTGTATTAGAATGATAAATTAATCAGTATCTCGAGATTGTATTTTTACACTTTGGAACAAAAGCAATAGTAAAATTTGAAAATCCTAATCCTGTCATTAAATATTCTTCGTGTTGTGACTGTTGTGTTGACGGTTAGTTGATGAAATACAATTTTAAATCAAGGACGAACAGAAAACATTGTGACAGAATTGATTTAACCAGACTTTCTCAACTCAGCTGCACATAAATCCAAACAGGGTTCTGAGATATAAAAGTCAAATCTGGTGAGCTTTATTCCTCTACACTGTTTTATTACTTTAGCAAGAGAATGACAATGTAAAAAATAGATTTTTGCAACAAGTTACATCTATGTGATGAGAGTTTGAAAACAACCTTTTGTGAATAATTGCAAATTTTCTTTACTGCCTATTAAGTATCAGCATTGGCCACAAGAAATCCATATCGGTTGAGCAGGAGAATACACCATCCCGGCAGATGTTTGATTATTGCGTAGTTTTATTTTGGCTCCAATTATTATAAGGGGGGGGGGGGGGGGTAAACACAGTGGTAAAATTACCTCACAAACTTAAAGATCCACTGCACTCGAGCTTCTGGAGCAGCAAACCACTTCTCCCTATCCTCATCTGTGGAGGAAGTTGAGTCAATAGAAAAACGATTTTCTGCCTGTGTTGGCTTTTCACTGGGAAACACAGATACACACAATGTATCCTCTCTGCCTGCTTTAAGTGTGTGTTTGAAATGTGCTCTGAGCTTCTTTCTTATTTTTAAATGCACACAATCAAAACAGTATTTGATGTTTTCATTGTCAGGGAACTGCAAGAAGAAAGTGGGCTCACAGTGGACGCTCTCGAGAAGGTCGGAAACATAAAGTTTGACATGGTCGGAGACAGGGAGCTGCTGGACGTCCATGTTTTCAGGGCGGATGCTTACAACGGAGACCCGACAGAGTCCGACGGTACGATTTTCAGCGTAGCGTGCAGCCTGTGGGGGGGAGATTGCTGCAGGAACACTGCATCGATCCTGTGTGTCAAATTCAATTGGGGCGTTGTTTGTAGATCAAACAGCAGAAATCAGCAGTGGACCAAAGAGCCTGGAGGGACATTCAGTTCAAACAGCCAGCGGGGGGAAGAGATAAGGATGAAAAAAGCTTGTTAGAAGTTGAAGAAAGTTGAAGGTTTGAAGACTCTGGGCAAGAGAATAAGTTTGATAAGCCAGCCCACGTTTTCTATTAGTCCCCTTGACGTGATACCAAAAGTTCCACCATTTGTGACACAATCTATGCCTACGATAAAAAACTAGATCTAGAACTCCAGATGATAAAGTGAGGTTGACTAATTGTTCCCTTTTTTGTTTTTTTCCTCTTTTTGTTTTTTTAGAGATGCGGCCTCAGTGGTTCGATTGGGATCAAATCCCCTTCAGTGAAATGTGGGCTGATGACATCCTGTGGTTCCCTCTGTTGCTGCAGAAGAAGAAGTTTGTCGGATACGTTAAGTTCCAGGATCACAATGTGATGCTCAGCCACACACTGGAAGAGGTGGACGAGGTCTGAGATGATAATGTGGCCGGTGGTGACACTGTTTATGAGTCGGACCAAAAATGATCAGCTGTAGATATCAAGCACTGAAGATATCCAACTGTTAAATGTTCTTGTTCAATTTGTTTGTAGGAAGAAACAAGTTCCTGACTGCTTTGAAAAACAGTTTAAACTGAAGATTTAGTGTTTACAAATCTGTTCATTATTCTATCATGTATTCATATCTGTGTATACCTCCACCAAGGCAACATTTCCCTTATGAAGCCCCATTTAAATCCACTAGATCTGGATTTATATTTGGATCTGCAACACATAGATCTATCAAATACTCCCTGGGAAATCTGTAAAATGCGTAAATCTGCTAACAAACAAGCAAACCAACAGACAGGGCAGATAACATAACCTCCTTGGTGGAGGTGAAACTAAATCACAGCATCCGTGCAGAGACAGAATGTTTTCAATTCTGTAATTTTATTTTTCAGGATATTCAGTTTAACTTCATTCAGCAAGTTCTTCTTTTTCTTTAATAGAATATTTACAATATGTACAGTGATCATTTTATTGGGTTTCATATTCTGTGCAAGATCATTTGATTCCCAATGCGATTCCTGTTTCCAAAAACATGTTTAATTTTTCTCCATAAAATACCTGTTGATAACTAAGTGCACTTTTTCTGATTTGCATATCAGCACCTTTCATTTCCACACAGTCGGTTCAGGGCAGAGATAAAATCATCTGGTGTTACCGTCAAAAATGTCTAAACATCTCTCAACTTGTCCCTTTGCCTTTAGACTTCTTTTTTTTATTTCTTTGTAAATATATAATGTTGCGATAAACTGTGCAGACACATTCAATATCCAGATTGTACTTTTCCTCATTCGCATAAAAAAAAGTGTCTGCAACTGTGACAAACAGTCTTCATTTATGGACCAAAAATGTAATAGCGATATAGTGGTTAATTATGGAAGTTCCGACTTGATAGTGTGGAAGAAATCTGCTTCATGATTTATTTCACAGATGCGTATTTTAAGTTAATTCATAACATTTATGTGTGTAGTAAATTTGTTTCTTTATAGTGTAATTCCTGACATAACGCTGCCACTAGTGTCATAGTTTTGATCAATGAAACTCAAATCTCTGCCCTTTGTTATATCCTATAATTGAGTTCAGGCTTTAAAAAGAAAAAAATAGCTTATGAAATAAAAAGGGAGTTTTACAAACAGTTAAAGCAAAGAAAGTCAAGACCACATGTAGGTAAACAGTAAGAAATGGCACACTTGTTCATACAAATATAAAGTATGCCGGTAAACATCACGATAAACTAAACTGTCTCGAAAACACATTGGTCCAAAGTTGTTAAGTAAGTAAAACCAGGAACTTCATGACGAGAGATTGAAAATAATCCCATCATTTAATAAAGCACAACTTTCTGTCCCTCCAATGTTTCTCAACCCTCTGAGTATAAAATCGTTATAGGTGCTTTATCAGAGGAGTTTTCTAATAACACATTGTTGGATTTAGTTGTAGAAGTTGATTTTGACAGACA
This sequence comes from Limanda limanda, assembly GCF_963576545.1. Taxonomy (NCBI): domain Eukaryota; kingdom Metazoa; phylum Chordata; class Actinopteri; order Pleuronectiformes; family Pleuronectidae; genus Limanda; species Limanda limanda. The sequence goes on from NC_083652.1 coordinate 10,941,972, forward strand.
ACGTATCAGCATCAGGCATAAAAAGAATCGTGAGTAACACTGTCAAGTTTAAGGTGATATGTTTGAGTTTTCCCCTCACTGAATGGAATGTATACTGTGTAATAGAGGAATTAGTAAGAAGGAAGTACAGCTGTGCATGACTCGTGTTTGCTTTAGCTCACAGAGCGCGTTATTCTCCAGTTTCTCGTCCTCATCAGCAGCAGTGTTTGTCTTTCGCAGCTTGCTCAGGGCTCAGGTGGAGCTCTTCAATCCGTTATTAGCACCAAAGAGACATCCGAGCTTCGGCTGGAGCTCATTCCACACCTCTCCCATCTGGGGGAAAAAAGGAAAACAAGAATCACCCCCCTACAGTTGAATGTGAGTTATTGTCTCCGTACATTTTGTTTCCAGAGTCACAGGGGGTCACCATGACCTTTGACCTTTGTCCACTGAGCTGGTCAAATATGAAGAAATTCCCACAAGGCAGACTGGAGATATCATGTTGAAAGGCAAATCATGTTTTATGAGGCAACCACAACCTTGACAACCCAAATCCCAGCAGTTCAGAGTATGTGGAAATTTGAAAAGGATTCTTTCGAGGAGTCATTGAGATAATGCATTCACAAGACAAAAAACTTTGTTAGGTAACAGTGACCTTGACCTTTGACCTGCACATTTGTACCAAATCTGATGAAATCCCCTCAAGGTGTTCATGAGATATCGTGTGGGACTGGGGGACGTACCAACGTGCAGACAGACTTTGAATTTCAACAATTAAATACAAATGTAAAATAATACATCTAAATATTATTTAGTTTTTTTGCAGGTTTACTAACTTGATAAGAAAAAAATGCAGAAAATATATCGTCAATGTGTGCCCTGTTGGAGTCTGAGTGAAACACAAAGTCATTCACTGTGTGACTTGTTTGATTTCATAACAGGTGAAAGTGCAGGAGGAGGATTCACTCGATCCTGTGAAATGTGAACCAACTCAAATCCCATTAGTTCTTTTGTTGGACTTTAGAAGCCTGTCTCGTGACCGCTTTGACCCTCCTCCTCTGGCGGCGCCGCGTCGATGCAGGCGAGGCTCTGAAGAAGCGATTATTTCCAGACGTGCTCACTCACCTCTCTGTGTCCTTGGACCTGGGAGTTAACAAAAGCCCCGAGAATGTGGGACGTGATGGGAAGGTAGGTGAAGATAAGCTGCGTCTCTTGATGAAGGCAGAACAGAGAGAAGTAGTTGCGCAGCTCCATGGTCTGAATGGCGTTTTCTTGCTGTATGCAGAGTAAAACAAAATACATTATGAAATTGTAACCACTCAAATAATGATAGAAATCTGAAAACCAAAAACATAACACATACTTTAAGTAATATGGGATACTTATTATTTTTGGATTATGCAGACGTAAAAAAGCTGGTTTGTTACTTTATTATTACAACAAGGTGTTTTATGACATGCTAGCTGCAGTGGGGTTCTGTCTGTGAGTCCAAACTCCCCCGACCCCCCCCCCCCCCGGTTGCTATGCTACACCACACATGGTATGACCTGACAGTGTTATTTAAGGTGAGTGTATTAGCAACAGACACATTCAAGCCAATGCAGCACCTTATTTCTCAAAGTAAAGGAGTTGAAACCGAATACGATGAGAACGGCAGCAGCCTGAGCGCCGAGACGTGTGAAACTGAAAGGGACTGATCACCTGAATGATCCGGGATTCCAGCTGCTCCACAGACGCCTGCTCTTTAGGCTGAACGGTGGTGCTCATCATCTGCCTCTTCATCATGCCGTACTTGTGCAGAGCCCTCTGGTGCTCGTGGAGCACACCTTTCTCATGGCGCTCACAGAGATCCTAGAGAAAATCACAGCGCGCATACACATTTCTTATCTTCCTCCAAAGTTTCAAAATGTCACAATACACAGTAATACCTGACAGCCGAGGAGATGAAATAAACCTGTGTATCACAGACAATTTGACGGATTTTGTTGAAGAGCTCCCGGTTACATCTGATCCACTACTAAAAACTACAATTCCAAGTGAGATAGACTTGATTTATGTCAACTTCACAGCTCCTTCTTATGCCTCTGACAGAAAGATGGATTTTCAGTTTTTCAGTGCCTAGACACAAATATACAAATATCTCAGGATGAATAAGAGCAGTCGTACACGTGGAAGATGCCGAAGAAGATTTCAAGCTTTAGGTGAAAAGGGCAGGTGCCTGTTTTGAGGAGCTGTTAACAAAAATTCGTGATTTGCGCAGCCGGCACCACCCCTCGCCTCAATGCTACGGACATGTTCCTGTTGTTATGAACCCTAGACTCGTACAATCTCCTGCCATGAAAGGCTAGGGAACCCTTGAGAGAAACTTAGAATGAGCACAGCAAAAGAAAATGAAATGGACTCACTCTGTATGACTGCAGCAAATCCAGGAAAAGATTCAGTTTTTCCACAACATCATCCTCTTCCCGGCTGCCCTGAGGACATTAGCAAAACAACATTTATTACCCGGTGCCATGTTTGGACACGCAGCAGCAGAGCAGGTGGTGGAGGATGAAGGTCTGAGGGTTTTACCTGCTGAGCAGCTTTGTCAGACAGAACAGCGAACTCCACGGACAGACTCTTCAGTGACTGACGCAGCGTCCCCCACGTGCTCTGTGAGGAGGCCAAGGAGGGAAGAGGCGAAGCGTCTGAGCCCAGTGTGCTGCAGGAAACAGCATTATTACAGGGACAGGATGTAACACTGTTGCATCCAAGCTGCCAAGCGCAGGATTTTGGAATATCAACATTTTGTTTTCCCAGTCCAACACCTCTGCATGCCAGAGAGCGACTTTAACTTCATATGGAGGATTATGAAATACCTGAGTTCTCTGCCAAACATAAGTAGATCAGTGGCGTTCTCCTTCGAGCGCTCTGCCATTTTCTCCGCTCTGTCCCGCAGCTTGTGGAAGCTGTTGTGGATATTTCTAATCAGCTCCCTGCTTGTTGAGAACTGAGCCTGGATGTCAGCGGGGAGATATTCCTACAGAGAAAATAACAAAATGTTCTTTGGGGGGAAACTGTGCAAAACTATTTTCTTTTCAACGTATAGGGGTGACAAACCTTTGCCAGGGTCGCAACTTTATTGGTCATGAACTCATCACCCGTTCTCTTGTAGGGATCGCGCAGCTTTGCCTGAACATCCTGGTTGGGAAGAGCGGGCGGGGGGGAAACAACATTGAGTAGTTAGAACAGGAGGCATTTCAATGAGCTTATTGTGCAAAATAAGCAAACAAAAGAACCTACAGAGCCAATGAAGGTGAGGAAGGTCTTGACCCGCTCATCCTCTGAGAAGACAGGATGCCGAGCCACCAAGTTGATGAATCTGCCGAGAGCGCGTCTCCTTCCCTCGATGAACTCCCGCTCGGAGACGGAGGTCAGCACTGTGGGCCGACAACAAGAGAATACAAAAACATGAGGAACAGAAGATGGATAACACAGTAACAGTTTGACGCTGAGATCAAAAAATGGGTGATAGTCTGATGATCTTCGAGGCTCATGGGCATGTTCTGTTTGGGCTTGTGGTCTGCTCCACTGTCATATATCACTTATCATCACATCCCAGTACAGATTCCAATCGATATGTTGCTGCTTATTAAGATATACCATATACCAGAGCCTGATTGATTAACAGTTGAGCCAATATGAGACGTTTCGCTTTATTTTACTAAATAAATTAGAGTGCGACCATTAGAGATAAAGCGCATACCTCCAGCAAAGCCCAACAGTCCCTTTAAATTCAATCAAGCTGCAGTTCAGTTCCCTAAATGTGCCTGATATTTTTTCCACAACATCCATGAATTAAAACAGGAAAAATTATAACTTTTTGACAAGGAAGCAACATCATTTTTTTTAATATACATGTATATCTTCTTCTTCTTTAACGTTTATTTTAATACTTATTAAAGCTGTTACCTTAGTTTATTGCTAATTCATTGGGGACCTCTTTTACAGTTACCAGAATCGTCCTGAGAACTGCAAAATTGATCTGCACTTATCTCGGAGGAAAAAGATGAAATCACAAACAGGACACAGACCCTGAAGTAGATCTACGGCTTCACATATCACTCAGTGGGATGAAAGAGAAAGAGCTCAACTGGTGGGCTGGGATATTTTTTAATGTGTCAAGTGAAAATCGGCTCATTTTATGCATCGCAGCCTTCCTTGTTTCTTTCAGGCAATGATTTTGATGAAACAAGGAGACATTTTATTCTTATCATCCCCCAAAAAGCTGCCACACCCACATGTTCTCAACTGATCTTTCACTAAAGCATAGAAATGAGAAGAAGTGAATGCAGGAACAGAGAAATGCATCAGTGATTGTGCAGATGTCAGAGCGTCAGGCAGAGAACGTACCTCCCTTCAACATCCGTTTAGGTGGCAGCGCTGGCACCACTCTGTACGGAAATCTCTGAATAAGAACCTCGTGAAAGACGTCAAAATCACTATAGCGTCGGTAAACGGATATTTTATAACGCTGAAAAACAAGAAGCAAAGAAAGAAAGAAAGACAATTATTTCTGTGGCAGTCGTTGTTCCTACTATTCAATTTAATCCAAGCATAATTGAAAAAATCTGAATTTAAATGAGAAGAAAAGAGCTGGTGCAAAAAGTTAAAAAAAGCAATTATCATTATCAGTGTCGTCAAAGGAAGGGTAAGTAGCTGTTATTGGATGCCTTGCCTTGCTGGTGACCTGGTACTCCACGTGTTTGAGGAACAGGCCCTTCTTCTCGGGTATGAGCTCCAGCTGCACCGTGTCTCTGGCCAGCAGCTTGTCCAGCGTGTGTGACATCATCAGCACGTCCTCCTGAGCTGGCTGCATCCTCAGTGCTCTCAGGTCCTTCGGCTCCCCGAGCTGAGGTTTCGGTAACTCTGTCCGGCGCACGACAGGGAGCAACTTTTAATATTTGTTTTTCATGATGAAATCAATACATATTGGATAAAAAGGCGAATTTCCCAATCGGGAGGAATGCTGCCGTTAAAACCACGTTTCTCTGTTTTCGACAGATTAGAAAAGATGCCTGACTCTATTTGCCTCTGGCCGGCCCTGTGCGTGTGCTCTGTTGTTTATCCCTTCCTGTACATTCCAAGAGAGTCGTGAATTGAATGAAATGCACTGCGACAAATGCAGAAAACCTGTTTAGGAAGTGGCATGCAGCTGCTGTGGTCGCCACACCTGAAATAACAGAGTGGGCCTTAAATAATCACAGAAGGTTGGGAATGGATCTACGTCAAGCCTGCATAATGACTGCCTCTATGAAAACCATAACCCCCCCCTATCATCTTCCCACTGTGGGACTAGTGAAAGAATGCAACACTTAAACATAGGTACGGCTTTGCTACCAAAACAAAAGATTGCTACCAAAACAAAAGAAAACAAATGAAGGTGAATTAAACCAAATTGCTGTTCTTCTTCTGTGAAAGACACTCAAGTCAGGGGTGGAAATTGCAACTAAAATGTATCTAAATTCTGCCAATGGCCCCTGTGCTGCTTTATAACTTTTGCCACATCATGCAATATATATATAAACACAACAGGTGGTTATAGCCCTTTACGATGACTGTATAAGTAGAGGCCGACGAGCATTACCAAGCTACTCATTAAGCCAAACCTTAATTGCCCTTCTCTCACACTGTCTCTTACCTTGTATGCAGTTCTCCAAGAGTTTGGGGCTTGGCTGCTTCCCTTGCTGAGCGAGCGCAATCAACGCCAGCGCTTTATAGAGGGACAGCTTGCTCAGGGATCCGTCCGAAGAGTCGACATGCTCTGCAATCTGAGTAAGACAAAGACAGCATGACCCCGAAGGTCGCCTGCCGTTATTCAGTCCGAAAACAGAATTTAACTGCGAGTTGCATTCCTCTACGCGAAAAAAGTGCTTGCTAGACACAAAGGGAGGTGATACGCTAGAAGGTCAGGAAAAGGGAAATTCCAGTGAACCGTGAAGTGTGTCTGAACTATACCACAGACACATGACCTGACACATGATCTGACCAATTTCTGTCACATCTGTGTGTTGTGACATTAACTTGTGTTCAAAAGTCTAGTACCAGCTTCCCGTATCTACCTTATCTACACTGAATTGCCTAATGGGAACTCAAAACAGTGCCTTATCAGAATCCAACAAATATTTGAGCAGGGATACCTTCATTCATGAATAAATACGAATCAACATAGATAAGCACCCCTGGCTGGAAACAGGAATAATCTGGTATAGAGAGAAGACAGTGGATGGGATGTTTGGGATTCACCCCCATTATGGAAATGCAATTTCTGTATATGTTATACAAGTTATATCAAGTACATGTCAGCTAAAGAACAAGAAGTAGAAGGTAATTCTCTTTCCAAACTACTGTTGGACTTATAACTCTAAACTGTTGAGCCTGTTATGAGACTGAACAACTCACCTGGCCTAAAACAGCCTTGGAGAGTTCAGTCCTCTGGAGCAACCGCTGGAAAACTTCGACCTGCACCCGCTCGTCCGTCCTGCAGCGGATGGCCTCATACACCTCCCTGTAGTAGGCAGGAACGGAGCCTAGAAGAGAAGCAGCACAATGACCACACCACCTTTTATAGAGTAGACCTAATCGTTTTATATATATATCACGTGACTTTTTAATCATCCCAACTAGTGCTGAGCATTACGGCCAAACAATTGTGATAATAAAAATGTTTTATATGGCTCGATACTGAGGATTATCAAAATAAATGTCACATTATTATGTCTGTTAGGTCCTAGGACTCCATTTTGCTCTGTAGGTGAAGGTTGTGCTTTTAAAATCATCATTATTTGCATAAAATCACAAAGACGTATAAACATTTTAGGAGGAAGAACAGTTGTGTGTTACACTTCCTCACTACCAAACTTATATTGCTATTGATAACAAAAAATATTGCGATAATTATTGAGTGTCACATTATTCTAGAGTTTTGCTCGGATACCAAACTTGTGATCATGTGCAACCATGCCACTTTCTCTTATGTGATTTAGTTAATATATATATATACATATAAATATATATTTAAGGCATTGTATTGTATTGAGTTATGCATTGTATTATTAGACTTTTACAATATATTTTAATCCTGGGTTATGTACAGTGTTGTTGTACAGTTAGTTTGATGATATGCATAAAGCACAAGAATTGCCCATAGATATTTGTAAATATATATATTGTAATTCTATTTATTTCCGGTTGCCTTGTAAGAACTGCTTACAGGAACAACAGATAGAAATTAGCCTATAAAGCTAACTCTGGCTCATTAACAATATGTTTGTGTAGATTAATAAGAACAAAAATAATACCCCTAAATTGAACATATGCAATTACAGGATTACAGGTTCAGAACATGACAACAGCCTCATCAGGGTGACACACTAGTGTCTAAAATGAATACAATGCATGTGTGTGCAGGCCTGGTGTTGTGCTGCCTCTGTGCTGAGGGAACCAGCTGACAGTTTTCACGTGGCAAGTAGAAAAAAAACATGAAATCCCCCACGAACCTTTAAAACCTCTGACATGACATTTAACAGTAATATCCACTGCTTCCGCTGAAAGGAAAACATAATGAAGCCGTTTCAAATCACTTCAACGAGTCGCGACCGCTTCAACGATGGAGCAACTTCGTTCCGATCTTCGTGTTCCCAAAAGTTCCCGATCGTCGCTTCACGGAGAACACACGCGTGCACGTGTTCAGCGTCTAAATCCACGTTTCTCGGTTCCCAGGCACCGTAACAACGACCCCACGAACCAAAACACGAGCGAGGTGTGAAACCCTGCGTTAGAAAGAGAGAGAGGACGCTTGAAACGCACCGTACCTTCATTGATCTCTCCAGCCATGGCTCCCCGTGTCATGTGAGCGCAAGAGCACCTCCATGTGATTTCCTGGAGCAGAGAAAAAACAAAAACGCAAGTAACTTATTCTTAAAGTTGTAGTGAGCGCTGGTTGAAGTCCAAGTTTATATAAACTGACGCTCCCGTGCAGATCACTGCGTATACTGTATATATTGTGGTTTTATGTCCGATTGTTGTTTTTATGTACAAATGCACCAACCACACCAAGGCAATTTCCTGTAAGTGTAAATCTACTTTGCAATTAAAAGAATTCTGATTCTTATTAGCAGGCCTAAAATAATCTGGTACGCAAGCCTAAAATAATCATAATCATAATAGTCATAATAATACGGATCATAGGGATCATAATACTAATGATAAAGATTAAAAGCAATATAATAAAAGCCCAACATATATATTGATATAATACTAATACATTGTCTGTTTTTTTATAAAATAAAAGCCCATAATTAATCACTGAACTGACCCACATCTTCTAATTATTTATAGTTTTTCATTTTTTACACAGTCATAAAAAACCAACAGCTTTATCACTTGAACAACTAGCAACTGTTAATTTAAAAAAAACTGGTACCAGAGAATATTGGGCAGTTTTCGCTTTGAAGATGACCCAAACAACTATCAAACATGTTGATTTATTAAATGTATTTATTTTAATCAATTTACTCTTCTATCTATCTATCTATCTATCTATCTATCTATCTATCTATCTATCTATCTATCTATCTATCTATCTATCTATCTATCTATCTATCTATCTATCTATCTATCTATAGGACTGTATTAACTGAGCTCTGAATAACCATTTTTTTCCTCAAGGCTATTTAACTATTTAATCCTGCCTTATGTTACCTCCTGCTGTTCTTATTTTGGCTGATTAATTTGTATTAATGGATTCATGTGGTTTTCATAAAATTATCCTCTACTTTATCTCTGTCCTTTTATTGTCTTGCTTACTGTGAAGCACTTTGCAACTATGTTTTGAAAGGTGCTACATAAATCAAGTTTACCACCATTAGTTTATCATAACTTATCAACCAGCAGCAGAGTACTGGTTAGTGTATATGTGCCCTGAGATAATCAGGGTCCATGTAGAGCAAGGGGGTCATAAAATGGCCTCTCGGGTTAATCCAGTCTATGATCACCACTTATTTCTCACAGTTACAGTCGAAGAGCAACAGCAACATTTTCAACTCTGGCTGGAGATCACTGGGGCGCCTCTAGGTGGCGCTGCCGTTCCGTGTATGTGCCGGTGAAGTGGGCTGAACGAGGCCGGGCACAGCTCACTGCCTGCGGGCTGAACGTCGTGAGCAGCCGCCGCGTTGGATCCACAGTCTCCCTGCGCTGCTCTCCGATCTGGATGAAGGTTTAACTCGGAGCTGCGGACGTGGACCGGGACCGCACCACTCGAACTGAGGGATTACCGGCTAACAAACAAAGAAACTCCAAACAGGATGTAAACGTAAACAAACCTCGGAGAGAGCTGCAGAATGTCCAGAGGAACAAAAGAGACTTCTGCTTCTACGAGCCGCGGCGGACACCACTAACCAGCGGCTACACCGGCTAACGCTAGCGGAGTGAATGCTAACTACACCCTGGTACGTGGAACCGGCTTAAATGTCGGATTATTTATTTAACCACATCTCAAATGGAGCCCGACAGTAAAAGGGTTTCAAGGCTAACATTACAGCAAGATCCTTAATGCTGGGGACACGTCTCTACATCAAGTTTACTGGTTAACAGGCTAACTAGCTTGGCTAAGCCTCGGGTCGCTGGGTTTACAACTAACTACTAGCTGGTGTCATGTTAGCAAACAGTTACTTTGGGTATTTGTTGCAATTTAGTTGAATCATTTACTAATTGTCACTTTTTTAAGAAAACACCCCAGGTTTGTATGTTGTTTTTTTTAACCTCGAGTTAGTTTCTTGTGCTCTAATGTTTATGTTGTCCTGTTCTCATCCCGGATGCAGACAGACTTTATGAGGTGGACTCCCCTTCATCCTTTGCTTGTGAAGTCTCACTGACACTCCCTCGTCATGGCCGCAGTGGTCAGCTACTCTCCGCCATGGTGGGTGAAACTGCTCCACAGGCTTCCACATTTCAACCTCAGGTTCGAGCAAACCAGCGGCGACTTCCAACCGGAGGACTGGACATATCAACAGGTAAGCTGACCCCACCGGCCCAGCCTGGATGCTGTGGTTCCCAGGCAGCCTGCAGACACACACACCCACTGGTGTTGCTTTGACTTGCTGTTTGTTTCATTATATCAGTTTCGCCGTCCACCTCGATGTGCAGGGTGTGATGGTGATGGTGTGGATGCCATGATCAGTTTTCTCCTTGAGGCCATGACCTGGTCCCACCTGTTGTCCTCCTTCACCTCTTGATCCATGTCGCCATCTGTGTGTGTCTGTTCTCTCCGTGTCCTGACCTCTGCCACAGGCCAGTCAGCTGCCATCGTGCAGCGGGAGCCAAGATGAGACCTGCTATTTTCCTTAAGATGCATTCGGTCAATAAGCAGGTTTTCTTATACCACATTCTGAGCTTTTAGACTGTTAAGTGCTTTCCATTAAACAAAAAAAAAACTGCCTTATGTTCTCAGATTAAAGTGGTTAAACTGGTGGTAAGGCGACTACACAGCCTGGAGAGCAGCTAAGGCTGTGGGGGGGAGGGGAGCTCAGGAAGCAGTTGCCCACGTGGTTAATATTAACGAGAGTCTCTGAATTTAGGTCAAATGATTTTTGTTTTGCTTATTGCAGTGGGGTCATTCTGTGTGAGATCATCCCACTTCTGGGTAGCACCGTCACAGATGTTGATGACATTTGCCTCGTTGATTTGATCACATGAGAAACCAAGGAACTGAAAAATGAATGTGTCTCTGATCCTAATTAAGGGACATTGGCGTATGAAGTTGGAACCTTTTGGGGGGGAGTGACTGTGACTGGCCATATCCTGCTTGAAGTCAATGGTTCTCATATCATTTCGAAGCTATTTTCCAGCTCCATATTTATCTTAACAGCGTGTTATGGCCAATATCTATATCTATATTTCGTGGCGTAGATAACTTAAATGACCAAATCAGCTTGCCAAATTCCATTCCGACCTGTCATGGTGCTGAAGTGTGATGATTGACACAGACTCACCCAGTGATTGTTTATTTTCCACGTGTGTATTCCTCACTCATCCTGATGCAGTTTGTTTCCACGAATCTGCGGTTGGTTTGTAGTTTACGCCTCTCAGTGCAGAGATTGTGTACGCAAACAAAAATGCAAATTATTATCTCTGTCAGCATTAGGGTTAAGATATCATTACCATCTATTTGGTTTAATGCTCATATAAATCTTTTAACATCTGTTAAAGCCGCGTCGTAAAGAAGTTGAGTAATACTACTTAAATTCTGTTGAATCAGCTGACTCAACTGTTCAGTTAAACTTAATCCCTTGCTGGTAAGGTGGGGAGTTTTTTGTTTGTCATGCTCATAATATGAGTTTATGATGTACCAACATTGTCTAATCCTATATTAATAATTATCTTAGGTTTATTTACTAATGAACATTGTGTAAACTGTTCTTTTTTGCGTGTCATTGCCAAATCTTCTCATGGTGTTGAGGTTTTTTAAAAGACTCTTGAGGAAGAGAGGTTAATGTGTTTGTCTTGGATAGACTGCTGAGGGCAGGGCGAATCAGGATAGATTGAGGGAGGCTTTTACCAGAAGTTGAAAAACTGCCAGAGAGTTTTTTTTTTTTCAGTTTGAGCAAGTTCCGACGCTGTTCCCCTTTCGTGACTCAGAAAAACCAGAAGTGAAACCCGTCAGTAAATGAGAAATGCTGAAGAAGAAGAACCGTCACGGCCTTAAGCTGTGGTCATGTATGGTGCTTATATAGACAGTTGTGTGTATAAGCTTTTATAAAACCTATATATACATTTGTGATTTAAAATTAAAGTAATTCAAGTGGTTGAATCGATAAAAGTACAGAGTCCTTATTTAATTGATACCCTATTTAGTGGATCCTTGGACAGATGGCGCTGTTCAAAACAAAAAGAGCATCTTAATGAACTGTATTCTTAGCCGCATGTTTTCACTGGAGTCTATTTGCTGAAAAAACGTCACTGCTTTTTGTTGCCTATGATTGGCAGCCATTTCCTTGTAGAACACAGGAAGGGTTCATTGACGTGTGTGTGTGTACAGAAGCTGAATACAAACAACACCACTGTTAAAATGTGGTTATTAACAGGAAACTGAATGCGTTAGATTAAACCATATTGCGCATTGTGTTATGACAAGCCACCAATTCAGGCAATAAAGCGCATTGTCTCACATCCTTGACACATTTATCGCAACGAGAGCGACATAAAAGAGGTCATCATTAGGCTGCCTCAATAAACCATAATTATCAGCCAACTGCGATGACAAGCTGTTTATTATTGTGGAGGCAGTGCTCTCACTGAGGCTTCAGGGGAAGTCTCGACATGTCCAGATGGCTGAACCGTGAGTGGTGCTCGCTACGGCGCTCTGTCATTATGATGCACAGATGATGTGTGGAAGTGATGCACCAGAAGTAACATGGAGCAGAGGTATAGGTTCTTCCTCCTGTGGTGCTGTTGCTCTCAGTGAACCCTTTTCAGCTGACCTAAGCAGAACAACATGCGGGAGCTGAGTCACTCAATGGCATTTGTGTCAGATGAGTCTGTGTGGTCTGCATCTCTGTCGATGTTTAACAAGAATGGCACGCGGAAAATATTGCGTGACCCCAACTTTAGGCCTTTCTTCATTTGTTCACTGACTATAACCAGGTTGTCAAACCACTGCCCCAGGTGCCTCCACCACTCGACCTAGAAATCGTATAAACCAATCAGATAAACAAAATATCAAGATCATCTGTAGCAGCCGTCCTAAACATCATCCCAGTTCAAGCAGACAAATCAAATTACTTTATGCCAGTTTTGAATCACAGTCATTGTGTTATACCGACTTTGTTGAGACAAAATCAAACACAGAGAACAACAATAGATTTTTCCCAAAACAAAAGTGGCAGGATGGAAAACTGCACCAGCCCAGAATCCTCAGGAGTTTACAGTGAACACACCCCTCTGTGTGACCTACATAAGAAGAGCTGCTGTTAACTTCCCCTGTATACTTCTCCACTGCTCACTTTGAAATTCTAACCGTTGTGTTGAGTGATGAAGAAAACGCTTACGTGCATCAGTCTAGTTTTTCTTGGAGCATTCCTCTCCTTAATTTTTGCACCCAGCGTTTTTTTAATCCTGGTTCACTTAAAAGAAGCCTTTCATTGTGGTTATTTTCAGTTGTGTCTTGATCAAGTCCACAATCATCCTTGTATTTATTTTAACTTAAATGAACAGGCTCTTCTGTACCACTTTTGTACTTCATCAAATTCAAAAACTGACTTAAATTTTCTTTTAATATCCCAGCGAATGATTAAATCTTATTCAATACATTTTTGTTCTCCTAATTATAGTGTGTGTTCCTGTGTACTTGCATACATAACATAACTTCAGTTTTATTTAGGATAAGGGGTAAGACAACTGTAGTAAGTGCCTTTGTTGCACAGTATTTATTATTAAAGTTTGTGCTATTACAACCGTAACAGATGCACACACATTAGCAAAGTCTCCCACAGCGAAGAAGACAAATGTTCAGCACTTGAGGCAACATGTTTCAGTTCTTCATGCTAATCGTGTGATGATTCTCTGTGGGAAACTTGGGGAGACCATTAACCTCATCGTTATTGACGTGAAAGTAGTATTGGCAGTGAATTTTCCATCATGCTCTTCTTCTGTCCCATCAGTCCATCCTGTTATTGGGAGGTGTGGCGCTCGCCTGTCTGGCCCTGGACCTCCTGTTCCTGCTCTTCTACTCCATCTGGCTGTGCTGCCGGCGAAACAGAAATGTTGAGCAGCCCAAGGCCGACTGCTGCTGCACGGCCTGGTGTGTTATCATCGCAACACTTGTCTGCAGGTGAGTGGAACTGTGGGAAGACACTGGGGAGGAGTGGGTTTTGATCCTCAAACACAGTTATTTATGTTGTTCATTTAATGCAGGGTCATAATTCTTTTAATCCTGAAGTTGAAAAAATCTGACATGGTCAATGGTCTGTGTTTAAAAATGATCACTCACTCTACCATTCATGGAGTGCATATACAGTATGTGCAGCACATTCTCTCTCACACGTCACTCGCACAGTGGCAATCTTTTACTCAGAATGGATTAGCCAGGGATTTAACCACCGACGTTGTGGTCAGTGGATGACCTGCCCTACCTCCTGAGTCAAAGCCGCCCCTAACTACCATCCCTAAATATGGTGCCGTTTTCAGAGTCTGTATTTCCTGATGAGTATTTGGGTTTGACAGCGGAGGGGCAGGCGAGAGCTAGACAGAAAGACAAGAAGAGAAGAAGGCAACCAGATGTCATATTGTCTGCATTTTCTGCAAGTGGCATTCACCAGTTCTCTTTGTTTGTGACTGCTACTTTGCATTCACACACCCACAGACAAAGATACAGGAAGAGGCACGGCATCCGCCGACGACTGACAATCTTTGCCCAGTGTTTACATTTTGTGGTCAGCTGCAAAAAGCTACAGATTCAAAGACAACCAGCCTGTCAACAGCCTGTCGCTCTGTATCCTCAAGAGACAGAAACCAACCAACGCTTGTAATTATGTTCAGTGTCTTCTGTGTTATTACATAAAAACACCACGTGAGAAGTAGGAAAAAGACCAAGTTCCACCACAAAAGACGATCTCAGGTCAAATGAAATCACATTTCAGTTAAACATCTTCTTTTCAGAAATGCAGACGATGTAATTATGACCTCATAAGACGGTATTGTGAGAACTGAACCATCTGGACATGCTTTCTCTCCTTGGACACTGCCTTTGCTTCCTGTTTTCCTCCTCCTGTTGATGGGCCACCGGAGAGCCATCACGGCTGATTCAGGGAAGCACAAAGAGCTCAGGGACCTGATGAGTACAAGAGCTGCATCGCAATCTCTGTATCTCAGAGTGTGTGTGTGCGCTCGTACCCACGCACAAACGTTTTCTTGTAAAAGCAAGTAAAACAAAGTTTGAAAAATCAGATGAGTCTGTTTTGCTTTTGTTCATTGACAGTGTCAAAGCTCTGCACCTCTTTTAGAGATATGAGGATTATCTGCAAGTGTTTTTTCGTTTTTATTTTCTACCATAGAGAATGAACAGTGTAGTTTCCACAGGTTCACGTCTCAGCAGGGGGCTTGGTTTTTATTTTAGTTGTGACCCTGCTCCTGTTCTTCGCAATGCAGAAGAACAGGAGAGAGGTGAGAGAGGAAGAGATTAGCAGCCGTCCAGGAAGGGAAAACCCTCTGATGGCTGGCTGAACGCTGTTGGAATGCTTCACTTATCATCGGCCCACTTGATAGATCCACTCTGGCTTCAGATGGACCAAAGCAAAAGAGACCAACAGCTGCACAACAGGAAGCGAGATCGTCACTGAGCCTTCTGTCTTCAAATTGTTTCCCAGAGCACAGAAAGGGAGTTTATTTTCACACACCAAGCAAGATTACTGTGAATAGCGGCAAATAAACTGTCAGAATTGTTTATAGTATTGTGCGAATATTTTTCACGTTGATATACCTATAGAAACTGTTTCCTGTGCAGTCGCCAAAACTGTTTTCCTGCAACCTGAGGCCTGTCTGTGCACATGGGAGCTGATCTCCTGCCTCAGTGCAGCCTTTGTCAGCCGTAGTGCGGGGTTTGGGGCATAGCTGGTCCATTCCTCTGTGTTTCCATGGTTCTGTATGGAGTCTTTCTGCTGCAGCTGAATGGAGCCTGTTGACTGGGGTCTGAGCCGACAGGGTTAATGTAGAGTTCACACGCTTCGCTGGCCGCCTCGCTGTCCCCCTCGCCCGCTCTCATCTCTGTCTCCGCTCTGTGTCCTTTTTAGCTAATCCCTCCTCCTCACCACCCTGTCTCCCCCTCCCTTCCTTTTGTCTCCCCTCAGCGCTGGCATTGCTGTCGGTTTCTATGGGAACGGCGAGACTTGTGATGGAGTGAATCGGGTGACGTATTCCCTGCGCCATGCTAACCGCACAATCGTTGGAGTGCAGACGCTGGTAAGGCCCGATGGCACAAATTATACCAGCGTGTTTAATAATTCATCGTCAAACTGCCATGAGCGGCCCTGGTTTCCTCTACCACCAAAGCTCTGTAGTGAATCCCCCTTTCCTCTCTGTGCTCAATCGCAATGTTTCCCTGTGTGTGATGGTCATAGGTACATGACAGTACATCCTCATTGAACCAAACCGTAGACGACAACCTGCAGCAGCTTGAGGGCCAGTATGCGGGGCACGCGGACTACCTGTCCATCGTCCAAAAGCTGCAAGGCCAGCTGGACGAGCTGGTGAAACAGATGGTGGAGATTCCCTTCTGGGACAACAGTAACATCTCCCTGGAGGAGCTCGCCGTCAACATTGAGCTGTATGATTGGTACAGGTAGGTCTATTACAACAAACTTGTATCTAGCTCTTGCGTTGGGAGTAGTAGCAGCAGCAGCATTGTTAATAATCGTATGAGCATTGAATACAGAGCAGGCTGCATCTCTTCATTAATTTTTCTATGGAGACACATGCTCCTTTTTAATAATTCACGTCCCTGCAAAGACAGTGGCCGCCACTCATCTTGCATATGTTGTTATTAGTCCATCTTTTCCCTGGTGAGACTGTGGCGTCCGACGCTGCTCTGTGGGATATGAATCTGCATTATGATGTCTGAGTGAATCTGTGTGGGGAGAAGAGACGAGCAAAGACAAGTAACTCACCAAGAATCTTAAGTCTGCCTCGAGTTTCCCAGTTTGTTAGAAAATGTTGAAGACGACGTTGTGGCTGTCCCTCTGGGCTGTATCGAGTTTGTGTACATGTACGCTTACAACTATAAATATCCAACTGGCTTAGGCAGTAATTCAAAGTGGAAATGACATGAGATGCACTTTATGAATGCAGAATTGAGTTAACTCGTCCAAATGAATCTGTGCATTTTCTCTTGGGGATCATTGATTTGTTATCATAATGGAAAGCATTAACACAGCAAAAAACATTTTGCGGTGTCAAACGCTGACTCTGTTTTGAACGACATTAAACAAGATGATGCTCTGTTGAGAGATGTTTAGCTGTGCTGCCCTCAGCCGTGCGTTGCTAATGACATTTGTCTTCACAGGTGGCTGGGCTACATAAGCCTGCTACTGTTCGACGTCCTCATCTGCCTCCTGGTGCTGTTTGGCCTCATTCGCAACTCCAAGGGAACGCTTATTGGGTGAGTCGAATCACGAGATCACAGCCACAGGAGATATGAAGGGAAAAATGATCCTGCCCTGGGAAATTATCTTGGCAATTGCTGTACACAACCCCCCCCCCCCCCCCCCCCGACTCATCAGAGCCACCTTGTCATTACAGTTAAGTCAGTATGAATTCATTCCCTGTAAAATATCAGCCCAGCCCACAATTCATTTAGGCCCCAGCTTCACATCGTGTTCATGTCAGTAGTTTAATTTATTATAGGGACACTTTGTGCATAATTGCACAGGTTTTACGTGATTTTATTGGTAAATTCTTTTTGAAAAAATATTTAATAGAACAGTTTAAAAAACATTATTTCAGTAAAGTCTTCCAAAATTATATTACTATTAACCCATCCTATAGTCACATGCATTTCCAATGACTTTTCTCCTTTAATGTCAAAAAAGCTTCTCTATGGCAATAAGTAGACACAGTTAAGTTGCTACACATGCAGTAATAACATCTTTCATTTACTTTTTTACTTTAAGCATTGATTAATCTTGTTTTCAGCTGTGGTGGAATCAGTAGTTTTCTTGTATTCCACACTCCCATTGGTTTTCCAGCACATTAGTGTTTAACTGCATTTTACATGACACAATTAATGTAAGTGTCTTTATGAGACTACACAGCTTCTATCTGTGCCTCTCCTCCTGTTCTCCCAGTAGATTGACAATTCTTTACAATATCTTTTAATCAGCACTGTTATTTACCTCAATAAAGGGATGAATTTATTGGTCTAAACAAATTTAGAAAATAGTGTAAACATCACAGGTTTTTTTTAATCGTTGTCAATTAATAGGAAATGTATTAACTTATCGATAAATCAACGGATATTAAGTGATGGATATTAATTCAGTGTTTTTACTGTCAATGAATCAGTGTTTGATTGTTGATGTGCATATAACCCACAATGTTAAAGATGCTTACACTTCAAACCTCCTCTCGGTCTCCCCAGGGTTTGCTTGTTTGGCGTAGTGGCTCTGGTTATCAGCTGGGCCTCCTTGGGGATAGAATTAGCCGTCTCTGCGGTAAGTGTCCCCATCCAAGCGTAATGCTGTTTTCCAGGTAGAACTACATAGTTCATTGCATATAATTGGAGAACAAAGCCAATGATTACAAAATTTGGCCTTGGAGGGGAATTTTTTTCCATTTAATTAGTCGAGCAGTGTAGACAGATCAAAAATATGCACTGAAATACCCTTGTGATGTAAGTCAGCGCCTGTATTTGTTAAAACCCCTTTATCTGTAGTAATATCACATTATTGTTAACTTGAAACGTTGTTTTATGGTGAGGGGGAATCTTTTTTGTGACTCAAAATTTTCAAAAAATACACCTAAAACCTGTGATCACAAGCAAAATTAGTGAAATTAGCTCTGTAGCCCTAACATTGCATCGTTTGTTCTTGGACTACAGCAGCATAACTCCATGATATTTGCAAAATGTTTATTTATTGTTTTATTCAAACAGCCATTTTTCTGTATATTCCCCAGGAGGAAGATTTTTTTTTATTTACATTACATTTTCATGTGGAGGATTTTCCTCCTTTGAAGATGAATCACACCTCACATTCAGATGAGCTTAGTTAAGTTGAGACACAGTCAACCTGTCACACAGATAAAACAGTTATTAAAGCTGTGAACATTTCCTAACATTACATCAAAGATGTGTCTGTGATGCTGTTTCACTTTGTTGTTGTAAACGTGAAGTAAGAACTGTCTTTGTTTCCCTAGACCTCGAGTGACTTCTGTGTTGCTCCTGACACGTATGTCACAAAAGTGGCCGACCAGTACGGAGTCGTCAATAAAGGTATGAATAACAAAACATAAGTGGCATTCATGGGTGTGCTGTTAAGAGAGGGTTTTAAAATTGATTCAGTCAGCTCTTCAAACGATGAATATTTCTCCTCTCTAATTATAGAGGTTGTTATTGTGCAGCAGTGAGACGACATTGTTGGAAAGAGGGGGGGGCTTGGTCTTGTCAGCAGCCCATAAAGAGCCGGTAGATTTACTGCAGCAGGGTTAAGAGAGCAATAGGCTGCCCTTATAAACAGAATAGGAGCCTCTCTGGGGCGTCTCATCTTAGTAATTGTCCAATCTGTCCCATGATGGGATGCGCGTAAGAGGGAAAACATTGTGCCTTGGTCTTGTGTGTATGAAACCGAGTGTATTAGGGAGATATCAGCGGCAGAGGGGAGGATCACAGACAGTCAATTTCCTTCAGAATTTGTCCTTTACTCCACTTCTGCTAAGATTTGCTGAGGTCTTAGTGCGCAATTCAACCTTAGGGGCAGAAGTCAGGACATCTGTAAATCCTCTGATCCATGAGCACCAACTCATTGCATGCAGTGTATTATTCAGAAGAAATTACAACTTTTGCCCTGGGGCTGCTTCATGCAGTGGTGTTCTTGTTCCCCTCTGAAGCACATGTTAACTAGTTAGCAATTCAAATAAATCTTTTTTTAGTTCAATGTATGAATTAAGACTGTCCTAACCCTATTTGCCAAGACATGGAACTTAAATTGAAATAATCAGTACATAACAACAACTTTAAGTCTTTATTCAGACGCCGCTTTTTCAGTTTAGTTGACATTTGGTGCCAGCAGTTCCTTATGCTCTGAAAACCTTTTGATGGCGAAATTCTCCGAGCAATTTATGTGACATTCCAGGGACCAGAACAAGATTTTGTTTTTCCTTGTTAATACAGCCCAAACACTTAACCTGCTGGAATAATGTGCGGCCACATCTTTGTCCAATAAGCAAGACCATGGCCGTGGCTCACTGCTTTATCAATCAATCTGCAGAGAACAAGCCCCCCCCCCCCCCCCCCCTCCCCGGTCTTGTTCACTGCCTTGTAGCTGGAGTCTTGTGGTTTCATCCCCTAGTCATAAGCAGATCACATTCTTCATTTTCTGCTTCAGGGAACAGTGGCAAATAAATTATAGTATTGACGCCAAGTGGCACAAAAACTAACCCAAGCCCCATGAAGCGGCATCAATTATTTCCATCCTTTAACGGAAGTCTGACTCTTCCTGACATTAACATGTGTGGGCGGACGTATAAGAGCTGGGCCGACAGCAGCTGGCTTTATATGTACTTTCCTGCACCGGAAACTCTCCTCTCATGCTCAGCTGTGTGGGAAACCAGCTCCTGATACAGCAGTTGTGTGTGGGGATACTGCTGTACTGCTTTTTAGTGACGCATATCAATGATTGCTCATCAACTCCTACACACTGCTGTGCTTTAGGAGAAATACTTTAAGCGGACAGTATTAGCGTGTGAAAGTCCTGAAGCCTCGCTTTGGTTTCTAGTTTACTGTGAACAGCACACACGTTCGGTCTTGTTGTTATTTAACAATTCCTCCAGAGATGACGTAACCGCTCTTTGTGGAGTTTCGCAGGAGGCTTGGTGCAGTAAGTGAGGGTTCCTCTCCATTGCTGCATGTTCGGTTGTCCCTGCGAAAAACACATTAATTCATTCATACTGTTACGGCACCTTTTGAACTTTATTTTCTTGGAACATTTCCCCTCCGAGCTCAGGATTAGCTCAGCGGGTGCACAGCTACCGCAGCAGTCGTTCTCTGACGCTGCAGCAGGCAACACGACAAGACAGCAGTAGAAAATAAAATGGGAACATTTCTCTTGGCCTCTTTCCTAGAACACGACATAAATAGCTGAAGCACAGTGCAGAATTAATTTACATAATTGTGTTTTCTTATTACAGCAATAAACAGAAAATGATGACCTCCAATCTGCAGCTCCCCCTCAGCGTTACAGAGCTTTCTTGTTAGTTTCAGATCATAATTTAACTTACTGACTTACACTGCCTGCTCGGCCAAAGGTAGCAACTAGCTGACTCTTAATGAATAATAATGTTGCTCTATAACTGCTGTATGTGGAAATAAGCAATCAACTTAAAGGTGATGAAATGTCTGGTCATGTTCTGTTCATAAGTAATATGTCAGTGAGCAGGTATGACTCACTGTTTTAGAATGGACTATAGAACTATGAAGAAATAAGGTTATATTGCTGCACCAAGTCCCATTGGTGCATTGCTCTTATTGTGGGCTGTAAACACTGTGTTTTCAATCCTCCAGTTCCCCTCGCATATGAATTTCAGGCAGCACCATCTCAGCTATAAACACAAGTTGGATGTGGAAGAGACCACACAAACGAGGTTTACTTCTCCTGAGCTTGGCTGTTGTTTGTGTGGATTTTTTTCCACTTTTTAATATTTTTTACAAAACATTAGGCAGATTATTTGATTTAAAACAATTGTTAGTTGCAGCCTTACGTGTGTTTTTATGTGGCTTTGCTAATTCCATCTGTTCTGTTCTTACTTTCCTATCACTCCCAGAAATCCTGCAGTACTATCTTATTTGCAATCTGGAAAAGACCAATCCATTCCAGCAGGTTTGTTTCAAATATTCCATAATAAATATAACATGTGAAACCAGTTTTCTCTTTATACAGTTATACGATTACACCAGGCTAATAGCTTGAACATCAATATGATGCTCATAATACTCAAATCTAAATAGACACAATATGACAGACATATTTACTGCATGATGGATGACCTTCTAACTGATGAGAATCCAAGTGGGCACATTGAGTCACTTCCATTGCCTCAAAGAAGGACTTTTTTCCTGTGTGACGGTACAATACTTCCCATTCTACGGCAAAGTTGTGCAGAGCAGCTTTTCCTGTGAGTCTGTGCCGAAGCACGTGACTGCTATGTCAGTGATGTTTATATTAAAGTAGAGTTGCACTATATGTATGTTACTTTAATGGACTACCTATATTTTATCTTTTAAGCTGCATGAATAAATCAAAACTTTTGAGTGCCGCTGAATCCGAGGCATCTATTGTTAGTGCACAAAAAGAAGCTATATATACAAAGTCTTTCAGCTCCGGTCTTTAAACTGATCTCCACTTGACTACAAAGGAAGACGGCAGCTGAAGGCTCTTGGTAGTGATAAAAAATGAAAAACAGTGTTGAGATGTGCTGCGCTGCTATATTATTATTTATTCTTCATTTCAGAAGCTTTCAGGCGGTCACAAAGCATTAGTGGAGATGCAGGACGACGTGTCCGAGCTGCTGCGCTCTGCCACCGGGGAATACAAGCAAACTAAGGTATGTTTCCAGCCCCAGAATCAATACACTCTACTAGAAATGGCACATTACAGGGTTTCTGCAACCCACCCCCACACCACAAGCTGTCCCTTCACTGTCGGACCATTGTGATGAATAACCCAGTGAATGGGCCCAAACCACTGACCTGCAGAGAAGTGAAGCGCACCTGTCCACATACAGATCTGCTGACAGCCCACCTGGGACATGCATTATGTCCATTTAGCAGCATTAGGCTTTCACTGGCCCCTTGTCAATGCAGCGCTGTGGTATTGTCCAGCGCTGGTCCTTGCCCTGTGTTGACAGAGGCACAAATGAGAGCTGACATTGGGAATAGAGAGAGGCATATTTCACTTCACATGCCCACACAGAGAAATGTGCTGACGCTGTGGAAACGCTTCTATCAGATAATCAGACATAATTTCTGCTGAATCTGATTAATATGTATCACACATGGAAATCTGTTGGTTTCTGCCGGAGCTGACGTGTCCTGTTGTATAATAATGAAGGACAAATCCCAGACAAACGTGTAGAATCAATAATCTGTGAATAAATCACTGTTCACCCGCTTCGGTTTTCCAGTTTTTCCCAATCGTTATCTCATTCTTGACTGCTTCAACTTTTAGTAAGCAGCAGTAGGAAACTGCCATTTAATCTGCTTTCAGACATGGATAATCCCCTGAAATTATTCAGAGGGACAGTTTGCGAGACTGTCTCTCCTGCCAGCCCCCTAACATCAAAACTGAAAAATAAACAAAAAGAAAACAGATATCTCAGGATGAAAAAGAGATGCCATGCACGTAGAAGACACAGACAAAGATGTCAACTTAGAGAGACAATGATATCTGTAAGCTTTTGGTGAATTATCTCTGCAGTGGAATATGTACATTATGTCCTGCTTCCTGCACGTTCAACCCAGACCCCACCCCTCAATTTTCCTGTCAGACCGGAGACTCTCCTGCTGCGTTCCTCACACTTTACTTTAATACTTGTAACTTAGACCGTGAGTGTCGTTCAAGTGAATGCTTTTTGTTCTCTAAGTGTTGCCATTATGTTTTGTCATCGCCTTCAAGTATCTGAAAGTGCATTTCAAGTTAAGCCTGTTTCAATAGAGCTCGTTTTTTCTCGTTCTCTTCCAGGAAAGTTTGGACGAGATTCAGGGGATACTGAACACCACGGAGATCAGCCTGCATCAACTCACTGCACTGGTGGACTGTCGCAGCCTGCACATGGTGAGCAGGGAGGAGAAGACTCACAAGAGAAGATGGGAGGGTCACTCCGTTTTTGATGTGGGGGGGGGGGGGGGACCTGGGGATTGATTTGCTGTGACACCTTTGTAGTCTAGGTTGGTTGTATGAGGCAGCCGCTCTTTCATACTTGTGCAGTTGACTACACCTGTCACCATAGATAACATTTGCCTTCCTGTCTGCAAGTTCTTGTCCCAACTGATGCCGGCAGTGGATCATTTATGAACCAAGCTGAATGATAAGCACTTGGCCATGGCTGTGCTGTGGAGGATTGTGCCTCGGGGATTTCCAAGTGCACATGTGCAACTGGAGCTCTTTTTTAATGTTGCTCCCTTTTCAACCCTTTCATCACGCCGGGGTTTGTTATTTCTTGAAAAATTTGGAGTATCTTCAGTAGAATACGAAATGCGTTTCTGCTGTGCCGCGCATGCAGAATGGAGATTCCTTGTCATGATAAGGTGGAGCGTAGTGCTTCTTTCCAAACCGGGGTGAAACTGCACTGCCTTCCAACTGTGAGCTCATTGGGTTTGACCTAGTTTAAATGAGAAATCACAGCAGATGCATTTTAAAGACCCTGAAATCCACATGCTGAGGTTTAAAAAACAGCAACTCTGGCTTTTTCTTTCTTAATGCATTTTAGTATTTGCTCTTTCCTACTCAAATGACACTGATCTGTGTATGGATGCAATACTGAAATCTGTGCCACTGCTCGTTTCAGGACTATGTCCAGGCCATGACAGGTCTGTGTTACGATGGACTGGAAGGCCTCATCTACCTCGTGCTCTTCTCCTTCGTCACTGCTCTCATGTTCAGCTCGATTGTTTGCAGCGTGCCTCACACCTGGCGGACCAAGAGGTAAGGCATCCACTGCACTCATACGGGACACAATCCCCTTTAACCCACAACCGCAGAGGAGGCTGCATAAAAGCTTTTAAGCTGACTTTGTGTGGCGGACTGTGTATACAGTCAGAAATAATTCAAGAGGATAAGCCCATCAATTAATTATGGTTTCACAGCATTTTTTCCGAGCCCTTTTGTTTTCTACAAGGTACGAGAATCGAGCTGACAAAAGAAAACAGATAACAGATAAGAAAACATGAATATGTTTGTGTTTGTTTGCTCTTCAAAGCCTGTATGTGTTAACCACTGCGACAAGTCCACAAGGCTCCAGCTGCTTCCTCAAATAGATTACTTCCTGTTATCCCCTCTAATTGTGCCGTGTCGGCCTAAATCTATCCTCACCGCCGTCTGAGCTGGTGTCGCTCACAGCAGCAAAGTCAGAATGATTTCTTTGTGCTATCAGCGGCAGATAAGGGTTTCAGGATGGTTACGACGAGAGCACAGCTGCCGGCTCAGCAGCACCACATAATTAGCTGATCCCTCCTTACGATGGGGGGGGGGCTTTTTGATCGGTTTGATCTCAGCTGGAGCTTCCTGTTTTAAAGCAAAGGCTTTCACGCTACCAGCCTGTTCTCCTCAGTGGTTGCTGCTCAGCTTGTTCTCCTGTACTGATACATTCAAGCTAATTTATTTTACCCCATTTGGAATTACAGCTTCAAATGGAAAGTTAATTTATGTTATATATTGGACATTATCTATTATATATTATCTAGTTTAATTAGTGTTATTAATTAATAATCAGTTCCATATTTTCTCTGTTTTTTCACCCTGATATGCAGATTTAATTGAAAATGTCCTGTAATCTGCACAAGATGTTATTCTATGATGTCATAGGTTTGGTATGCAGGAAATAGCCTGTGCATGCCCTGGCCACTAGAGGGAGACAGGCTCCATGATGCCAGTGGCATTGTTCTGTACATTATTATGTGAAACACACTATTGAGCCTCATTGTGTGAAGAGAAGCAAGTGGAATCACATGAGTTCTGCAGAAGTAGGCCACTGCCTGACAGAAAGCAAATATCTTTAGTGTGCTGATACAAAGTTAGTGCTTTTAATTTTCCTGTAGAAACTCAACCAATTACATGAGTCTATTTTTACAGCCTTTGTTCTGTCCCATTAGGGTCAGTGGCAAGTAGCCTCCTCTTTGCTTCAAACAGCAACAAATTCCTCCTGTTTTGTCTTCCTGTGGGGAAATCTAATCAAAACGTGACGTTGAATAAACACTCAAACGTCTGCACGTGGCATTTTTAAAGCTCCTTTTGTCGTCCGTCAGTAAGGACCGGGGTTCCCTCTGGTGGTGGTGCTATTAAAGTCTTTTCTTGTTTTGCAGGAGCGAGGACGACATTGAGGATGAGACTCTGAGCCACGGAGGAAGGCAGAACCATGATAACCTGTACCGGGTCCACATGCCCAGCCTGTACAGCTGTGGCAGCAGCTATGGCAGTGAGACCTCCATCCCTGCGGCCGCCCACACCGTCAGCAACGCACCTGTGACAGAGTACATGTAAGTTACCACTCTGCACACTACTGTGAACAGAGAGGATCACTAAGGGAAAAGCAGAAGTGGTTTTGTTCTGCTTAAAGAGACAGATGTATGTCACTTCAGGCGTTTTTACACCTGAAAGTCTGAGCCAAGGTAATGTCTTTGCAATAGCTGCAAATGTTCCCATTGTGGGACTAACAAAGAACTTCTTATGTTCTTATCTTATCTCACATTGTTTACATTTGATCTGGTTAGTTTTGGTTTCACATTGCAATTTATCGAGCTCACTAAAGAATGTTGTATGACATACGTACGTAGTTAGTTATCAGTTCTTCGGGAAGTAGTTTAAACTAAATGTTTCAATAGAGAAAACCAATGTCTTGTTGTCCTCACCGACGTGGGCTCCGTCTACTTAAGACAGACGTGCATCTGATGTTGGCAAGTTTTCAGTTCTTCGGGAAGTAGTTTAAACTCCATGATTGAATAGAGAAACCCAATGTTTTCACACTGCAGGTGATCCGAACCACCAGATTGATCCTGACTGAAATTCGATGTCATTGGTCTTGACCTTGTTCGGAGGCACATTTCACACCTGTTATTCAGGTTTGCACTAAATTCAGCTTATACATCCCGAGAGAGCAGTAGAGAGAGAGACGCAGTTCTCTATACAAAGTGAAGCAGTGGTCTGCAGATTCAGCTGTTGCTCACCAGTCGTGATGCCTGTGAAACCCAGAGCCCAGTGTTAGGGAGAGTGACGGGGGGGATTCCCCTTGTTCTTGGAATGCTGAAATCTGACGTGTAGAGTTTCATGTACAGTATATTGTTTCACATCTGTAGAGCAACATGTAGGGATTTGACACTGTACTTATGTGCATGTTGTTGTTTGATCTCGCTGTGTGTTTGATTCAACAGGGCTCAGAACGCCAGCTTCCAGAACTCTCGCTGTGAAAACACCCCTCTGATTGGACGAGAGTCTCCTCCCCCCACGGTAAGTGTTGTGTTCTCCGTATAAACACGAGGGCTGTCGGAGCACCTCCGGGTCGTTTGGCAGATTTTAGTCAGGGACTATCTGTCTGCCCTTATGGATGGACAAAATATTATGGAACAAGAGGAACTAAACGCCGTGTACGCACATTTTTGAGTTTGATTTAATAACCAAATCAAAAGAAGCTCTCTTAAACATGAAACAAAATGAATTTCCCTACATGGATCAGTAAAGTGACCATGTTTTCTGTCTTTTATGTGACACAAGTTGGAAATAACATGAATCGTGCACATTGCTCTTCACTTGTTCTCACTCAATTGATCACTCAAACCTTTATCAAGCAAAGTTTGACCAACCTCCTGTGATTGGTGGTTTTTCTCAGTCACTGTTTGTCTACATGAACTTTGTCTGATGAGAATCAGAGGACAGAAACGTCGTTGGCAAAGAAAGTTCAAGTGCTGAACCGTGCGTGTTATCTTTCCAAGTCCCGAGCATTTGATCCTCTGCAGCTGTCTTTTTATGTTGTGCAAGAACAGTTTTTGACAGGTTGACACAGTTTCGCAGATGCTAGAATGATGTTAGAGACTTAAACAACGAGCCAAATTCAGTTTCTCCCTCCTGCCCCCGACCTCTGGCCTGAACCTCTACCAGACATCCTGCTCTCCCTGGTGTCTGTGTGTCTGCTTGGACCTAGACATTGCTTTTTGTTACATCTCTCTACTCTCTCTTCTTGTCGTGTTGTTTTTTTTTTCCTGCGAATCCATACAGTTGTATTTGACTGCCGCCGACAGTAACAGCGGTCACTGCTGGCAGTTAAAGCCTTCGGAGAGTTCAAGATCGTTTTGGTAACCTCGTCTGCTATGCTAACAGGTACAAAACATGCCCGTCCCCCCTCCACCCGCTGACCTGCTCCTCCTCCCAAACCCCCCCCCCCAGCTCTAACTCACCCTGTGCTCAGGTCTCACCAGGCGCTGCTGATTCCCCATGCCCCCCCCCACCTCCCCCTCTGTCCTGACTCCTGTCCCACCTGGTGTCTCACCTGATGTTTGTTTTTTGGCCTCGGGCTGCATGTTTCCCCCCACCCCTTGCACCACAGATGTATTGGGACGATCATGAGATGCTGTAATTCTATGAGTCAACGACGAGTCATCGTGAAGTTATGAAGCCGTATCTTTTTTAGGATTATCTGTAATGGGGAGTATTCCACTGGAAGTGACAGTTTTTTGTAAGAACTCACAAGGTTTATTAGTCATCAGGTTGTATCTCTGATTGCTTATTTCCCTCAGTGTCTTTACTGGCACTGTATCTGGTGAGATAACTATAAATACAGTTTTCTCAGTAAGCCGTGCCGTGAGGTGGATTTGAGGGAAAGATACCGCCACAGAAACAAATGAACAGGGGGGTCACTCAATGAGAGATTCAGTAGTGTTTAACATCACAATCAGCAGCAGTGATTGTGATGCACATGAGGCAAATACAATATTTTAATTAGCACCAGATTTCCACATTTTTCATCAAAAATCAGCATCTTACTTCTGAACACTCAGATTCGATACATATTTTCAAATTCAGCGAGGAAATACTTTTCTACAAATTCTAGTGTGATTAACAATCCATTTTCAAAATCTTACCAAAAGATGTAGAGACCAATGGCAAAGAAGTACGACGCATCTCCACTTCCTCCCACTTTGTAAAAAACAAATCCAAAATATCCTGGCTGCCATTTTGGGGCTGGCGACAAAATTTGGAGCCAGAGTCTGAGGCAGAAATCGTGCCAACACACACACTCTGCCTCAGCTGTCAGTGATGACGTTTCCTCGTGTTTTGTTGCATCAAATAAATAATTAAAACCAAACAACTTGAACATACATCAGCTTGTTAAAAACTACGTAAAAGGACAGAAATCCTTCTTGTAAAAACTTTTACCTAGACCTTAACTTTTTAACCTGGTTCATGTCCCATCCACTAACACGGAGGAGGCAGTATTTATGAATCATACTGTAGACAAACACCAGGGGGCAATCAAGATGATTTGGCCTCACTTTTGGAGGCCGTCATCTCGTCCATCTTTAAAGTCTGTGTGACAACTTTAACTCCAGTATTAAAGTTAATGTGCTAGTATATGTATATGCCCATCAGTGGGTAGATTGTTTACTTCAGTGTATTTTTAACTTACTAAATGGAAAAATGTAACTCTTTCCTACATTCCCTGAAGTTCAATGGTGACGCATAGATGAAGCATTTAATTTAAAGTTGCAGTGGAGGGGGTCTGGTTGTCTGGATTTCATCTGAGAGGAGTCGCAGTGTCCATCTTTGAAAACTCCCGTTTATACAAATGGAGACTGTTGAGAATTAGCATCTTGACGTTGTTTACTTTGACATCTGAGGTCAATCATGTTGTTAAATTCAAAGGAATATATTTAACATCCTAAGCATAAAGCGATTCTGAAGGATGATCGTAGCATGAGAGAATAAATTCCACATGAAAAGTCCGACATGGTTTTTCCACATGAGTTTGAAATGCAGCCCTTTTGTTTTTGTGTCGCCTGTATTCCACAAATGCATGGGTGCATCCTAAATGTAAACGAATGGGCGACCCTGCCGATGTGCACGAAGGTTGACGAGAACCACAAAGTGATATAGATGGAACCAGGGTTGGAGTTTCCCATATTCACCTCGACTCCTTGTTCTCTGCTTTCCTCGTCCTGTTTAGCTGTTGCTGTGATGTTCTCTCTCTGTATTTTGAATGGTTTTTGATCCCTGTAGATTCCAGTTCTCTGGACTCAGTGTGGACGCTCATCTGTGTGGGATTTTCTCTGATCTGTTAAATCGTGCTCCGTTTTGCATTTGCCCAATCTGTGCATTCATAAGTTCCTCCGCTGCAGCTTTGGGAGTTTGATTTACCTGATGAATTTTCTTCTTACTCTTCAGAGTTTAGATTCTGTTTGTTTTTTCCCAACAGATACATTTCTTTAAAAAGGCTTTAAACCAGTTTCAGGTCAAATCCTACACAGAATGTGTTTTGTATGTTGTAGGGGTGACGTTTACCCTTTTGTGTCCCACTTGTTCTTCTCACATTTTGAGCCATAAAGAGTGAAATCGTGATTCTCATTTGCTCCCATGTGTCATTTTCTGTTTCTTCTCCACAGTACACCTCCAGCATGCGGGCTAAGTACCTGGCTAACAGCCGACCGGAGCCGACCGACCCCCCAGCGCCCTAGACCACACTGGACTCTCTGCACTGGCGTCAGTCAGGGTTTTTCTTTCTTTTTTTTTACTCAGCCGCTCCACCTCCTGTTTTTCCTCCACCATTAACTCTCCTACTCGACTTGAAACGGAAAACCAAATGTGCTTTTGCTGATTGGTTGAAGTGAAAAGTGACGGACGTGACATCAAAGCTCATCTCTCCAGTTTCCACAATCCTTCTGGGATATCATCCTGATTTGACGGAGCCTGGACTGACGTTTACACTCCTTTTCTTTTTCCTTTACATTATGACATTGTACAGCGTCACAATCTAACAAGGCTTTGCCGTGTTGAGGACTCTGGAAGTGCTCACTGACTAACACTGATTACTATTAGTTGTTTTGGTAAAGTACTGTACCCCCTCCTCCCCCCCTCAGTCTGAGAGGGAGGAAAATGCCTTACACGTAATTACGGGAGGAATCGTCTGATTTTCTTCCCACCTGAGGAGTAGATATCGTTTCTTGCATTATTACACATTCAACAAAATATCGAACTAGCGTAGTTAGAATCATTTCACAGCGCAACATCATGGTTGCTCAGGTTTCGTGGATCTTAAAATGCAAATCTGACATTTGCATTATTTTCTTGTTTATATGGTATGTGCACACGGGCTTGTTTTTGGCGTTCTGTTTTAACTCTGACGTCCGGGACCAGTTTTTCCTGCAGAATTGCACGTCGAACACGAAACAAGTCATTTTGTCTTCTCGGGACACTGTTATTTCCTGTGGCTTTTAAACAATATCCATTTCTAAGCCACTTTTCCAAAGCAGTGACAACACTGTAACTCGTGAAGCTGTGAACTTTGACGCTCTCAGAGGATTTGATAAGTACAAAGATGAAATGAGTTTTTATACTACTGGAAGCAGATTTTCTTTCTTTTCTCTATTTACCGACGATGGTGAAGCGCTGGAATATAAAGGAGTGTGTGATGTCTTTCTTCAATACTGCTCCTGACTTCTTAAGATCATTTTGCGGTGCGCCCTCTTCACCAGACTGCTTGTCATTCTCAAAAGTTGTTAAGCTTAATTTCCGTCGACATGGCTGGGAAGTACAATCACACATTCTGGAGTCTGTAGAGGAAGCCACTCAATGATCGTCCCGTCATTAAGTCTTAATGCACATTTTGGGGAAAGTCTGCATATTCCAGCTTCTCCAGAAGAGGAACTCATGTGCATTGTCAATCCAGTGTCTCACAAATGTGTTTTAGCATTTAAACGAACAGTAGAGAAACGAAGTGGATGCTGTGAAGGAATCGCCACGACTCCGCTCTCTCATATAAACTGGAAGCTGTTCCTGTTGAAGCATGACGATCCTTTACCCGTGGAACCAGATGTTTGTACCTCCGATGCTTCAACTCGCTTTTCTCTTCAATGTGCTTTTGTATTTTTTTGAGATTGTGCCAACAAAGGAAGCACAACTCTGAACATCTTTATTTTTAAATGTCTTTACCTTAGGCCTGTTTTTAACGATGACAGCTCCAACGAGGAAAACGAGCCTGACTTTTTTTTCTCATTACATTTATGCTCTGTAAGACTTTTACTACACTGATGCAATCCCTGTGTTTTTCGTAGTGGTCATATTCTATTTGTTGTTTGTTACGCAAAGCTGTTGTACAGGTCGTGGACATTTACAAAATGAAGAAAAACAAAAAAAGTACTGAAATGGACTTTTCTTTTTAATTTCTTAAAAAAGCTTATTTTACATTTTTTTTAATGTTTCTATTTGATTTGCTCGTAGATGTTTTTTATTTCATTTTAGAATCTGTAGCAAGCACAAAGTGTTGCTTCATTAATGTGAATAAGGTAAATAGGTTTAAACAAAATTTATTTAGTTTTATTTCTATTCATCACTAGGGATGTAATCAGTTTTTATTTTTTATTTTGTAAATCTTGTTTGCTGCCTCTTTAATGTGTACATGTAAAACCTGTGGTGATTCTGAGCTTGAATGCTGTGTTTTAAAATTAAACAAACCTTAACTGTCGACTTCCGGCTCTATGGATTCCTTTGTGTTAACAGCAAGACCAGGAACAGACACTAGGTGGCAGCAAAACTTCACTGTGGTCCATAGGTTTAATGGTACTGGTCGTTTTTACTAACCTTACTTTTTACTGAATCTTACCAAAGCTCAGCTCTATGACTGAAGCAATTATATAAAGTCATAACAGCCATGATATGTGTTATAGTACACTTATACCTAGAAGGGTTAAAACCCATTTTTTAAAAATGTCATTTAGTTCATGCAGGAGTTTGTGAAGTATAATTAAATGCTAAAGATTATTTATTTTGTTGTATGCTAACATCATTTTAACTCTATAGTCTACATGTTATCTGCACATTTTAAAAGTGTTAAAAACATAACTTTCAGTTTACTTTAAAAAACTTGAATATATGTCGTATTTTAATTTACAAAGGTTTAAAATATAATAAGTCATGTAATGTTGGATCAGTAAGTTGTTCCTGAGTTTATTAGTTCTCATGTAGACAACCATTCATCCACCTATCTATCAATAATATATATATATCACTTCTGTTGAGTATGAACTTGAAAGAAAATTTGATTTTATGTGGAATTAAAGTGCCTTGTACATATATTGGCATGAACCCTGAGCACAGCTGCATGAGAACATATATAGGAACTACAACACAACGAAACAAGAAGTGAGAGAAAAACTTTAACTTTGTAAAACATAACTTTTCTCAGGAAAGATTTTCTGACCGTCTGTTATGAAGGCAGCGTCTCCAGATGATGTTTATTTTGACAAACTTTATCTGGAGACACGATCGTTGGACAAGTCCAGGGTCCGGGACATACAAATGTTATTTTACCAGATCAGACAGAAGATTATTCACATCTATAATCTCGATTCTATTATTACAATGTATGAAAAAACAGCATCAAAACAATGTGACAGTGAAAGAGCTTGTTCATGATCAATCTAAATCTGCAGCTCCCCTCAACATTCAACAGCTTTATAACAAGATTCAGCTCATTCTTTTACCAGTACGGCCCACAACTTTACTGTTTTTATTCATTCGCACATAAAAACACAGCTTCACCAAACAGCATCTAGCAGCTAACTACAAAACCAGAAGAGGTTTCCTCAGTTTATGGAGGAGACCAAACACAGAGCTAAGAGAGAGTGAATATATGTGACTTGTATGTGTCCAGTGTCTCAAAGCATGAGCTCAAATGGAGGATAATGTGTGAAGCTGAGCAACAGTTTTCTAACAGAGTGAAGATCTATCAGTGTTGGGTTAACTACTCGTTTTCAGTTTTCAGGTCGCGACACAAAATTCAGTTATTTCAGGTTTTTAAGATAAAAAAATAAAAAAATGTTGTGTGACTGTGATTACTTCCTGCTCCAGCGTCCATGAGACTGAAGACATGATTTCTGAAGAAGGCTGTGTTTCTCTAATCAGTATTTAATGCTGACAGAGCGCAGGCCTGCAGGCAGATCCCTCTGAGCGGAGCAGAGAAGCACTCTTGTGTTTCTGACCTCTCCGGGCCGACAGCAGACGAGAGGTCAGTGTCAGCGCCGGGCCACCAGACTGGCTTTGTCAACTTCCTCCATAGCGGCAGCTGCTGTCTCCACGAACACTGACTTCTCGTGAGGAAGACTGGTGGCTGGGGTCAGATATGAATAGACTGTTTTTTTCTCGTCTGTCTTCACATATTTGGCGCAGGCTTCATCGTTTTCTTCTAATTTTGTCATCAAATGCTTCACTGATCTTTAGCCATGTCAGGAAAATGTATCTTGTTCAGATCTTGGGGCAGTATGTTCTCTGCTTTTTGTCTTTTTTATCTGTCTCTAAAGAGGAATATAGAGACCCCATCACCTCCTGGACCCCGAGCTGTTTACTGGGGAGGTTTCAAGGAGCCGAACTAAACAGAGCAGTAAACAAACAAAGCATGACGGAGGCAGAGTTTCTTTCTTTTTTTTTTACAACCCGTCATACACGCAGACCCAGAGATGCAAATGAAATTTCACACGGCCCTCACTGTCGAGGAAATTGAATTACCCTGCTTGTTGCTGGACCGGAGGAATGCGTCTCTAATGCTTTGAGGTGGGGGGGCTGAATGGTGAGGGGGCAGAGGGGAGGAAGGGGGGGCCGAGGGGCCTGCACCCTCTGCCCCCCCCCCCCCTCCTCTCCCCCCCAAGGACACTTCCTGAGTGTGGCCGGGCGCTCTGCCATGAGGTCTTTCTAGCTTCGTTCTCTCAGTGCCAGGCAGCTGCCAGGGGACACACGAGAGGGTTCAGGCTGCACAAGTCAAGACGGCCATTTACAAAATGCACCTGTACGACTTCCTCTGTGTGTGTGTGTGTGTGTGTGTGTGTGTGTGTGTGTGTGTGTGTGTGTGTGTGTGTGTGTGTGTGTGTGTGTGTGTGTGTGTGTGTGTGTGTGTGTGTGTGTGTGTGTGTGTGTGTGTGTGTGTGTGTGTGTGTGTGTGAGTCAGTTCTAGAGTTCACATTGTGCTCAGTGCAACACCGGTGAAAAACACTCACAGAAAAATGATGGAGAAGAACATAAACTTGAGGTTTTGCATGTTTTCAGCAGGATTTCATTTCTACGCCACAGCACTGACGGCTTTTTTCCAAAACATGCCATTTTATGATTGTTTACCGGCCGAAAGTTTCCATTTGCTCAAGTGCATGATGAAAATAACACAATAACAGAGACTCACAGTGGATGTTACACGGCAATAACTGTTTTGGATTATTACCATAATAATAATCATTATAGTGATGATCAGATCTGGTGGGAGATTAAGAACTTTACGTGGCTGTTGTTAAACCATTGATTTTAAACGTATTTTTTCTTGCATTTAGTAAAAAGTAGCAGATGAGCAGTTTGGTTGTTTTAGTCCTGTGGTTACCAACCTGGGGGTCGGGGCCCTTCAAGGATCACCTGAGAGATTACCAGAAGAAATAAGACAAAACTAAGTTCTGAGACATAACAAACATATATTTCATCTTTTTGGACCTTTTTAGTGAAATATTGCACATTTCTCATCAAACGATTTACAGCAGGAAATGCTAACCATTCTCGGAGCCTTTCTCAGACAAGAACTCCAAAAAATGGGGTTTGGATATTCTTCAGTCTCACACATGAAGAAAGCAGCAGGAGATTTTACGTGTTAAAGTTCACAATGATGTTAAAATGTCGGCGCCTGGAGAGAGGAGGACATCAATCACGGATTTTTGTTTACAGCACATGGACACTGGCGTCGGCCCTTATCAACAGAAAGTCTTGAATCTCATTGTCACTGCGAGTTGACATCTTTGTCCCCTACGAGCATGGCACCACCTTTACACCCTCAGATATTTGTGTTTTTCCAGTTTCCGAGTGGGTCACGAGTTAGAAACTTGGTCTACTTGCTCACTCCAGTGCTCTGATTTCAGAAAATATATCTGGAGTTCAGTGCACGTCTGAAAGCAGCATAATAAACATCTGAAATTTGAGAAGGGCCCAAACTCAGCACTGCTTTGTATATATTTTATATTTTGTACAGCTGTCAAATTAACAAACTGGAGCAGACACATAATTTCCCTCTGAAGCACTAAGTAGAGGCCCTGCTACTTGCATCCCCTCCATCACGTTCACTGTCCCCTCTCGTTTCTCTCATGGTGTCGCTGCAGGACGGATGAGGCAGTCTTCCTGTTTTCCGGAGGGAATCCGGCCTCTTTGTTGCTCTCCAGTTAAAGGGAGTCTAAGGAAACAGGGTCCCTGGTTTGTCTCCATTGTGGCTCAGAGGGAGGCAGCTGTGTGTCCTGGGAGCCGGCACTCGCGTTATTCACACCTCACCTCCTCCTTTGTACACGTCACCCGGACCAGTCAGAGGGAGCACGTAGGCAGAGGATGGATTTACGGAGCTGTCTGGTCCCCCCCCACACACACCCCTGCTCACTGAGATGCTTCGTGACTTTTCTAAAAGTACTTCCCCTTCCTCCCTGTTCTTTCACCGTTGTCTTAAGTCGTCTGAGTGAAGAACCTTTTCACGATCCGGTGCTTCACTGCCACCTTTAAAATGAACCATCAATGCAGCTTCAACCACGTGACCTCAGCTCCGAGCCGGGAGACGTGTGCATCCTCATCACAGAGGTCATGCTAAATGATCACAAACACAATTCATGCACAGGGGAGAAGCAGCTGTCCTCACGCTGCCTTAAGTGAACAGAAATTATGATTCATCACTTTCTGACGTTGTTCAGCATCATTTGCATCCCGATTTGCATTTGTCACTCACTCAGTTATTGTAGCTGTTTAAATCACTGAAAACACTTTACATGTCAATCTAAACTGTCTTTTTCTTTTTCTTTGGCCTTTCTGACAGTTGATTTCTCCTTGTTGGTGTAATAATAAGACAACTGACTCCTTTTTAAAAGTTTATAACACCGTTGAAATCTTTGTGTTCTTGGCTGCAAGTCATATTTCTGTGGTGTTTTGTTTTGAAAGGGAGTTTTACATCGTTTGAACGTTGACAGACTGAAATGATCAATGTTGTTTTTTTCATTTTACGAGTTGGAGCATGAGGAACATTACGCAACAGGCTGTGGAGTTTCTATGTGTGAAATTATCTTTGAATGTACAATGGGAAACAAATCAGTTTATTCCCATTTTGGCAAAAACTGTTGATATAAAAGAACAAATGTTGGACTGCTGACACCCCTGCTTATTATTTACCTGCAGAATAAAATAATTAAATGGATTATAGGTTTCAGCTCTAATTTTGAATTCATACTGTTGATTTTAGAAACTCCTCCTGTGATTGATCCATAATTGGATGCTTCTATATTAACAGATAATTTATGACACATCTTTAATTATCTCAATACAATATGTGTTTATGGGAATAATTGTGGCTGTAAGTTATTAAAAACCTCAAAATGCTCTTAAGTCTGTTTTGTTAATTCATTGCAGATGTGAAACAGATGTGGATATTTGAATGAAAACTTATTTACAGTAATAAGACGAATGATTCCCACTTTGTTCTGCAAATGATGTCAAAATGTGAATGATAAAATATTGGAATATTCGCAAAAGTGAAAGACGAATTGATGTCTTAAAGAAAACCACTAGCTTGCTCAAGTGCATCTTTTAACTAAGGGGGGAAATGAAAAACCTCGTCCTCCTCCAAACTCCTCAGGTCCACCACTCAAGTGCTGCTGACTACAAAGTTAAAGTCCTTTTCTTTAGAGGGGTTATGTGATACCTGGATTATGTTAAACTTCCACTTGGCGTGTCCTCACAGCACACGTACAGGAGGATTAGGGCCTGTGCCAGTTGCTGTGAGATCTCTCTGCAGGCCAGCGGAGCCTGTCCCGCCGCCGCTAATCCTGCAGACAATACGACCCGTTAATTGGAGACTGACTGATATAGCAGAGGAGAGTCATGAAGACAATGTGCGAGTGGCCAGCGTCTCTAATCCCCTGCACTCTGAGGAATGTCCCTCCGTGGCAGCCGTCCACTCTACGGCACATCCGCTCCCACTCCTCTGCTCCCTCTCTTCCATTCCCTCTCTTCCACTCCCTCTCCTCCTCCTCTCTCTGGGGTTTGACGGTCAGACGTGCTGCTGTGTTGCTGAGACAAACACAAAAGAGTGATTTTACAAGTGTTGTGAAATGTCACATCTCCCACTCAGAGCCGTGATGGCAGGTGTGAGAAAGCTCACCCTGGTGTTTGTGTTTTAATCAGCAGGGAACAAACCATTAACACATTTACAAGTGTGTCCTGTCAGTCCAGCTTCAGACGGGGACGAGGCTTTAATCAGGTTGTTGAAAAGCCTCGATATCCCGTGTTTGTGAGACGTTCTTCTACTGGATAAGAAATGAAAAAATCCACCTTTTATGCATTCAAATGAAAAGTAATGAGTTCCTGAAAGTTGTGAATAAAGGAAAAGTTCAACAAATTATTCACAATTTACATTCAGGACAGGGAAAAAACCAGAACAAGTCATTTTTTGCATCTTTGTGGTCGTTTTATGTCTCTTTAGAAAACCGCAATAATGTGTTTTGTCCTGTTTTGCATCTCGTAGTTTTGATTTTGTGTCGGGGTTTGAAGTCATGAATCTCTTTGT
This sequence comes from Limanda limanda, assembly GCF_963576545.1. NCBI lineage: Eukaryota > Metazoa > Chordata > Actinopteri > Pleuronectiformes > Pleuronectidae > Limanda > Limanda limanda. Next base: position 10,980,231 of record NC_083652.1, read on the forward strand.
GGTTGTTTAGCAGGACTGTAGCTCATTTTGTGCGTCTTTGTGATCTTTTTATTAATCTTTGTAATAATTTTGCATATCTTTGATGATGTTTTGTCACTCTTTGATTATTTTGCTTTTCCTTTTAGTCATTTCCACATGTGATTCTGCATCTCCTTGTCATCATTGTGTGTCTGTTTGTAGTCGTTGTGCATCTCTATGTGGCCGAATAGCAGGTCTGTGGCTCATTTTGTCATCGTTTTATGTCTCCTCTGGCATTTTAAGTCATTTTGCAACTCTTTGTGTTCTCTTTCCGTCTTTTGTATGTCTTTTTTTTTTGGTCATTTTTATTTATCCTTTCAGTCACTTCTCTGTCACTTCATCTCTGTAGTCGTTCTGCATCTTTTTGTCATAGTTTTGTGTCACTTTGTTGTAATCTGGGGTATCTTTATGTTTGTTCAATCGACTTCTCATACACAGGCTCTGGTCAGATAATCCACTTCAGTAATCCACATACGATAAACACAAGTATCATCTTTCGACTCCATTTTCCTGTGTTTACATAAACAACTGAGGTTGCACTACAATACACAGAATATCCTGAAAATGATAAAGTTGAACTCTTGGAAGAGAAGCAGGTGCAGCGATCATACTTCCGACGGCTGCCGGGTCGTTTCATGTGAGACAGACGAGAAGCTCAGTGTTCATGTGTTTTGTTTCTGCCTGGGGTGAAAAGAAAAAGAGCAATCAGGCTGCATCTCTTTTCAGCTATAACTCAAACTGAGACGGACTCAAGTCATGCAGGCGCTTCATGTTGTGTAAACAGAGCACGATGACATTTTGGAAGCCGGATCCTTTATCAGTGGCAGATAATCATCCGCAGTTCCAGCCTGCAGTCATGTTTCACCGCGGTGGGGATGACAGGCAGGTGGTCGGGCAGCGGTGGACGGCTGCAGTTGGATGTTTGTTTTCTTGTTATCTGTTGCCACATCACACTCACTGTGCTCTATATGCAAAACAGCTGAAATCACACGAGCGCTCAAACGTTAGAGTCACACACCTACTTCCAGTCACGATACGGACTTTTTAACACCCTGTGCAAGGGCAGGCTATCTTTCCATTCTGTGGGTGTATGTATGTGTCTAAACTAACTCAGCAAAGCATGGATGAATTTCAACCAAACTGCGTGGGAATGATACTTGGGAGGGTATCTTCAATTGATTCACTTTTGGAGTTGATCAGTCAAAGGTCAAAGGTTAATGTTGACAAAGATATGATCTGAAAAACACATTTTCCAAGATATCTCCTCATATAATAGGAATAGAGAGAGAATCCACAGCATATATATTGATCAAACAATTAAATCACCGTCATATTCATCATGGAGAAGTCACAATGAAGTCAGAAAATGAAATCAAGCATATTAAGAAAAGGAAAATAGACACAACCTAAAGCTTTTATTGATCCAAAATTCATTTATGGTCATATGGTGGGTATGACATCATCATGACATCCCTCTGAAGTCAGACAATGAAGTCTTGGAGCGAAGTCACACATTCACTTTTGCAACCAATGAGAACGCTTTATCTGCACGAGCCATATGTCATCATGTGGTAGGAATGGTGTAAATTATTACTTTCTGTGCATGATTTGCATTGCCCCTGTGATGCATATCTAATCTTCTTGTGATGTTGACATGCTGCCAGTTTAACATAGAACAACTGAAAATACTGAAAACAGGGTGAAGTAGTTACTCTGGCAACGTTTCAATGCTTCATAAAACCCACTTCCCAGCACCTCTAAAACATATTGTACACCAAAATTAGCAGGTAGTGTTTTTGCAGGTTGTCTAAAAAAAGGGAATTAGCACCTTTCCCATTGGCAGTATCAGTTTTTCCCCTGCTGCTATATGTATGCAACATTTCATCTGACCTCGGAGATCTGAGATCGGCCCTTGTAATGAAGTCTCACCTGAATACCCGGGTTGATAGCATTCGAGTTGCACAGGACCAATGTCTACGTTAGCCAGTTGTTTAGCCATTGTTAGCAAATACAGTTCATACAGACGCATTGTACTAACGCCGTAGTAAAATCTCCGCAGACAGTAATTGGACAGTACTACGTGTACGACACATTTAAAGACAGAAGTGCTAATAAACAGTATAAACTACAGCTTTCACAACTGTAGATATACAGAGGGGCCGGCTAGGATTCCAAGGTCAGGGGTGGTGAGGTTCAGTAATTCTGAACTCTGATGTATAATGGTGCCATTAGTGTCCTCCTTTCTGTCCAATCTGTCCCTCTGTGTGGCGCTGAAAACGTTTGGCCTCAGCTCGTGGTGCAAACCGAGCGGGTGATCCCGCACACTTAAAACCTGCTGTATTTATTATGCTGCATCTGCTGGTATGGGAACAAACAGGACTACAATAGCAAATGCTCAGGGAAGATAAACAGTGGAGAAAGCACTCACATGCAACAACAGCCATTTTTCCAAAGTTACTCGCAGATGTGGCACGCTGGTATGTTTGAAGGATCACCGATTCAGAGAGATTACAAACGAGCCGAGGGAAATGGTCCGGGAATAAAATGTAAAAGTCGTTTTTCACTGCAGTGCTGCAGATGAACTAGTCTTTGTGAGTTAAAGTTGCCGTTCGGTGAACACAAACACTCTTTGGATGGGACAGGTAACATAAAAGTGGTAGTTTTGAGAGTCTGAGCTTAAAACGATTAGGGGCAGATTAGACCAACACTCATCTGATTTTGTTATTTATGTAACAACTTTTTTCTTTTGTAGCAACAGATCAAACTGCTGCTGATCCGATTACTGTTTGCACATTCACAGCTTGCCAGTTTAATAATACAAGAGTTTTATGCTTAATCCTCGGGCCCTCTTTTCCCATGGGTGCAGTGCCAGAGGAGGGATCTGTCTCTTCCTCTTGTTAGCGAGCCGGGAGAAGCCGATTTGACACTGAATGAAGCTACAAGTCAAACTGCTTGGAGTGTTTCTTATTTTAACCAACGGATGATTTGAAACCTCTGTGCAGATTCAGTGGAAACATTTTACGAGTCAATGGAGAGAAGAAAGCAGGCGCAGATGACTGATGTTGAACACAAAGTTTAGACACATTAAACACTGCAGTTTTTCCCACTGTACATAACTGGAAGGCAAAGCTGTGATTATGGTTTGTGGTGAGGATGTCGCTCTGGGTGATTTGTCTCTCATGTGAGGCTCTGGTGATGGATCTACAGGCCTGCCGGGGTTCAGCCAGTGTGGGCTGGAGGCTGGGAGCATGATTTTAACAGAGTAACTAAGTACGTAATCTGTCTTTCTGTCAGAATGGAGTGAAATACCTCATGAGGCTTTTCTATAGTCGATGTTGGGAAAACGTTGAATGGGACCATCCATCACAATCACTGATGAAAGTATTCACATCGCTAACTTAAACAAAGCAACACTATAGTGATGCATTAGCATTCGAGCAACATTTGTAGCTAGCTACCATGACGATGTTTATAATTGGCAACCCAACATTTTGTAATTTGTCCCACTGTGGTTTCATAATGAACCAAAATATGTTTCATACTTTTCATAGTACTTTTAAGTAAGTACTGAAGCAGTATTTACACTGTTGCACTACCGCATGATTGTGCCATGGTCCTTAATATTTTTACAAACCACGCAGACAGCCAGACCTCATTGTTTTAGCTGCAGTTGTGGCAGTTTTTTCTTTAGTCTTGGTCATTCGGAATCTGTTGCTCATGGGAGTGGCCTTTGTGAGCGTGCTTTTGCGCCCCCATTACCGCCATGGACTGTGGGAAATACACTAATCTACTAATATCGTAAAAAAGTTGATTGCCTGAATATATATAATAATGAATTTTTTATTACATGCTCATAAAGGGTTTTTAAGATTCCAGTATTGAGCAGCTTGTAACAGCCAATAAACTGTACATTACAAAACACACTGTAAAGCGGCAGTCTGTTGATTTTACCTTTCGTTATTATTCTTCAGAACAACAAAAGTAAAAGTACTCTACTCTGTAACTATCAATAACATAATTAGATAGTTCATTGTATTGTAGTAGAGGGATGTGGTTTAAGATTGGCTTTAGGTTTTAGCGTCCAACTATAATTCTAAGTCAAGTGGTTCCTCAAGGTGTAAAAGGTTTTTTCCAAGAAAAACTAAAATTTCTGTTACAATAATGTGCATTGACTATAGGTCAGTTATTTCTGTGAAATATTTGATGATTCTGCCTTTTTACTTGTCAAGTAACTGTTTAAGTGTACTCTGTGGAATTTAATTAGAATTAACAAAATATAGGCATTTGTAAATAATTGAATTGCATTGAAATGTATATATTCTAATGGATCGGATAAAGTTTTGTTTATGCAGCCTATATGAAATAGAAATCTTCAAAGTAAATAACTAAATTTACTTGCCATCAGATTGTGTATTTGACAAAAGCGCATGTGTCATTTAAGTGTTCAGCAAGTTAAGACTGATTGTTTGGCACATTAAATGTATAATGGGGAACTCGCAAAATAAAAACAAGACCAAATACATAACGTTTCTCAGTGGTTATGCTCTTTTATTCAAAGTTTCAGGTCCCACTGTGGGTCCCTTCAGGCAGCAGACGCCACCATCAAGCTCATAATTCCTGAGAAGCCGGTATTGGGGATAAACAGTTTGAACCCCTCCAGATACTGGAGAATAAAATCCAGCGTTGTTTAGTCACACAGTTCAAAGCTGTACAACAATCATGTCCAAGTCATTAACAGCATATGTAAACCGCAAGAGGGGGGGAATTACATTCTAAACATTTACATTAACTACGCATTTACACACAAGGCACAGTACACAATACTGTAAACAAGATGTACAGCGAAACCCAATATGGGTGAGAGAATACACAGAGGGACTAAACGCCTCCATGTGGAAACACGGGTGTTGCTCCTGCTAAGTTTTCGCCTCACAGGCCTCAACAGTAACCAGCCAATATTATGTGTAAATAAAGAACATTCATGTTAATAATAATAATAATAATAACAGAGAGGCTCATCAGTCTTTTGTGCAAACTATTATAGACTGAGGCTGGGATTACACATGTGCTTATTACTTAGATAACATTATTTTGGGTTCTCTGTCTCGAGCTTAAGCTTCTGTGCTGTTGAACCTCTGGAGGTGAACGTCTTCTCAGGAGCAAACACCAGTCATTTGAAATTCAGTTGTGCAATATTCAAACAAAGATCAACATCTTGTATCAAAAGCTGATTGTAACCCCCTCCGAATCAAAATCTCTTCCTCTCATTATTCTTCCCTGATATGCAAGGAGCGTTATTAAATACATAAAAATCAAAAAGATGTTGAGATTTTGAGGGGGTTATTTTCTTTTTTCGTTCATTGGGACACAAATCTGAGGAATGTCAAGGATGTAAATTAGGTCGGTTCACCCGACAAATATCAAAAACTTAAAAGTGCTTTGTCCTGATGAACCTCAGATTTGGTCACAAGCAAAGGATGCTTTTGGAAATCTGCTTCTGCAAGCTCAGGTTAGTGGGAGTAACAACACTGTAAACTTAAAAAGCACAGTAACATCTTCATAATAGAGCGTTTGTCCGGAGTCATCTGGATAAAAAGGTTGGAACAAAAATTCCTGGAAAAGCCAATCATATATATACATATTAATTTGTGTATATGTATATATATATATACATACACGTATATATATACACACATACCATGGACCTAAATGGCATTTTTAAAAGCTTAAACAAAAGAAGAAATTCATGTAAAGCTGGCAAAAAGGCTAAAATATATGACAACACATTCTATGAGAATTGCAAACATATACAAGCAACATATACATCACAAAGCTCAAATGATTGCCTGCAAAGCGTAGCGTTGAAAGCTACTTCCTGCCAGAAGCTGGAGCCCTCCGCCCCCAGCATCATGGCGAGCAGGGGGGAGTTCCTGGATCCGGACAGGAAGGAATAGTCCCGATGCGGGCCGCACAGCAGCCCAGTTAAACTATTAAAGACCGCGCACCGCTGCAGTAACAGCAGCCACGCGGTCAAATACCAAACACTGGTCCCCTCGAGCCTTTCAGATACCGAGGCACGAGGGAGACGAGGATGAGAAAGGAGCGGTCGGCCTAATAGGCAACCTGAGGAGGACACCACGGGGTGTCTGGGTACAGGAGACAGTGCACAGACTTGAACCTGGACGAAACAGAAAGGGTTAAAGTTAGACAAGTGAAGAGGGGTCGATGAAATCTGAGTCACGTCATGAAATACAGACAGATCTCTCACCTCGATGGATCCTCCTCCACAGAAAACACCCCTTTCAAATTGATAATATTGCTCTTGTTTTCAAACATCCCATAACTGAGGGTGATCTGGAAGAAAAGTTAAAAGAGAAACATGAGAAAAAGAAACCACCGTCTGGAGCTCTAAGGACTGAAGAATCCTGTTTGATATTAAGTGATAATCTTGAGTTTCTCACCTGTTTGTGAATCTCAGAGCGTGACACCAGTTGCAGGTTCTCCAGGTGCGAGTGGAACAGGTTGCTGCGGGTGAGCGGAACCCCGAGAACCGACTCGATGATGTAGCCCACGGTGCAGTCGTCGGGCAGACGGATTTTCTCCGCTGTGTTCATGAAGTGCCCACCACTGAAAAGACATGAAGATAGAGAGAGACCTGGTCAGTGCTGGTGTTCCACACACACTGGAGGTTGTTGTAATGGGACATTTCAAAATGTAACTTATTATGTTGTCCTCAAACTTAAGTGAAAGACGGCAACATAGTTTTGTAATGATTTTAAAGGAATGTAGAATGTTTCCCTCCTTGTCAATAAACACAATATTTATCAATATTCAGTGGATGTCTGACTGACATTTGAGGAATTTTAGCTTTTTTTATCCCAACACTGATTTACAAATGTATGGTCTCTGTAGTAAAGTGATAATACACAGTTTGTGTGTAAGTGTATCTGAATCCTACCTGGCCCATGGGCTCATCTTCAGCGCCAGACCCCGGCTCACGCAGAAACCGGCTCCTCCAGTCGCAAACCAGAAGTTGACTGGTTTCTTTAAGAGGAGACAGAAGAGATGTTTTAACTTACAGTATTATCAGACAGATTACCTGTTTTGTGACCTTGAAATATCATATTCATAAACAGCTATGCCGCGGATGCATACCATCTTGTTGTCGCCCAGCCTCTCCGTGGCCTCGATGGGCCGGTCCAGACTGGGTTTGCCGAGGTACATGTCCTGGGTGTGGGGGTACTGGGACAGCTGCTTCACAAGAGTCCGAACATTCACGTAGTTGTCGTCATCGACGTGACAGAACCACCTGAGAAGCAGAAACAGAGGAATATTTAGATCCAGAGATTCATGCGACGATCACCATTTCTGAGAATCAAACGTGGCGTGTAGGTGTTACTTACTTCTTCCCGGACTCTATGAACTTATCATATTCCACCGCCATCTTGCAAGACAGAGCTTGTCGGCTGTGAGCCGCGGAGCAGTTGGTGTTGACTGCATGACTCCCTGTGGCAACAGAGAAAAAACATATGAGTGGACAACATCAATGGAGGCTCTATGTATTTGAATGCCATCTTCCCCAGAAGCACAAAAGTCAAAGCCAAATTGGTATGCCCTTTGGAATTTTTTTATTCATCGCAAATTCACAGTTGGCCCCTTATCCAATAAAACAATGTGCATATCTGTTCCCCAGATGAAATCCCCCTCATGAAACTCACCCATTTGCTTTTTTAGCTCCTCGTCTTCTCCGTCTGTGAAGATGTACGTCTGCAAACCAAACAGAGGACATCACAGATTAGTGGACTTGCTCATTAAACCCACTCCATCAGAACAGGCTTGGGGTTTGGTCGATCATGTGAAGCGGTCACGTGATCAGATTTAACAGTGTGTGCAAAGTCCCTCGTCCTCCTATGAAACCCCGGGTGTGATTAGCATCAATCATCGTGTCCTTTATGCAGTGGAAAACACACCGGGGTTAAACAACCCCCTGCTCTAATAAAGACCTTTTGTCCTGCGCTTCACTCTCTCCATGGCAACTATGCAGCCTCCTGAAGCATCCCAGACATAGAACAAAGGCGGAGGCAGACTGTCCGCCCGCACACACATCCCCATTCATGTATCCCATCCCCCGGCCGAGCCCCTGCACCCTGCTGGACGTGCTGCCGAGCTCAGACGTGTTGAATGCGGCTAAAACTGTAGCATGCAAATGTCAACAGAGTCAACACGTATCTGATTAACCAGCACCACCGACCTCTCTCTCCTCGCCGCTCTACGCCCGATAGACTCCACAGGTGAAAGGAATCAGACCGTGAACCTGCAGGCTCTTGTTAATTGTAGCAGTTAGTCATAAAAAGGAGTTAACGACATAGAGCACCTTACAGGAACACGCTTTTAAAAAAGGCCAGGGGGGGAGATTAGACTCCTCTTTGTGGCAGCTCACGCCGAGCAGGTGCGAGCCGGTGAATGGCGATGATGAAAAGGCCGCCGGTTTTTGTAACTGCCAGTGGCCTGTTTACTCTTCGTCTGAGGTGTGGCAGCACCTGCCGCACATCACGCCGCCTTATCTACGCCACGTGTCTCTACATGCCAGGTCGTGCAGCCTGATGCCTCGACTGACAGAGGCCCTTTTTTATCAGTTTTAACTCACATTCCTGTTAGAATGCAAGCCGGCTGCCGAGCAACCGCGGCCAACTGGGGCCGTCTATAAAAAGGCCGCTGATTTCAGAATAAAACGACATCTTTCGACACTACTTTTTCCTCCGAACGGAAAACACAGCTCAGAGCGTTTATGGATCAAACTCAGCGCAGATGTTCCCCCAATGCCGGAGCCTTGATCCTGTATTTGTTTAAGAAAGGATGGTGGTTTCACTGGTAACGGGATCAGAGGCTGGCGCTGTTTGCTTTAAAGGCCGCTGAATAGACGGCCTAATCACTGAGGCAGCTGCCAGAGCTGCCAGGGCACTGACAGAGAGGGGGGGAGGGGAGGGGTGGAGGGTGTGGGGAAGAATCCCACTGCTGATTAGTAAATCGAAAACCGTGTGTGGCCATTCAGCCCCTTGTCACCCCCTCATCCTGCCTCCTCCCCCCCCCCCCCCCCCCCTCCCCCCTCCCCTCTGGGCCACATACGCGGCCTGAGTCCCTTGAATAGAACAATGCTGTGAGTTTTCATGCTGGGTAAAGTCTCCACTGGGTAAATTCTAAATATGTTTGCCGGCATTTGCATACAGCTGCAGGAGTTAACTCAAGAGAAAGTTCCCGGGGAAGGGGTTTTTCTCTTCTCTTTCTCTCTTTGTCTCTTAACTGAAACTCAGAGGAACAGTTACTTTCATGGAATACTAATTCCAACAAGAACAATAAAAAAAAACTGGGCCGTGTGAAGCAGAGATAAGAAGCGAGAGGTGAGGAGGGGGGGGGACACAGGAGCAAAGAGAAAGGATGAGGTTGGGGTCCAGGGGGGGGGGTGTTGGTTGGCTCTCCCAACCACAGGAAGGCCTGGCGCGGCCCTGTCTGAGCTGGACATGGTGCCGACCTGGCTGGCTGGCTGTCTCCAGCTCCAGCGGAAGGAAGGGGATCCCCCCCCCGGCCACCACCTCCACCCTGACTCCATCCCGCTTCGGTCCTCAGACATTAAAGCCCTTTCAGCACTTTTTTTCCCCCTCAGCACTAATGATTTGATAAACAATTCGCAGTGCGACAACAGGAGGAAGACAAATAATATGCAGAGTGGGATCCTGCACATGTACTTGTCCTGTACTCGAACCGGGCTCTCCGCTTGAATGACGCCCACCATCTTTCCGACCACTTCTGCTGTTTTCACCTCAGTGTGCAGCAGCCATTCAACTCACTCACACACAGCGTCGAGTGTGGCTTTTTTTTTTTTCTTCTAGATGCTAAAAGCGCTCATTGTTGCGGCGCTGGCTGATTACCATACTCTTAAGAGCAGGATGCAGGGAGCGCCGCCACAGAGATGTGGACACCAGCTGTCGAGACGTTTGCAAAAAAAAAAAAAAAATGAATGAAGGCTTTGATACGAGTTGCTACTGAGCATTCTGCAGCTTTACAAATCAGTTCAGGATAGGGAGCTCGAGGGTCGCAACTTTGAGTTTTTTGATTGCATGGCAGGGGAAACTTTGTGATTCATTCTGTGCCCCCCCTCCCCCCCCCCCTCTCTCCCCCAATGATTGTTCCGGTGTGCAGAATGGGGAGTTGCCAGAAATCATGAAAAGGGTTGCTACATGTTTTATTAAAAGGCCAAATTGAGATTCCCAAATTGATTTTCCAGTAACTTCTTGGGTTTGACCTTTCTGAGCCACAAAGGGAGCCATTTAGCCAGATTCTTACCGATTGGTTTTACCCCCCAAAATAAAGTCCTATTCGTGCTTTGAATGGGCTCAAACATCCAGAAGGCCACAGGCATTATTATGTCAGCAGAGGCATCACAGAGATAACCTGCCCCCCCCTCCTCTCCCCCTTTCTTCATGAATACAGCTGCCGAGAGCAAAGAAGTTCTTCTCTCTTATCCGAGAAACTCACATGTGTACTCGCTTCTGTACATCTGTAATATGCGTGTCCCCTGTGCCACGAGAAAAGTGGTCCAGAGACACGACAGATGTTCATCAGCTGAGCGTGAGAATCAAACCTGAACACGGAGGACGGCCATATGCACAGGGTGGGAAGCTCAGAGCATCATATGGCCGGCATTAAGGCCGCCCTTTGTTCCGTCTCTCTCGGCCACCTGGCACCCTTCTCTCCGGGAACTCCCACCCAGCATTGTGGTGCTGGCTCTGTCCCTTTCTGTCCGTGCAGTCACCCACCAGCTGCCTGTCCTGGGAGCCCGGCTGCTCACTCTGTGCCATGGGTTAACATCCAACATCTAGCACAGTAATAACAAGCATTTAGCACAATCACTTTGCAAATAAGCAGATAAGAGTCTGGGTTTTGGGGGCGGGGTTATTGATTTGAGTCAGATGCAGGTATTTCTGTGTGATCTGACATAATTTTCCTGACATCTCACACATCCCAAACTTTCCCAGTGCTTGGAACAAAAGAGGGAGTTTGTAAAAGATGTGTGTGACAGCGTCCGAGGCCAATCAAGAAGACTTTTTAAATCTGACACCTCTGGGTGCAGGATAAAATCACTTTGACTGGCCCCTGTTATCTTTACACTGCACCCCCCCTGCAGACGCTTGGTTCTCAGGACCACATCATTCATCCCCAGCACCACCCGGCCTATAGATGCACCCCTTTTGTCCCCATGCGTCCCCTCCACGAAGCCCCCCAGTTTGTTCCCATCCCTTCAGCGAGTGACCCAGACTCAGCTCTCCCACGTTCCCATGGAGAGAGGGGAGACAAGGGGCTGGGGTGGGGGGGGGGGGAAAGCTTTTCTTCCCCTCTTCAGAAAGACGCTTTGTTAGATCCTGGAAGGGGGACAGCGCTGGACTGGGTGCTCTGAGGCATCCATTGCACCGGGGGCATTCACAGGGACACCCACAGAAGAGGAGGGAGAATAGGGAGAGGGGAGCAGAGTGGGGGGGGTGAGAGAGGGAGAAGAGGGGAGTCGTGAAACTGCTCCCTGGGTTCTCAGGGGCATCACTCAGAGGAGAGGAGAATAAAAAGTGACAGAGCCGGGGAGGACATTCAGCACGGATAACGGGGGTCTGGGGGGGGGGGATTCCAGGAGACATGAATAATACTGCAGTGAATGCAGCCAGCAGGCATCTCCTCCATGTGTGCACTGGGTCACTGTGCACCCGGAAACAATGACACAGACAGACTGCGACCCTTTCAATGTGCATGCACCGTGCAGGAGGTCTCATGGCCAACATTAAAAAACTTTCCCTTTACCTGCGGCTTGTTCCTGGAGATCCACGTGTCCAGCAGCAGGCTCAGTCTGGAGCGGTGGAACTTCTTGGTGGTCTTCACCGCGAGGAACACGTCCGCGGCGGTGATGTCCTCGGCCGGGGGGGGGGGCGGCGGCGGGGGCGCGAAGCCGGCGGCGCGCCCGGGCCTCGCCGCCTCCGCCTCCCTGCGGCCGCGCGTCAGCGTGCTGAAGTACGCGGAGAAGCCCGTCCGCTCGGGCGCGTGCGCGGGCTCCTCCGTGAGCGTCACCTGGTCCACCACGTGCACGCGCCGCAGCTGCACGGTGAGCACGAGCACGAGCAGCGCCAGGGAGGCTGCTCCGGCCGCGGTGACCGCCGCCTTCTTCGCGTTGCTCTTCAGCATGATGATGATGATGAGAGCCAATTAAACAATTAACACACAACTCGGGACTAGGACGCGGCGCGGGTCTCCGAGGCAAAGTCCATATGGTGGGTTAGACCCTAAGAAGACACGGGGGCTGAGGTGGAGGGTCCGTCCGGCTGCATAGCTGGGGAAGAATAAGAGAATCGATAGGAGGAGGAATATATAAGCTCGTGTGGTGGCCACGCCTCCTGGAGGAGAGGGACTCAGTGAATGCAGCGTGCCATTCAGTGACGATGCAATGGGGCGTGGCTTTCTCTCTCTATTTGAGGGAGTATGTGTCTCTGTGTGTTTGTGTGTGAGTGTGTGTGTGTCTGACCCATCTTTAATGGGCTGTTTCTAGGGTTAGAATTAGGTTTGGGTTAGGTTAAGGGTTAGGGTTTGATTTAGGTTTGTATAAGAATTAGGTTTAGGTTAGTTTTTGAATTAGGTCTGGATTAAAGTTAGACATTTAGTTTGGATGATTAATGTTAGGGTAAGGGGCCAGGGAATGCGCTATGCCAATGAGTGTCCTCACTAATGTGTGTGTGTGTGTGTGTGTGTGTGTGTGTGTGTGTGTGTGTGTGTGTGTGTGTGTGTGTGTTTGTGTGTGTGTGTCTGACCCATCTTTAATGTGCTGTTACTAGAGTTAGAACTAGGTTTGGGTTAGGGTTAGGTTTAGTTGAGTATAATTATTGGGTTTAGGTTAGTTTTAGAATTAGGTTTTGGTTAGGGTTAGGGTTAGACATTCAGTTTGGATGATTGATGTTAGATTAAGGGGCCAGGGAATGCCCTATGCCAATGAGTTCCCTCACTAAGAAAAATGTACAAACGTGTGTGTGTGTGTCTGACCCACCTTTAATGGGCTGTTACCAGGGTTAGAATTAGGTTTGGGTTCGGGTTAGGTTAGTATTAGAATTAGGTTTAGGTTATTTTTTTAATTAGGTATAGATTAGGGTTAGACATTTAGTTTGGATGATTAATGTTAGAGTGTCCTCACTAAGATAAATGTAGAAACATGTGTGTGTTTGTGTGTGTGTGTGGTCCAGTTATAAGCCATGTGGTGGGGACTTAAAATCTGTTTACACATTCACACGATGGGGACTTGTCTTCATTATGGGGACAAAAAGCAAGTCCCCATAACGTAGAGGGAAGGTTTAATTTGGGGCAAGTAGTATAGAAAAAGTCTTCATGAAATCCATGTGAATCTATGTAATGTCCTCTGTAGTCACTGAAACATGACTGTGTGTGTGTATGTGTCATAGAATACCATTGGAGACACATCATATTTTTATATAATATAAAGGGAAAAAATATGGTTTAGGGTCAGTAGGGTTAAGTATGGGTTAGGCAAGTAGGGGTTATGGTGAGGGTATCTCAAGGAAATGGATGTGTGTGTGTGTGTGTGTGTGTGTGTGTGTGTGTGTGTGTGTGTGTGTGTGTGTGTGTGTGTGTGTGTGTGTGTGTGTGTGTGTGTGTGTGTGTGTGTGTGTGTGTGTGTGTGTGTGTGAGAGAGAGAGAGAGATAATAAAAGTAAAAGATTGACCCAAAGACAACACAGCTGCAGGTGGTCACATGAAAAGGTATGTTTTATACTGCACCTGGAGAAAAACTCACACAACACTCACCACTTATTTTCCAAATCAGACTCACTTCTCTGCTTTTTTTGTGTATTTCAAAGGTGACGTTCTTCAAACTCAGCCGGGTGTGAGCCGGGTGTTCACCAGAGAAACGGCCCCTATTGTTCTTCGCTGACCTTGTGAGGACTCTGAACAGTTGGCCATTCCTGAACACTTGTTATTCAAATTCTGGCTCTGGCAACCGTGTGCCGTCTGGCGCTGGCCGACCGAAAGACGCGAGTTCCATTTAGACCAACGCGCAGCTGCTGGAGCCTCAGAAACACCCACCGACTGCCAGCAATCACCATACTGAGAGCATTTACAGTCTAGCAAATGTCAAGTTCTGCTTTGGTACAAGAACATGACCTCGGTGTCCACACATAATGTTTTCCTTAATGCAATCCCAAAAGTCTGTGTTGTACTTAAAGTTGTCTGCAGGAACAGCTCAGTCACACCCTTGGCTGTGCTACATTTCCTCAGTTAACTCCTCTGGCTTTGCTCGCAGCACCACAAAGAACCTTTCCAACACATTTGCATGGAAAAAACTTATTTTCCACTGCAGGTGTTTTATTCATTTGAATTCTGGCACAAACAGAACATGAGTTACCTCTTTTCTTTGTGGCTTCTGACAAGGCCTTTTGTTCATCTTTTAAAAGTGAGCAGAGAAAGGCATTTTAAAGGCGAGTTTCAGAAACCAGGCAGAAGGGGTGGTCTCTGTGGCCTTCATTCCTTCTCGATTAACCGCCTCTTTTTGCCGGGCTTAGATTCATTACAGTTCGCTGTAAACCTTTTCTTTCATATAATCTGCTTAGAAACCGGAGGATGTAAAGTTGAATGTTGCCATTTTTTGTTATTTCAACCTAAAAAAGTTGATCTGAATGAATTAACCATTGAACATTTACTCAACAAGATTGGCATATTTACAGACATCCCAGCATGCAGAGGTAAAATGAGAGGTAAAATGTCCCACAGCACATATGTATTATGAGAAAGGTAAGAGGTCGCGACCCCCCCATGACAATTTGATAGCAAAGTCTTTGTGGTTGTTATGCATCTCATTAATATCATTTTTTTGTCTATAGCCATTTTTCAGACATGAGTTTTTGCCTTTCAAAACAGGAAAATCTCTGGAGCAACTGACTCAGAGATTTACGTTTTAATTTCCAGCCCCTCTGGAAAATTCCAAGAAGATCTCCAGAGGTCAGTTCATGTCTGAAAGCCGTGGCTGCTGTGAATAAGAGCTGTAAAAAAGTCCATAAGGAAATAAGGAAATGAGCTGCCTCTTTCTACTCGGCTGGCAAGCAATTTGTTCCACCTCAAAAACTTAACTCGGCCTTTGGACTCATAAAAACAATATGAGTCATTAAAACGGCACCTGAAAAAGTGAAGTTCTCCATTTGTATTCGCGCTAACCTCCCTTTCCGTTCACACTTTATTTCGTCTTTGTGCTTCCTCTCAAAGAAAAATACAAAACATGTTTTGCCCCCTTTGAAATCAACCCAGAAACTCCGCTCTATCTGACATTACCACTGAATACCAGAGATTCAATCCAGTTTTTCCAGACAAGGCCACTTCCTCACCATAGTGCCCACAAACCCACAAGTAACCGCCACAGTGTGTTTGATTCTCCCCCCCCCCCCCCCGCCCCCCCCAGCCGTATCAGCGCCATGGGGGATCTGAGCGACCACAGCAGCCTCAGCGGGATGGTAAGATTACAGGCCTGCTATTTATAGTTTGTGGTTTGACAACAATGATTCAATATGAAGCACATACAACAGAGCAGGTAAAGAATCCCAGTTACTCTATCCACATGAACTGCAAAGCATAAAGACATGTCCATCATCTCTGTGACTATCCCTCAACTGTCCAAAATGTCTCCATACAGCACGGAGCATCTCCTTTATGTTCCCGGGGTGCACACAATAAAAAACTGAAAACACATGTGCACGCTGAGCTCAGGAACATGTCATCTATAAACTTGATATTCTACATGATGCATGTAGAGGGGACATGGAAGACATTAGCTCGAAGCCACATCATTCCACTCAACTCATCGTGTTTCCATTTGTTTGATTCTTCAGTTTGTTTGATTTTCCTCTGGACGGTTCCCTGGATGGTTCTGATTCTCGAAGCTTTGAAGCGTTCACGTGATGATCTAAGTTGCTGCTCTGAAACCGTTTGAGATCTGCTGCACACTAAAACTCAGGAACACATTAATATTCATTTAAATCCACACGGTGAATGCATTTATATTGGACTATCCTACGCTTTATGATGAGTTTACACTCTTTACACTGCATTTATACAACACTGTCTTTCACTAGTATCTATCTATCACAAACACTGGCAGCACCTGGTGGGTCCCGGGTCTTGTCCAGGCTCACTTCAACATGTTGAAACTACCAGTTTGGTCAATGACCTGTTCTACCTCTCTAAAAAGGAAGGGGGCATCCAGATTTGAACCGGAGACCTCTTGATCTGCAGTCAAATGCTCTACCACTGAGCTATACCCCCTACACAGAAACATCAGTAAAGCATCAAAACAAATCCAACAGATCAGGCAAGGACTTATTTGGGATCAGCTCCTACTTACACGTCATGTAAACAAACATTTACATGATAATGAAAACAATAACCATGATGATGATTTGTATTGACAACAGCCCGACCAATTTATCAGTTAGTCGATACAAATAAGACAATTTAGGCCTTTCACAGATTCATTGGTATTGGCCTTTAATTTTGCCGGTAGTGAAACATTTATTTTACAGTAATACAGTAATACAGCAAATAGGTGCATTTGTGGCAATACATTAAAATATATGTTTTTTCTATGTGTTTGTTTTTTTACATTTATTCTTTTAATTCATAATAACGTTTATGGTTAAACTGTAAAATATCAAGCTTCAATTACATTTGTAATAGAATTTTGAGAACAACTTTATAGTGGATCATTGACATTTTTACCTTTAACATATATATTAGCTGATATATTCTAAATGTTTTTATATATATTATCTTTATCAATTATCTGCAACCATAGATCCACATTAGTCGTGCTCTGGAATTGAAAACTACTTTTATAATGTGAACAAGAGCTGGATATCAAAAAGTGCACAGGCTCATTTTGGAACAACACTCCACTGACTCTGAGAATCGGTGGATGAGAGCCGGGCGGTGGGATCAGTCCTCGGTTGTGTTTATTTTCCCATCGTAGACACACTAACTCTGTCGGGATTACAGGTCACACCAGAAGTGAGAGCCAGAACTCGGCTTCAGTTTCCCTCCTCGTGCAACGTTAGAGGAAACTCTCCGAGGACCACGGCTGAGAATGCTTCAGCTGCTCCAGAGATAAAACAAACACGACCCGTTTTATTGATCTCCAGGGAGTCTTCTCATAGGTCTGAATGGACATCTTTCAGGTAAATGTAATATACAGATGAAAAAGGGTATAAGACCAGATGTGTAGATAAAGGACAAAGCATTTATATAATGCAAGGTACAGATAACGATCATGCAAAAGGCTGAATAAATCATCTTCTGTCATGAAGTATCAATATTTGTTTACGTCCAACTATGATGGAGAAGGTATTCATATCTGTAAATAAAAGTTGTTGTACTGCTACTAATAATTATTTCAGAATGACACCTAATTAAAAGGATGCGAGCATGATCAGTCAAATGTATCTCAGTGAAAGAGTCATAATAGGAAAAATACTATAAATATGAATATAGTGTATTATACAAAGTTTTAACAATTCTATTATTGTATATAGTTTTTACTGTTTTTATTTTCTGTGGCGAGTTCTATTTGCCGTGTTTTTTTCCAGAGCAGCTCGATTTGTCCGGGCTTGCAGGTTAACGCCCTGGCATGCCCCGAAACGTCAAACACAATCATCCCTTCTGTTAAATAAACCACTCAGAAATATCAATTGTTGTCACTGGAAACTGTACATTCACTTGAGACCCTTCAGGTTTATACTTCTACTGAAGAGCTCAATAAACTCATAGGATAAACACTCAACTAAAGAGACTTTGAAAAGATGTTGACATCTCAGAGTTATCTCCAGATCATGATGTAAATGTTAGGAGGGAGGAAGGTGTTGGTTAGATGACAAAAGTGTATAAAGGTCCCTTCTGTCGAGGTAAAAGGCCGTTTTCACACTCATGGCTGCCTTGCTGGGACGTCCAGTAGGAGGCTGAGCAGACAAAGAAAAAGACACTGGCGTCATTGAGGCACTTTTAATGACCTTTTGTGTCCTTCATCACAGTCTGTCTGTTTTACTATGTTAGATGGGTGAGCCATCGCCGAGGTGATGTGAATGATCTCAGCTGTTTGTTTGGATGTTTGTTTGTAGGCAAGATCACGCAAAAACTCCTGAAAAGATTTCAATGAAACTTGTTTGAATGATTGGATGCAGATTATTTTTGTTACCTTTGTTTACCTTGCTTCATAGTTTTTGGCATTTTCATTTGTTTGTTTGTTTGTAAACAGGATTATGGAAAAAATAATTGACGGATTCCCACAAAACTTGGTAGAAGGATTTGAAAATGTATATATATATATATAAGGGGTTGCTCTGAGTGCAATTTTGTGCGACTCCCAATGACAATCTGGATCCAGTAGATTTAAACATGGTTGGGGTATTTTTTCAACCAGTGTATGTTAACAAATATGGCTAGAAACCTGTAACTATCATCAATGCGTAGATGAGAAACGCAATGAGGCCTTAGCTATTGGATTTGGTTTAATTTAAGGTTAATTATTTGACATTTCACATAAAGAGTAGGTTGAAAGAGGTGGTTCACTTTTGATTGTTTTGTAGGACAAATTGCTTGCGGTAAAGTTTATTTCCTACTTTCTTAACTAAATAAACAAAGTCAGCGCTCTGAGGCGAGGGACATTTTCGCTGCAGAGAAAGAAACGACACAGCAGATCCAATGAAAACAGGAAACTCACGGCCTGTGGCTGATGTCCTATTTTAAAGTCCCCCCCTCTGTTATAATTGTTCCCTTTCACTCTCCTCTTCATAACCAGGCAAACTCATGCTATTTGCATAACTGTTCAGACCTGCTCTTCACCCCCTGCCACTGGCCTACTTCCACTCTGTCAGCCTAATGCTTCCCAGCACTGTCTCTTTGTGCTGTCTCTCATTGTTGTGGGAACTTGAAATGACTGATACATTAAATTGGGAGGACTCCAGTCTAGTCTGGTCTTTACAGCCTCACTGCTGTGTCTCCAAACGGAGGAGAAAAATACACTGAGTAATCAATGATGGGGGACAATGGCACCGTTTCCTTAATTGTTGTCTCCTTTCTCAGCAGTGTGACAGGGAGGGCTCTCTGTTGTGGAACATGAAGAGGTGCCGAGATATGATCCGTGTGTGTATTATGGTGGAAGAATAGGGCTGTGGGATCTGATACTGTGAAAATGACAGAGCGGCCTGATGTGTCAGACTCTCACGGGACGGACGGCAGAGAGGAGCTGCAGCCAGCGAGGCTCTGGTGGGAAACTGCCGAGGTCACACTCAGGCAGTGCGATGTGGGTGTTACAGCGTGTGATTTTTCTCTTTTTTTCCCAGAAGGATATCGGTGGAAGGCTGATCGTGCCTGTAATGGGAAAAAAGACGTCATGGTTTATCAAAATATTGACGCTTTTGAAGGTTACCTGTGATGTGTGGGGGTATAGCTCAGTGGTAGAGCATTTGACTGCAGATCAAGAGGTCTCTGGTTCAATTCCGGATGCCCCCTTAACTTATGAAGCTGTCAAATATTTATAAAGTCCTAGTTTACAACCATCTAAATGTAGCTATTTTAGCCATCATTTATATTTGATAAGGTCAAATAAGAATTTTTTTGTCTCATAGATTTGACTTTCTTTCTCCGGACGTAGACATTTTAATGCAAAGTTTTCACTGATCAATGAGCAAAAACGGCTTGAGTTAAATTAAGGAATACGTATTAATGACCTGAAATACAGAAAGTTAAGCATCACCATGCATTGTCATAGTGGTGAGGCTTCTCTGTAACTAACAAGAGGGGATATAGCTCAGTGGTAGAGCATTTGACTGCAGATCAAGAGGTCTCCGGTTCAAATCTGGATGCCCCCTTTCTATCCTTTATGAGTAACTAAATTTACAGAGTCAACTTTATCTCACAACCAATAAAAATATATAATTGGCAGCACTGTCATGAATAATACACTCTGAAAACAACTGTGTTATGAAATGAATTCACATAACTGAAGGAAGTACTGATGTGCAATGAAAATACATTAGTACAGATTGAGGTTAAAACACATTTGCACTTAAAAAAATAATAGACAAGAAAATGTAGTCATTAAACATTTCTGTGCAGTTCATTTTTGTACAGTTCACCAGACAATTCCATGATTACTTTTCTATCCACTATGAATTACTGTAGTTGCTGCTGACTCATCCAGATATTTAGCTTTGAGAAATGGTCGAAAAATATAGATATAATAACTATTAGATTAGACTATTATTAGAATAGCACTGAAAAAATTCACATCGTTAAAGAAAGTGATGAACAAGCCAATACCACATCCTTCGTCCAAGATTCGTGGAGATTTGTCTGATAGTCTTTGGGTTATCTTGCAATGAACGTACCAACACACAAGGAGTAAAACATTTACAGAAATGACTTCCTGGATGGGAAGTTTATGAGCAAGACTCATTGAACAGTGGAGTGAAAGAAGAGAGGTGAAGTTCCCAATGATGCACAAAATTCCATATAAAAGGCAAACAGATGGAAAAACTAGTTAAAGCTGTAAAAATTTAAAACCCGCACCTTGGTTCTACAATTCTTGTCGAATAAAAGTTATTATTAATCCAAAATGACTGAAACAAGCTGCGGCGGAAAGACTGAAGTGAATTCTCCAAATGTTGATGTCATCTCCCATCTGGCAGAAATGAAACTACCACAAACATTCCCGACACAAAAGGATAGAAAATATCTCAGATTCTTTTGGCAAAGAGCTTTATCACAAATTCTCCTCAATGCGTCCCCACAGTACACATGCAACACTACATCTCATATGTTGCTATTTAAGATTTTAATGAATGTTTACTCTGCACCCAGAGGCTCATTACCAAGCAGAATGATTAATCGCCCTGCCTCAGTTCCACAGTCTACAGCATTTCAACCTTTGTTGTTTTTACAACTCGTGAGGATCTTTTAGTTCTTGTTTTTGTAATGCGGAGCGGTACAGTTCAGTCATGGTTTATTGTTTACCAAGAGTTGGCTCAGCAGGGAGTCGGGTGATGCACAGCAACACGAGAGGCCAGACGAATGACGGAGCCATGACAATGGAAAGCAGATGTGACTGTGGCAGATGTCTTAGCTACATTATTTTCTCCCATCTGAAAACAGTCAGAGACAATAGTTAATTCTGACTAATTGTAGAAGACACTGGTAATTGGTTGAACATACAGTGGTTAATGTGTGGGTTATAAATAATTTCCCCCCATTTCCATGTAAATGTTAAGAGGTTTTATTAGCCTCAAATTCTATGAGTGTTGTCCTTAAATCACTTACTTGACATATTGAGAGATTCACTCATTCGCTTTCTTGCAATGTCAGATGAGAAAATCAGCAACTTTCTCATGTCCGTATGAAGCTACCACCAACAATAGCCTAGCATGAGTTCTTGATGATTCCAGTCTAGAGTTAAGCTAACTAGCACTGCTAACATATAGACGCAGATGGCCAGAATGAAGAAGTTCTTCCCCAAAATGTTAAACTAAATTAGTTTAAAAACACAAACCTATCTTGCCTTAAATTTGCTCTGACACAATCTAGATGTTGCATCCTTTGGAGACCTATTAGACCGTAAAATCCGAACTTAAATAATGGTCTGGTTTACGAAGTATTTCCGATTTGCATCACGAGCTTGTCCCACCCTAACCATTCTGTCATTAGCTATTTGAGGAACTGCACCTATATAGCTCGGCAGCTTGCATAGTTAGCTTGTTAGCTCCGTCACCAGGACCCCCACTGGACCTTTTATCACATGGGAATGAAGGGATGCAATTGTAGGCTTTAATTGAAGAAGCCTTCGAAATGGTACAGCCTAGTCACACCATGACACCATCAGGCTTCAAAGGCTGTCTCCGAAGGACGCGGCCCCTGAATTTTGGCACAGATGTTGGACATTTTTCAGTGATTTTCCCAGATCTGAAAAGCTACTATTTATTTTCATGATCCGTTAATGCCATGATCCGTTAATGGCAATTAAAGACAGTGAAACATTAAATGATGTTAAATGATAGCAGGGGGATGCATATAGGACAAATTAACGGGCTAAGGCCAAGGGGTTACCACATGGCTTATATTCAACATACCACCTGTCAGAAAATCCTGCATCATTAGAGAGTCCACAAACACATATACACACAGTCACACACCTTCTCTCCAGACTGTCCAACCTGGCCAGCTGAGGGAATCCGTTCTGTGTGTTACTGGGATTAATTTCTGGCACCGATCCTGGCCCAGCTCCAGCCGGGGAACAAGAGCAGCTTCCATCCCACAGAGCAGCAGTTTATCCCCTGTGGTGGGTCCAACCAGGCTGATCCTCTCATATTAAATGGATTAGCAGAGTTCTTATTCTACTGTCAGGAGCTTGTGAAAAGAATAGGGATTTTGCATGTTGGCATAGTCTTCTGGCGACATTTCATAGTGTAAACTGGAAAATCGTGTGTGCTCCTACCTTGTTCACACCAGGACTTTGAAACTGAGCGAATCGAGGGTATATTTCTTTAAAGTATTTCTGTGCAGCGGTGCCAGAAACATGATTCTGTAGCTGCCCTCTGAGAGCATTAGCCCCTTTTAGCTCTTGTTGTATCCGTGGGAAACTCTAGCATTAGCACTGCTTACAAGCCTTATGATTTCCCACGGGAAACATGCATGACAGGAGCAGGTTGGGTTGGGATCCAAACGTTGCATGGCATGATTAGGATGGAGGAGATCAGGTTGCAGATATCAGGAAAACTCACATGAAGAGTGTGAGGTTGCACACTGACCGCATGCCAGTCTGCATTTATTCTCAGACACATCTAACTGGCGATTCCCTCTCCTTGTTTGATGTAAACCACGAGCATGAAAGTGATTAAATATCTATTCCACTTCTGGAAGACTGCACTTGAAAGACAGTTAGTGTTAGATCTCATGCCCTGCCGGTCTTTGAACAGACGGATGGCAGGTGCTCCTCCCTGCCTGCACTCTTCTCTTAATCTCCTTCAGAAGGCAGACGACCCCTCATCCTCACAGGCTTCCATACGGGCGCCACGCTAATCACTATGTTTAATTGAAGGCCGTCTGTGGCCATGCCCTCACACCGCAGACAGATGTGCTGAGATCAGGCTGGCTGACCATGTCCCTGTTCCAGAACCATTGTGTCGTCTATTTCTGGCCACCAGACAAAGCATGCAT
The DNA here is from genome assembly GCF_963576545.1 of Limanda limanda. Classification (NCBI taxonomy): domain Eukaryota; kingdom Metazoa; phylum Chordata; class Actinopteri; order Pleuronectiformes; family Pleuronectidae; genus Limanda; species Limanda limanda. Next base: position 11,003,537 of record NC_083652.1, read on the forward strand.
CTCCGTGGTGATGATGCAGAATCAGTCAGGAATATGTGTGGACAGAAATCCGTCTCAGTCTGGGATTAAGAGCAGTGCTTTTTGACTTTCTTATTTATTTCTTAGATTGCTAATGAGGAAACACTTGTCTTGCGTTGCAGTGTTGACAAGTAGAGCAGAGTCCTTATCTGAGAGTGGATGAGCCGTGAGAAATCTTTAAGAATTTTTACGGATTCAAATTTTAGAAATCTTTTTTATTTGATAAGGTCAAATTAGAATGTTTTTGTATCATAGCTTTGACTTTCTTGCTCCGAACATGGACATTTTATTGCAAAGTTTTCATTGATCATGCCCAAAAAGTTACATTGAGGAATACGTACTAATGATCTGAAATAAAGAAAGTTAACATGGAAACATTACATGATGTTAAATTATATGGCACCATGTATTGTCATATTCGTGAAGCTTCTCATAGTTGGTATGAGGGGGTATAGCTCAGTGGTAGAGCATTTGACTGCAGATCAAGAGGTCTCCGGTTCAAATCCGGATGCCCCCTTTATGAGTAACCAACATTTACAGAATTAACTACAACAGAAATATCATAAACAGAACTGTTTTAAAGAATACTCACTAAATGCCTCAAAATAACTGTTATGAGATTAATTGACTTAAAAGTGCAATGAATATAAATCAGTACAGATTGAGGTTAAAGACATTTGTGCTACAAACAAGAAACCTAATTTCCATACGTCCTACCTCTGACAGATCAGTGGTGAACTTGTGATCAAATTCTTACAGGCAAAGCTCATCGAAAAGTTCAACACATATATAGATCCAATTGTGTGATTTCTTTATATGTGCATGTGCATTGATGTGAGTTTGTCTTTTGGGTTTGGGCTCTGTATTTAGCTTATCTCTTTTAAAACACACGGACATAGACACTCACACACACTAGGTTAGAGTCAGTCAAAGGATGTTTCGGATAGTTGTGGTCATGTGATCTACAGTAAGGACCCCGTCGATCCCCATCACCCCCATCCCGGCTCAGCTGGACTCACCCCAGTCCTTCCACTGTGGCCTGCCTCAGCGAGGCCACACCCACTCACTGGCCCTTTCCCACAACCTCCAGGCACCTTGGAGGAAGTCAGCCATGCATAACTCTGCTCCTTAATCAAAGGCTGAATGTGGAGTTTGTCCACTGCAAGTGCGGCATTAGCAAAGCACATGCTCTCCTTTCACAGAGAAACAATGCTGCCCATTGTGTCCGGCCACAAGTGTCTATTTTGATGTAAAAGGGATCTCACAAGCTGATGGACAATGAGGAGGGAATTCAAGGAATAACACACAGGAAACATTGAGGACTGCACAGCACCGGAGGATCATCGGGCCCTGCAGCGTGTCAGCATCATCCCCGAGATCGACACACTGCATGTTTTACAGCGGCATTTAAAACAACGGACTCCACCACAGCTGATATGGTCGAAGTTAAGAAACCATCAGCTGCCTGAGCTGCAGAGTATTTTAGTGTCTGCTTTGACAGGCTGAGTTTTATCTCGGTTTCGAACTGATGTAACTGGGCCTCTTGGACATGTCAAAATAACAGCTTAGTGTGACAAATGGAGCAGACCTCCGGGTCCTTTACTCTGATAACAGCATCAGTCGTCAGCAAAGCGAGAGCCTGACACACAAAGCAGCCGTGCAGGCAACATGCCATCAATTTACCTGAGTATAGTGATGAGTGTACAAGAATAAATTAGACGCATCCTGAGCAGACAACATGAGACATTGTCTTCATTCTCCAGCCCACCTCCTCTGACCCTTGCTCTGGTTTATTAATAGCACTGACCCATCTCTAAATAGGACATTGTTTTGTCTATTGTCTTTCCATCCATGTGCTGTCCTGATCACTGATGCTGAAACACTGCGGTAAACATCCTCTGAGTGACCCCTCTCACCTCCCACTCCCATGGATGAAACATAATCGTCCTTTACACTGTCCAGGCCTCGCTGTTTTAAACATCTGGACGAAGATCTTCGCTTTCAACATGAAATATTGGAAACAGAAGTCCAGAGCGGTCTTACCTCCACTAAGGAGGTAAGGTTTATACCCCTGTCCATTGGTTTGATGCCTTGTGAGAGGGTGTTTTTTCCAAATGTAATTAATGAATCTTGATGAAAATAAATATTTCGGAAACCAATATCTATGACTGTATACAATTTTGGACAGCTTGATTAAATTGAAGGTGACTTTTGGCGGAGGTGTATGCACTACTGAGTATCATTCTTGTTTGTTTCTTTGTTGGTTAGTCAGTTGGTTAATTGGTTTGTTTGTTGGTTGGTTACAAAACTACTGAACAGATTTCCCAAATGTTGGAATGATGAGACATTGTCACTTTTTTCAATATTTCAAGAAAGGGCCCTTGGTGGAGGCATATGCTCAGATGGGGGCCAGTCTAGTTGTTATCCTTTTTTTTAGGTTTGACGTTTGCTCCTACTGCTAATATTAACAGAAGAGAAAAGTAGATACATCCATTTTCCTTTTCCATGTTTAAGGAAAGAGCGGGAATCCAAATTTGCTTGGACATGGTTCATGGCTCAATTCAACGTGATTAGGCTCAGCATCAGCCTGTTTAAGAGGAGCCCTTTAAAAGGATGTTTAGGGGCTTGGGGCAGGGGGTGTGCTGGAGTGCTGGCTCCCCATTCTTCCCATTATAAGGCTTTCTACTTTCTTTGGGACGCAGGCCATCTATCAGGAGCCCCTATAGGTCCTTTCAGGGCCAAATAAAAGGATCAGTGTGAGCAGACCTGTCTGTGGGTTGCTCAGACATGGGAGACAACAGATGTGTTAAACATAGCCAGGGTCCTCACAAAAAAACCCAGAGCCGGGGCTGCATGCTCTCTAATGGACAGGCAGCTTAATGTTAATTGCTGAATGGAGTCAGTCAAAGCTGCAGCGAGCTTTCACCGAGCACATTCAAGGAATCCCACATCATAAAGGAGACTTCACTTCCCTCCACTTTTAAGGAAAGGAAGAGCAATGCAAAGAATGGCCATAAAATTGTTACAAGACCTTTTAAACAAACTGCACCTTCAAATCCTACAAAGACGAGTGTGTAACTTCATCCAGATGTAAAAGTACATCTGAGCTCTGTTTCCGAAAGGTTTGGATGGTTGTGGCCCCAAACGAGAGGTGGACATGATAGAATCAATACTACTGATACTAACTCTTGTTTTGAGTATTGCTACTGAATGCCCATAGGATCACTTAAACATACAAACAATCTTCCTGTAATTCATTTATTGGTTTTCCAATCACCTCAAGGGTTCACAGCATTCACATAATAAACATTTGTTATGATTCATTCATAATATTAAGCATTCATCTCAAAAACCATGATACATTCGTCTTCCCTACATTATATCACATTGATGTTTATAATAATGAAAACAAAAGATATTTTCAAAATATGTTTTTATTTGTTTCTTAAAATTCCTGTATTTGGATTCAGGTTCTCTTATTTGTTGACGACAAAATAAACCATAGCGGCTGTCTTTAATACCAAACTGTGAAACCCTGTTGATGTTTGGCTGCTGGGGCCCAGCTTACCTCCTGTTTTCCTGTGGGAATCAGGCTAATCCAGAGAGATCACAGCTTTTTTTGCCTGAGCGCAGATAGTTTGTTTCATTTACTGACTCTGTTTTACACTGTATTCCATGTTCTTATAGATTTAAGTGCATGCAGTGCAGCTTAATTAAAAGCAACCATTAAATATTACATAATCTGTATGTTTCACCACATTTAGAGAGGCTGAATTCAACTTCTGCACCCCAGTATCCTCCAGTGACACTGAAGGAGGAGGAGCAAAGGTCCCTGCATCAAACCCCAGAGCCTGAACATTGGACGCTTGGCGTGTACAGCCCGAGGCGAGGCCATCTGCCGCTGAGAGAGTGGAGTCCCTTTGTCAGCTATTGTGGAATGCCGAAGCAGATTGATGAGGGCCGGGTGATTCCTTTAGGGCCCCGGCGAGGCAGCAGGCAGCACAGGGAGCCCGAATAGACACTACAGGGAACTCCTCCGTCTACTTCTGTCTCCACATCCAGTAGTCACATGGTGCAGTAGCCAAACGCTAACCTGGGAAAATACTGGGAAACGGTTTGGTACAGTGAATTTGTGTTTGAAGTATTCAGATCCCTTGAGTTCTCAGCAGACATTTCAATTAATACAGCATTTTTTGAAAAATAGCTCAAAGTAGGATTCAAGGCATTATTCTCCTCTCCCCCTTGTCCTTCAGAGAAAGTGTAAGAATGTGTTGTATGAGAGTCCAATGCAGGTTGGAGGTCACACTAGTGTGCCTCTGTTTGGACGATGACCTCTAACCCTCTCAGCAGGTGTGTGTAGATGGCCTTTTGTCGAGGGGAGCCCGTCCAGAAGCTCTCTGGCTTTTGGAGTGGGTGGGTCAGGAGGAGGGTGGTGGTGCAGGGAGAAAGGGCAGATGTTGTATTTGAAATCCCCGGGGGAAAGTGTGCCGCCACAGAGGAAAGGGGTCAGAGTAAAAGGGCGGATCTCTGACACGACCAACACAACAGACAACTCTGGTTTCCATGGCAGCTTGCTGCATCACTAAGCCGTCTGTTCTCTCAGAAGAAGAAATAAAACCTCAGGCTCCGGGATCTCTGACAAAACCGGGCTTTATTCAGCTTCTCAAGGCAACAATAAATCTGGTTCTTAGTCAGACAGCAGATTTTGTTTAATAGGCTGTATTTGAATTCGTATTTTGGAAATCACTCGACTAAAATACCTTATAACTGTATGTAATTGTCTTTATGTGTAAAATATTATTATGTATGAATCAAGAGTGCAAACAAATACTTTTAATACTGACGCCTTATTCATCTGACGATACTTCTGTACTAACACACATGCAGGATTTTGAAATATCAGGCTTTACGTGTAATAGCTTATTTATATATTGTTGCATTGGTACTTTTATGTAAGTGATTGATCTGAATATTTTTCCCACCACTGTGAAGCACAGAAATTAAACTGATCAGTTTGTAAAAGTTTATCATCTTAACAGGCCTTTTTTTCCAAGTTCACTCTACTATCATATTCTGTTTGGATTTTGTGGCAATGTCCGATGCCACCAGGGTTTCCCACACACAGCCAGAGACTAAACTGTTGCTTTTCAGCATTTTATGAACACAAACAAACTCACAAAACTCTCTCAATCAAAATTAAACTAAAACCTTGGCTTTGCAGCTCGGTTCTGTCCGTGTGTCTCAGTCGCTGTGTGTCTGTCCCCTTCGGCAGCTCTGCTTCTGCCTTTTGTCCAAGAGGATCGATCAGCTAACAGATCGATCCTCTGGTACAGGTGGAGTAGCTCTCCGAGCCACCTCTGTGCCCACAGATTTAAAATACATGTGTGTGAAAGCACCTTGTGATGGATGAGGTACTGAGATACTTAAAGAACCAAGATTTACTCCATTACAAGTATAACTCATGTATTAGCAGTATAGATTTAAGTAAGAGTACTGCAGGAAAATGGCCCCTGTGATTGTAAATTTATTATTTACCCACTTGAACAATTTTATTATTTTGTTGACGTTAATCATATAAGTAGCATTCAATGTTTGCAGCTTGTTGAACATGAGTCTGTTTAACAGTTGATACTGTGGTTGCAAGTTTTATATTTTATAAACTTGTTACGTGTTTTTCATGTAAAATCTCAATCTGCAAAGTAGGTAGAAACTGTAGTCAAGTAGCTGTAGTAAAAGTTTCTCAAGTACTGCTGTAATGATGAATGTAGTTTCTTTCCACAACTGACAGTTCCTTGTCTATTTTAAAGAACAGTATTTCATTATTGTCATAATTCCTTCCTTCCTCGAATTGTTTTTCTGGTTTACATTTCTGCAGACAAACACGATCCTAAATCTTGACCAATACACAGCCACAATAATGAAACTCTTTAATGTTATGGGGCCGGTTTTGTCTGCGGAGCCTCGAAGCCACAGGGTGCAGCAGAAATAAAACAGAGATAAAAGGCACAGCTTGTTGTCCTGACTGTTTTTACTGTAGCTGGACTATGACTCATTTCCTTTGAGGCGACGGCTGCGGAGGAATGTGACTTTGATCAAACCCTGGTTTCATCAGGTTATCTCAGCCTCTGCAGTAAATAGGCAATAAACATTGACACCAGTCTGCAGGAAGACTCTGTGGTAAGTTGATCACATCCTTGTTGCATCAATATAGGGTCGGACCCTGAATATCAAAGTTCACACTAGGAGAATTGTTTGTGATAAATATTCAAACTCTAAATGTTATAATTAATAAGGGACACTGCAGCACACATCTTTGTTCCTCAGAAGCTGTAATCAATAAATAGCTTTAGGGGAACAACAGAGATTGGGAAACATCCTGCAGAAGAACTTTTAAGCTGAATTTGCGAGCAGATAAATTGCCTCACACTCCTGGTGTTTTTTTCTGCCCGACCTTGTCCGCAAAGCACCATTGTTCCTTTTGCCAGGGGTATCTGTGCGTCCACAACAGGGCCATCGGACAATGCTCGCAGGCCAAGCACTCGCCTCTTATACGTGAGCCCTCAGTCCGGCGATGCATGACATTTGTATAACATTACCCGGGGTCACAGCCCTTTGGTCAAGAAGATCAGGGCGGAATGAAAGAAAACGGGGGTCAGGGCCCCGGACAAATCTGGAACTTCAGCACAGGTCAAAAGATACTTAGATATGCATCTTCAGCCATAATGTTTGAAAGGAACCCTTCAAAGCTCCCGATCAAATCTCTATGGAGCCATTGTTGAAGAAACTGAAGGAGCAGCTCAAGAGAACAAAAAGAGTTTCACATTGTGCCAGAGTAGACGATCCATCAAAGGATTCAAAAGGCCACGAGCATGTTTTCATAAATACAGGATGAATTTGTATAAACTTTTTTTTCTTTTTGTGCCTTGGAAATACTGTCTGGGTTTGAACTTCTCATTCAAAATCTCTTTTGTCTGATTTCTGTCACTTTGAAGGTTAACAACTGAGTGTGACACTACTAAAGACGTTCTGAACAGGTTACTAACACGATGGGACTTTGAAGAAGTAAGGTTAAAATGTCATAATCATCATGCTGGCATTTTGCAGGTAATATAACGTGCAAACATTTTCTAGTATAATATGAGCTTTTTGTGAAACTCAATTTTGTAGTTTAGATTATTTTTACATTACTTATTACAGACAATATATATAATTTAACTAATCTAATGACAGTCTACACATTGTTTTCTCCTGTTTATGATCTGGAACCATATACTTTGGCATATCTCACATGCATGTGGTGTGAGGGATAATTAAGATTGATGGAGTAATATGAAGTAAGATATGTCATTTTTTGCTGGCAGACAAATTTATCGCCATGTTTTTGTTTTGGATAAAGTCCAGGGGATGAGGGCGGTAACCATATAAATCACCCAGGAGAAAAAAATAAAATCATGGGCAACAGATGAATAAACAAAACCAGTAATTTATTTACAATGAACTGAAAACAACTTTCTAAAAGGAAAAGCGACACTGACTAGCAGCGAACTCAAAGCCGCAACTTGAAACAAATTAAATGGTCATGCTGCCACTTGGCCCACTGGGTCCACTGGGACCGACTGTCTGCTTCTCTCTGCCTTTTAACCACCATGGCCTTGATTGGAGATTGAGCTCATCCTTTTACACTCACACACTGCAGCTGCAGGGAAGAGGGTGGTACCTGAATGGACACCGGGGAGAGAGAGCAGAGAAAGGGTATAGAGAAATAGGACAAGGCACGAAACACAGCCCTACAGTAACTTTATTTTAAGGCTGAGGCTGAATTCCACTAGTTCTGTAGTTACCAAGTGACCAAAGTTGGAACAATTCTTCCTGAGGTGAACCATGAATGTCTGTACAAAGTGTAATAACAATCTATTCAGTAGCTGTGGAGATATTTTGGTTTGGGTCAGACCAACACTGCCGTCACTACAGCAATGTAAATGATAAATGTAAATGAGATGGAAACAGGTAGAAGAGTTTATCTGAGAATGAATGATTACAGTGCTCCACTTAAGCACCATTCCTAAACAAGTTTAACATCATCGATGAAAAGGAAATGTACTCAAAACAAACTGGACTGACGTAGCTTTCCAGTTTGTCTTTTCCATCCTGTCTTCTGCCAGAAAGGATACAGGTACCTCCATGCTGTCACAGGCCAACACAAACATGGAAAGCGCATCACTGCCTGAGCAGAGGTGGAGGGAGTAGTCCTTTCCTCTCCGAGGATCTGCCTCTGATTTGCAGGAAAGGGTCATTGTCCTCTGACATCTCTTTGTCTCTGTAGTATTGACGGAAAAGCTCCTGATTTCCCAGGTCATCCCCACCGCTGCGTCGCTGCTCGCTGCCAAGGTTTGCCTGACCCGCTCAAAGTGACCTCTACGTGAATATAGTCACATCTCCAGGAAAAATCCTCGTGGCTTTAACTGTGTATTAAGATTTCTGCACAGATATATTTAACATCTGAGAATGGTATTACCCTGGTCAGGCCATGAAAAACATTACATCAGCCAGCTTTAGCTTCTGCAAGCCAAATCCAGCAGCAGTCTGGAAATAACATAATAAAAGCCCTGCAAATAAATCGCTGAGGGACATCGTATATGGGAATAATGAACATCAAGCAGTTGAAGGGTCTTCAAAGTCTTCGAGGACGTTAAAATTGCCAATTCAAGCTGCAGTGTAGCATCTGGCATCCTTTGTAGATGTCAAATTACAGTTTAGAACAAAAAAATGCTCTAATACTTTAAATCTCTATGATCCTTTTAGAATAATTTCATGGCAAGCTCATTTTAAAACACTTCTTGAGGCTAACTAAGCGTCAATTCATGCTCTCATGTTCATGATTGGATTGTGACACTGTATGAATCTCTTGTGGAACAGAGGTTTCAAAATGGTGCTTTTTCATGCTGATTCCCTGAACATTGGCCCTAATCAGGATCCTCTCTGTGTGTTGGCGGAGATTGGAATAACAGGACAAATACCCGAGTAGGATGTGAGCCACCCAACTCTGACCTCCATCTGCACAGCTTCCTCTCCAGCCTCCCTGGGTGGGACGCTCCCCAGGCCGCTAGGACTCACACACACTGTATCTGCTGTTCCCCAATTGCCTCCAATTACGCGGCGCTACGGCTCTGGCTGCAGCGTTTCTCAGGGTGCTGAGGTTAGGGACACTCATACTCGGGGGTTTGTTGCAATTGGGCTGTTGCCACCGGAGATATTAATCTGCAGCCATGGAGCAGGAAATCAAAAGTAAGCTGTTGAACACACTGAATTATAGGGGAAACAGTTAATCCACTTTCTCCACAACAATAAAGTAACAGACATGTTTCTCAGAAAACATCTTAATGCTGAGATCGACAAGAGAGGAATATAATCCGGATACAAGACATTGTGGGAAAGTGAGCCATGTTAAATTGTTTGCTTGATTTCAGGTTGAGAACGAAAATTTCCCAAGACAGCATGATGCTTGAATAAGTGTGTTGCCATGCGAATTTGGCACGGTGGTGTGTTGAGCTAACATGCCCACAATGACTGGGCACTCAAATGTATGTGTTGCTGTAGAGCTTGACACAGTCGTTACACGTGCTTGGTGCCAACAGCTGATGCTCGGGGACCAACAACAAAGCCAACCTTTGTGCTAGTGTTTCATATCTGGCTGTCCATGAAACACTAAAGGGAAGTACGCAGGTCGTAAACTCCACACATGAAGGTTCACCAACATTTTGATATTTGTTGTCAGACAGGATCTTTGCATTAATATGATTGGTTAGCGTTGCGTTTGTGTATTTGTTTGAACTTTGATCTGATTGGTTGGTGCCTGCGCTACTTGAAAAGTTTTATTTTTCTCAGCTTCTACTCCATGCAGAACAAGCAAATCACTGAAACGGCACCCCCTTGCAGTTCAGCAACATATTAAAAAGATAGTTCACCCAAAGATAATAATTCACTCATATCTATTCACCACTATTCAGATGTAGGGATAAGCAGCATTGCAGCCAAATCCAATACAATTGAAGTAAATGTCAACCACGTCTTTAGTAACTGCAGCCATCGCGAGTTCTCGCAATACTCACAAATTCTCATGAGAACTGCAGCAGTAACTAGGAGGAGGATATTAGCGGATATTTAAGCTAAAAACATCTTGCACTCCTCCATCGGCAGGGATGTAACCATCCTAACAATCTTAGTTTAGTGTAGAGCTAACATTAGCTAACATTTGCTAATTAGCATACATGCAGCAGAAGTTCAGGGGTTCGCAGACGTTATTGGTACGATACCTCATCTGTGAACTAAGAGTATTTAACCAACATTTTGCACTTATCCTTCAAATAAATGTGGAGGTATTTCACTGAGTAAGAAAAGATATTGACCTGTTGGTCGTTCTAGAGGAAAAGGATTATTAATCCTCTGTGGATTTTGACTATCTGCATCAGATTTCATGGCGGTCCATCTGGTAGTGGTTGAGTGGACCACAGTGGTGGACTGACCAACGGACAAACCGGAACTGTCCTGTCGGCAACACAATCTTTTCATTACTCAAAGAATGAAGCTGGAAATTCCGAACACACTTTCAGGAACCTTGCAGCATAAAACTTGCCTTCACCTACAGCATGATGTGAACTGGGAGACAAGCCCCATCAGCATGTGGCTTGAATTTTCTCGGTTGAACCGTTTCCCCGCCGGGTGAAAGACTTCCAGCCTTTTGTGGAGAACGGGGTTGAGACTGATGCATCGCTCAATCCCCTCAGGAAGTGTGTGCACCAGTGCAAGCAGAGGAAGTTTACTCTGCTGCTCAACAGATCACTGTTTATGTTGGGGCCACTTCGTGAGGACGCATAGCAGCTTTGATTTTCTTTATTCTTTTTTTCTGTCAGTGTCATTAAATGAGTCACGTTTTTCCACATGATAAGTGAAAAGCAAACAAATCGATGCTGTTGTTGCTGATGGAGCGCAGGATGTTGCTCTTGGATAAACCGCTAAGAGAGGTTCGATGGAGTCTAATCCTCCTCTGTTACTTCAGCACTGTCACTGTACCGGTTGATGCAATTTGTTGTCATTGCTGCAGTGACACGCTGAGTCTGGACATGTTGGTCAGCTTATGTAACAAGGGGCCTGTCACTGAATATCCAGTGTGCATGCTGAAACATTAGCATACAGGCTGCATGCTATTTGGGGTTAGAGAGAGAGAACAGAACAGCTTGAACCAGTTTTTGTCACAGTTCATTCAGTTTGTTGTTTAATCTGTCGCTGCTTTGCCAACTCTGATCGTTTCAGACCCATTTAGGACCACCTGCTCAACAATGGTCCCGGGCCTTCCCGCCTTTCTAGTCTCCTGACTCCCCCATGCTGTACCCCACTCCCTAGTACAGTATGTACTGGTCCAACAGATTGTCTATTGTGTCGTCCAAGTTGTAGCAGTCCAGCTTTTTTTGCACTTTTGGTTTGTGTGTTGTTGGTCTTCTTGTTTGGTGTCTTTGGGTTGTGCATTTGATTCACTTTTGTCAGATGAAGGCTCAGGACGGTAAAGGAGAGGGGTTTTTTTAATTTCTATCGAGGAGGTTATGTTGTCAGCCCTGTACATTTGTTGGTTGGTTGGTTGGTCGATTGGTTGGTTTGTTGATTGGTTTGTCAGCAGGATTACACAAAACCTTCTTGACACCTTTAAACAAAACTTGGTGAAAGGAAGGAGCTTGGGACAAGAAAGAATCCACAATTATTTATTATTTATTTATCTGGACAAAGATATGAGTGTGTACGTATTGTTGAAGTTTCATCGAAGGTAAGAGGACTGTTGGGGCCTTGGTTGAGGTATAAACTCTACTGAGGGCTGTTATATTGGTTTCATTTCCATTTGTTTGTCTCTCAGCAGGTTTGCTGTCAGTAGGAAGAACTTATAACATTTTGAGTCCATTTTTTCAAATGTCGCAAGATATGATGTTAGCCTTGGATTTCGAGCTGTGTGAGCTGTGTCAACCAACATAAGCTGTTTTCAGACATGCAGGTGTGTAAAATCTGTCATGTGTTAAAAGCGTCATCAACCCCCCCTTGCAATAAACTTGGTCAACCCCTGCTTTGTGTATGGCAGATAAAAAGGAGAAAATAACTGCATGTCGCACCGGGAGATTAATCATTAGTTTAGCTCAAACTTTCCCTGTAAACACACCCATTAGTCGGTTTCTCCTTTAACAAAGTCTGTTTTCATATACGTTGCAAAAGGCCATTTTGTCCCTAGAGGCATAACATTACAAAGAGTTTCCTCTCTTTGAATTGTGGTGGTCTGACAGATGCAATCTATCTTGAGATAAGAAAGATTTTGTGTTTGTTTTAGTGGAAGACAAATGTCGGATTTGTTTTTTCTACGGGGGAATGCATGGGATTCGTCGTCGTGTTTGAAACACCGCAGTGCCACAGAAGATGCTCTAGCAGCAGGCACACAATGGCACAGGGTTATCAGCCGAGTCATTTTAACTTTCTGCTGAAGTCAACCTCTGCTCTGTTTCTCAGGGCGGGCGTCTCACTCCACAGTTTGTTTTGCCTGCAGAAAAAATCTTGTCCACAGGGGCCATAAATTCCACCGAGGACAGAGAGGTGATGATCTCTGCATGTTTTTGAATAGAAGCTTTATTTATCATTTTTCACACAAAGACACCATTGACCGATTGGATCTTCAAGTCACCTTATGTGAACTGGATAACACTTCAATACAGAAAAGTCAATGTTATCCACAGATTAGTGAACTGAAATATGATCTCACTTCCATTGAGAATGTCACAAAGCATAAAATCCAGCTTTGTATGATGTCTGTCAGACTCTGACTTGAATGTCTGGAAAATGTATACTTTTATATAAATTGCACATAGGCTACAGAACGCAGCAGGAGATTGTTCAGGTCAGATGAATTCACAACAACAGAAAAATGTCTGAAACATTCCAGGGGGGGAGCCTGTTTAGAATATGGGGGGTTAGGGTTATACTTGTGTCCAGCACATCGACACCGGCGTCTGCCTTCATTCCCAATACCACTCAAATCTCATTGGCTTTCCAATTTTAACATCTTTGTCGACGTCTTCTAAATGTATGGCACCTCTTTTTTATCCTGGGATATTTGTATTATTTTAGTTTTTCTTCTCAGTATTGTTTTCCATCGTGTGTTAGAAAAGTCCTCAGCAAGCCCAATCACTCGCTTCGAATTTTTCAGACATTTTTCCTGCCGTTTCCTCACATGAACTCAATCTGACATTTTCCAGGGAGGCTGCTGCCGAAAGTGTCAGGAGGAACTGACTTTAACATTTGCTCTCTCTCAGGAGAGAGCTCAGTTCATGTCTGAAAGTAGTTTAAATGTCAGTTTCCCTTTTTGCTTTAATGAAAAAAGTTGCAGAAGTCACTCGACCTTAAGACTCTTTTCTTAAATCGGTAAATCCTACAATTGAGCCTCGTCCAAACTGTAAAAGCTTCACAATCCTGTGATTATTATCGGAATTATACTTTAACATTACAAATGACATAGATGTGTTGCTCTGCCAGAATAGAAAGTCACAAAATATCTTCCAGTTTCATACATTGAAACCGAAAGTTTTCCATGTTGTTAGGCCAGGTTGGACGTAAGGGGGTTTCACTTCACCAGGGCTCATATCCTCCTTAAAGCTGCCTGAAGTGGAAGACATGACTGTGAAATGACCTTTAATGACACCTGATCTATAGGAGACCTCATGTGAAAACACACACAGTTCTCTGTTGGCTCCTCTCTGCATTGTCTGGGACCTAAAGAACTCTGCCTTTCTCTCGGTTACATATTGATCGTGCGACAACAAAGGTGACACAGTTTGAGTGGCTCACACAGTAATTGGGTGTGCTCTCTCCATTTGATCTCCTCTGTTCTATCCTCAGCCGCAGTTTCCTGAGGAAAGAAGATACTTTTTATTCCTGTTAGTATAGAAACTGGGGATGAAAAACCTCATTGTGAAACTACCCTCACTTCCTTCCCTTCATGGTTGCACCACACAACCACAGCAGCAGTTAAAATGCAGGATCATCTCACTAGACTGTCAGGAGCATAAAGCTACGTGTGACATTCATAACAGTATCATATTTTCTACCACAACATTCTACTCTTAAATTTAACAAACTCGGGAAAACATTTAGCTAACAACAACCACTACATTGTACACAAGTTCAGTTGTGTGTTCATGAAAAAGATCTTCTCAGCTTGTTAAAATAGGTTTCATATCTTCACTGCACTGAAAGACTGTTAATAAAGTTTGACAAAATCTCAGCGTCGACCTCAGACTCACAACTTTTAGTTGTGGGGTTTGAACGATGTGATTATTTCAGTCGCATTGGAGGATTATTACATTACATTACATTAAATATCATTCAGCTGACGCTTTTATCCAAGTGCATTCAACCATGAGGGTACAAACCTAGGACAGCAAGAATCATGTGCATTAGCTTCAACTACAACGTGCTACATGTAAGTGGAATATATAAGTGCAACTAACAGAGTTGACGATTGTTGTTAGACCATCATCTTATTAAAGTCACTGAGATGTTTTAGGGTCAAATTTAGGGTCCACTGTCTTTGGAGCTGTTTCTCTTTCTTGTGAGTTCCCCAACTTTGTGGAAGTGCAACATCTAATCTTCCTAACTAACAACAGGTTTAATGATACAATTCTTTTCATTTCCAAATGCCAATAAATTCCATGAAAAGATTCTACCAACTACAGTGGCACTCAGAGGAGCTCAAATCTCTGGAAGAACCCAACCGTCCTCTATCCAACTATTTGGATTTTCCATTGGATCTTCACCAATTTTCACACACTCATAACTATCAGTCCCATCTAAGTCCCCTTGCAATGTTTTGTGGTTATCCGCTCAATAGGTTTTCAAAACAAACAAATGGACAGGGCTGAAAACTTAACCTCCTTGATGAAGGTAAGGATGAACATGGGGCAAAGGGACAGAATCAAACCTGTGGCACTCAGCGCTCTCAACAAGCCCACTGAACCCAATGTGTTTAAGTCAAAAATCATCCTGTTGCCTTAAATACTCAGCAGCACAGCAACACTGTTTGAGCTCCACACAAAGTTCCACTGAGTTGCATTAAGACTGGAACTCCTGTTGACATGGAGTATATTTATTATATAAGTATATATATTTCTGAAACAACAGGTTTTTTAGACACTTTCTCATCCAGCGTGTGATGCTGCTTTATGCTCAAGAGGCAAAATAAAGCAATGAAAGTCCAATTAATGATCCAGCGAAGCTCAGTGAGAACTGGGCCACTGTGACAGTATCTGACTGGGATGGTGGGAACCGAGGTCACACCCGAGCTGCATGGTGATTTATCAGCGAAAATTTTAAACGATGGAGAGCGAGAATAAAGGCAGCAGCGACAACAACAAGATTCTCCACAACACTGTGGTTTGGTATAGTGCGTTGCAAGACTCAAAGATTTCAAAACGCAACCAACTGTGGTTAGCCGAAGGCCGTAAAAATTATGGTCTGGCCGTTTATGAACTCGCAGTGTAAGAGGGTAAATGTTCTCCCATTGTGATGCAGAATGGCGAGACAGGAGAACATGAATAAACTAATTAAATACCATTGTTTATAGTAGTACTACACAGCTTTTCCTGGTGATTAAGAAAAACGTTCCTTCTGAAGTAAAGGATCTAATACACAAAAGTACAAAGGGCAAATTGTGATCATCCATATCTCATTTATAATAAAAAATCAAAATAACACGAAAAAATCTGTGCCGTAGACAAGGCAGTAGCTGTCCACAGGTCTCGATAAGAAACCAGATCCACCAGGGGAGGCAAGATGGAGAGATCGATTACTCTGAGGTTTCCCATGATCCCATGTCTCTCCAGGGAGGACGAGCCACTGCTCCGGCGCTGCCTGGGTCTCTCCACTGCCATTATCACCGATGGGAGCCACAATAGGTCAGAGAGATGAGATAACATTGTGAGCGTCGGAGCAGCAGGTGAGAGGCTCAACAGGGCGCGATTAGATATCCGGGTCCCAGGGTGTAGCATTGCCTGGGGCCTCGAGGGCCTCGGCCCCGCCATCTGCCAGGGTGAATTCCTCCCTGCTGCAGGGGAAGCACTCTGTGGCTGCACAAAACTGTTGCTGTGGGGCGTTGCTTTGAGTTTCTCCTGTTACCTTTTTTACAGAGAGAAGTGTTACACTTTACAGTTCTTTTGTTACAACCTCAAACATGAGCTGGAAGAATGCAAGAAACTGCTGCAAACAAAGGACAGAAACTTCCGGTATTTGAGGAGTAATTCTCTGTTTTTGTTTTTTCCTTCATTAACCAAAAACTGGCATAAGTTGTAAATTGGGCACATACATGTATTCCATCTGCAGACCCTGGACACCACATCAAACACAAAGCAGCAGTAGTACTTGTTAGATATGCAGTCCAGATCCTCTCTGGACTGCAGGTTTCGGGGCTCCAGTGTGAGGCCATCACTCAGCGTGAGCACACCCCGGGGATCCTCCGATGACAGCCGTGCTGGATGGTTCACACATGACCCGAGAGCGTTTCTGCACGCAACACCCTGTCCCGTGACCCGCCGGCACCAGCCCTCACTTTGATCTGACGACTTGCTGTAAAATTGGAGATGCCCGCCGCACTCACACATGCCAGACACGCAGTTTGCCTTGAAACACAGGGCACGGACGTGGGCCGAACATGAGCATATTGAATTAGGAGCTGTCGAGCAAATCTCGGATGCGGTTGCATGGCTCTTAAATTACCAGACAAGGCCAGGTGAGCCATGATCAATCAAGGTTATGTATTTGATCCCGATTAGAGCTCCGCAAGAGTCCACCGGCACGACTGAAACCTTACACATCAGATCATTTTCGCTCAAATGTGAATAACAAGCACAGCGTAAATGAGCTGTGTTTACATAAAGCGAAGGCAGACGCATTCTTCAGAGACACGACTCAGACGTCTCCATGAGATAGAAGAAGTGAGGCGAGCCACATCTGTTAGATCACTTCAAATCAGTAAAGAAGCTCAGGGTGCTGGAGGAGATATCAGACACTGATAACCGTGACCGGAACCTCTAACCTGAAGGTAATAGATCTCGACATGCTCATTATCCAACGTACCTACTTTCACTGACAGAAAACCCCAGTAAACACCATCCCAGCACAGGCTTTATACGGCAAAATGCAGTTTGTGGGCCATACACCATTTTTATTGTTGAATACGATGCATATTTTTAGCAACAAGATGTTGTCAGACACAGGATGTGTGTCTGGTATCAGAACCCTGGCGTCTCTGTGCAGATCTGGAGATGCTGATGATATATCCAGATGTGGAGGGTGACCCCGGGCTGACCCTGTGCAAAGCCCACCGTGCTCTGGGCATCCCAGTGGTGAGCTGCTGGACACTGATGGGTTTATATACTGCAGCAACAAGAATGTAAAGGAATATTATAACTTTACTCCAAAACAGCAATAGATTCACATTTATTGGTTCTACAGTCATAGTTTATCTTTGTCCACCACTTTTGACATTTCATGAATTGCACATAGAATTCTACTGAATCAGCAGCTCTATAGAGCCGCTTATTTGGGGTTAGGATTTGTAATGATATGCATTTAATAAGAGCTTCCATATCAAATTTTCCATTATAAAGGATTAGTTGTGTAGTAAATACATTAATCTGTCCACAGATGTGGAAAGCACAGTATGTGCTCATTAAAATACAATTTGAGATACCTATACTTAAGTATTTCCATTTAGTGTTAGATTAAAAAATGTTACCTTTTTGAAACCCTTTGTTACATATATTCTGATTATTAATACAATATTTAATCAACGTAGGGTTTCAAGATTTCAGGTGTGTACCATTCAAATGACATTGGATTAAATTAATAAAAGAAAAATAACATAAAAGTCTGAATGATCAAAATGATAAAAGTATAATTTCACCACTTTCAGGCACCTATTTAATGGGCTCGCTTAATTTCAGACACTCACACAAAGAGAAAGTAACATGTAGAATTTTAAAACAGATGAATACAAAGCCCAATACTGTGTCAAGCTCAGCCTGACGTGAAGCCTGCTGTTCTGCCCGTTGACAGAACAGACCGGAGGAGGAAGGGATGAGGGTCTTTATCTGTTACAGCCCAGACTCCATCACATAAAATGGTCTCCATCTGTTCTGGCCATCAGGTCTGAGCCACTGCTGCTGTTTCTGCTGCAGAATAGTCCGGGTGCTGTTGACAACCTCCGAACAGACCCTGAACAAGAGAGGGCCCCCCTTCCCCGTCCCCCTGCCCCGTCCCCCTGCCCAAACCTCCTGCTGGGCCACCAGAAGGCCTCTGTTTTCATAGTGGCCATTACCCTCATTGGGCCGGCCCCCTGAGCTAACATCCCTGCCATTAGATACACAAGTAAGCACGACTGCCAGTGCGCTCCATGACACTGGGTAAACATGTTGGCAAACTGGGGGAATGTGAAGTGAGGCAGTTCAAAAGAGTGTGTGCGTGTATGTGTGTGTCTGCTGCCTCACAGTAGATCAGTCATGTCAGTGTTTAACGACTGTTGTCGAACAGAAAAACATGTAAGGATGAAAACTCCTGCTTGCAAAAAATGGTGCCTGCCTCTGGATTCATTCTTTTTTCAGGAAGTTGCACCTTGTTAAGCCCTATGAGGCAAATTGTGGTTATGAATATGGGGTCTACATATACAGTTTGATTGGTTGGTTGATTTCTTGGCGGAATACATTTGCTCTGGTGGACACACAGAGGGTTATCTGCTCTGACCCTGGGTCACCAGCCTCTGACGGCTGTGGCACTAAATCTCAATCTGACAAGTTCATCCTCATCTTTTGGCAACGCCTCCAAATGGAAAACTGGAAGCATAACACAGGACGAGACTGGATTCTCCATCACTGAAAATCACATCACCAGCTGGTACACCACATGCATTAGTCTCTCAATATGTGAGGAGGGGAAACGTAGTGTTTTGAAACGCTTTCACGTTCATTTATTTGTTTTTGGATTCAATGAAAAATGTGGGGGGAAATACAAGACATGTGTTCCACCATCCTGTGCTGTATCCGTTGGCCCTGAGGTCTTATAAAACACAACAACAAATTAAGAAAACAAACTTATCGCAAAACAAGCGGTATTAACTTCTTATTGAAAAATTTGGGACCTGCTTTCGATGAGGCTTGTTGCTGATCGGACATATCTCTGTTTTTAACAGCAAGAAAATTCTGGCAAAAGGAAATTTCACGATTTGTTGCTGACTATAAGCTTCTGTCCCATGTTGAATTTGTATCTTTGTGATCTGGAGTTTCTGACTGATGGACATTTAACAACACACACAGCTCGGCTTTAGCAGTCGTCTGTGACAGCACATATCCATCACAGTTTAACATTGTCAGCTCGGGGTTTATTATGCTCGCTCGGATCCTTTCAGGGATCAGACCTCTGCCCCCGGACAAACACTCTGTGGGTGCATGTACGTACTCATGTGGACTCGTCGGCCTGCTGGGCCCTCGTGCTCCCTGGGGTGTCTGCTCATGAGAGGGCCTGTTATTCAGAGAACGTCCCCGGGCCCTCCCACCCTCCTGGAGTGTCTGTGCCTGTGGAGCAGGGGAGCTGGGAAACCCCCACAGCACAAGGGAGGACAATTTGTGGTTTGGAGCCGAGATGTTGCTGTTTAGGTAAATATTGTAGAGTGGTTGGAGAGGCTGGGACTTTTGTCAGCACAAGGAAAACAAGCGTGATAACAGTCATTGAGGGAAATGTTTGTTTTCTCCAACGCAAACCCCCTCGGATTGATGACTACTTTCTCTGCTAATCATGGGAGCGCTCACACGGCTCAGCTCACATTCAGCACTTTCTCCTCGTTTACGTCATCGCCATATGGTCCACATTCACTGCAGCATCGGGGAAGACACATGTACGGCATCATTATGTTAATACTGATGCTTCTGCTGTGGCACAAAGCAGACAGAAGGGATGAGTGCAGGGTGGAGGAAGGGGCGGGGGGGTGCTCACTGATACCCGTACAGAAAATCTGTCACGTTCTCAAGCTGAAACAAGGACACATGCAAATGACTCAGCTGATGCAGACGGGCCATGAATACACTGTGATCTGTGTCTTGTTGCGTTAACAAGTGTTTATCTGGATCTCAGACCCTGTCGAGCATCATCTGCACAAAGGAAGGAGGTCACATTAAAGCTGCAGCGTCATTCAGGGATGCTGAGGCCATCAGATAACTGCGACTGGTCAACTTAAACACAATGTGGAATAATCACAGGGGACATTTGAAAATAAGCAAACGTATAGCACCGTGTTGCTGTGATAATTATTCTTCCCCCAGGACACAAACTGTAATGTAGGTCGTTTAAGAGAATTCTGTCAAATGAGGACGTTCAAAATGAAGGTGATTCGTTTATTGCCTTTGGATCATTCAAATCCTTTGAGGGTCAACAGTATATCTATATATATATGGATATATTACTGCAGATAATACCGTTACTTCCAGGGGGTGCACACACATCATGGTTTAGCCAAAAGCCTGCTTGTGTATCTTTATTTAACCCATGCTGGAATTCAATTTATCACACAGAAAACACATTCACATTCAATCATTTGACTACACTTTCCGAACAACTAATTAGAAGCTTAATTATTTTGGGAAATCGTGTAATTTTAAGTTTTTGTTGATTGCGTTCTACACTATCGTCAATACATAGGTTGAGCAATAGAATTCTAGTTTGAAGACAAAAACTGTAAATGAACAAATATCCAAAGTGGCTCCTCCATGAATTCAACAATGATCTGTTGGGTTGTATATCGAATATAAAATAGTTATCTGTTGCCCTCTCCTGGCCACATTGGTCAATACCATGTTATAAACGTATGAACCATTAGGAGGCGCTGCACTGTACAGAAATATTGATTCTTTAAAAAAATATCAACTCAAAATCAAAGTTTACCACTACAAACTTTGACAAATATAATTTCAAACTTAAACAGTGAACTTTGACATTGGTGCACCCTATCTTATATATATATATTTATATATATATAAATACAATATATGTCCATAGAGGAAATCAGTGGTCATGTATGTACACCTGGTTCCTCCATTATATTACCACTCCACCTTTGTATTTTTTCATTTATATTCTTTTTAAGATGTCAAATGTTGACTGAAGTGAGGTGAATGAGCAGTTTTTAATGACTTGTGAATTGCAGTTTCAACCAGGTACTTCCTCGATAGTGTTTCTGCTTTGACTATAAGCATAGCAAATATATTTTATAATTCTAATTTGTACCCAATTTGGCAAATCGCTCTTAGACTGTGATAGAAGCTTGAGTTTGGCTGTTATTCTGGGTTAGTACCCTCATGGTTGAATGCACTTATTGTAAGTCGTTTTGGATATAAGCATCAACTAAATGGAATGTGAAGAATCTGCAGTTTTTTTTGTAACTTTATATGCAAATTTAACAGACGTCTACAGGGTCTGTTTTTCCTCTGTTAACTATTTAACATTATGCAGTATATTTATTGGGGTCAGAGGCTGATTTTCACTCACTGGCATATATCATCTGGCTCTGTTCAGAGTATAGACAATTAACTGAAGTTAAAAACAATTAAAACACATCCGCTCTATTATGCTTGGATACTGTTTAGCCATCGACAGGCTCGTTTCTTCTGTGAATGGATGAGTAAATAAAAACTAAACATTTCTACTTAAACACATGTAGATGCATGGAAGTTAACCCACCCTGTAATACTACATTCAAGCAACAGAATTTTGAATAAATCCCACAAGTGCACCCAACCTATGAAGTTTTCATTCACTGAAACCTAAGGGTAGATTTTATGAGCCTTCCTTTATCGTCAAGGATTAAATTGATGAGGCCCTTTGTAATTCTTACTACACATGAACCTGTAATCTACATTGTAACATCACATCTGTTTCTTAAGCACCAGCCAAACACTGAATAAGAAAACGGGAGGTCAGAGTATGTAAATATATTATTTAGTTGAACATGAAAAAACAAAATAAACAGTAATGACAGGCAATTTAAACAAGGTTCTTTATTTGACAATGAGACAAGTTAGCTAACAGCAGCTTTCCTGTTCATAGTCACGCCTAAAACTTCTGGAACTGCTTCTTGGCTCCAGCAGCCTTGGTCACTTTGAGGACGTTGAATCTCACGGTCTTGCTGAGAGGTCGGCACTCTCCGACGGTGACGATGTCTCCTACTGTTACGTCTCTGCAGAAATGAAACAAAATCCAGACATTAACAGGCAGTTGAGGTTTATCTGTCCAGAGTTGAGCAGAATTAGATTTAGCTGAGCTGCATCAGTGTTTGCCAAAGGCAAGTATCATCAGAGCGTTAGCTTAGAAGACCATCGTGAGAAAACATCATTTGCAGCAAAACTTTGGGCAAAATTGTATCGTTGAATGAACTGACTGCAGTCATATTAACTTTTGAGAGCTGCAAGAAAAGTACATACAGCTCTTCAAGGAGTTAGTAAATTTAACACCTTTGATTTAAGTTATTACCAAATTAGGTCAAATACAAATTTGGCTGAGGGAAATCATTACTATACCATTGCACAGAGCTTTCCATAACTATTCTGTAAATTAATGACATGGGAGAGGTGCCGTACCTGAAGCAAGGTGACAGATGGACAGACAGGTTCTTGTGCCTCTTCTCAAATCGGTTGTACTTGCGGATGTAATGCAGGTAGTCTCGTCTGATAACGATGGTCCTCTGCATCTTCATTTTGGTCACCACACCTTTGAAAAGAGACAATAGAGTTGTGTTAAACATCTTCCCTCAAGACAGGTCAAACATGAGTGGGATGTGAGAAAAGACTCATTCCTCTAACTATTAAAGGTTCAGTGTGTAATATTTACTGACATCTAGTGGTGAAGTTGCATGTTGCAGCTGAAAACCTCTCACTTCACCCTTCCAAACAAGAGAAGCTGTGGTAGGTTGTCATAAAACTCAAAAGGTGTTTGTCCAGTCTGGGCTTCTGTAAAAAACAAGGCGGCCTCCGTAGAGAACACAGACCCCTGATGTAATTTTAGATTTAAATATAAAAAGGGACCATTCTAGAGTTAAGAAAACAACAATTTGGACAATTTAGATGTAACACTAGTGAAAACATCGCTCTATAGTTTATTTAATATTCAATTTCTGCCAACAGTTCACTTAAATCTTACACACTGAACCTTAAGCTTCAAAAAACTGTCATTAGAATACATCAGTGTTGCCATAAGGCGATATCGTCACAACCCAGAGGGCTTGGAAGACCATCGTGAGAAAACATCATTTGTAGGACAGTGATATACAAATACCTATAATTTACAGTTTCTATGAAGTTAGCCAGCTGGTTCTGGCTTGGATTGCTTCACTGATCAAAAATCGTCAAGATAAGCACTTTGGTATTTTCATCCCAGACGGAACCATAGCAAACCAAGCCAGGACCATCAGGCCAGTGTGGAAGATTGTGATGAAGTATTGAACTGACCAGAGAGGATACGCCCACGGATGGAGACATTTCCAGTGAAGGGGCATTTCTTGTCAATGTAAGTGCCGTCAATAGCCTGAAGAAAGCAAAACAAAGAGAATTAGAATTCGCACTCTGACTTTTTCAAGAAATAAAAAATAAAGTCTTTACTAAGTGCATCAGTTTTGCCATAAGGCGATGTCGTCAACACCCAAAGGGCTTGGAAGACCATCGTGAGAAAACATCACTTGCAGCAAACATTAAACAACTTAACTGCAGTTTATTGCTATGAGGAACTTTCTGGACAACGCTGCGGTACCTCTCTAGGGGTTTTGAAGCCCAGTCCGACGCTCTTGTGGTAGCGAGGGAGCTTCTCCTTGGCCTCCTTGCCACCATCCGCGACCAGAACACGCTTCTTGTTCTGGAAGATGGTGGGCTGCTTCTGATAAGCCTTCTCGGTCTGCGGAGAAACAAAAATCACGATTAGTCGGATCCGGAAACACCAAGGACACCTCAACTCTTACTCCCCGGATCCTTGTGCACAGAGCGGCTCGTTACACAAACCATCGCCCTGCCTCGTTAACTCATTAAAAAGACACTTCCTCCTTCGAAGGATTAAAAATGCCGATTTTACACAATGTCAGGTGAACTACAAGTTAACAATCAAGCAGAAGTAGTCTCCACCAGAGTTTAAAATACACAAAGCTGGAGTCAACTGGAAGGGTTAACACGAGCGGGCTAGGCTAACAAAGCTAACACCCCAAGCTAGCTCAACGTTACACGCGGGTATGTAGCTCGGCATCAACAAATACCGTCTATTGAAGCTTAAACGTGGTTAAAATGTACAGATGGTCGTGTATAAGGACCCAACAAATACATGTACTAAATATAGCCGGAGTTTTAACTTTATTAAACCGTGTATATTTCGAATAAAAGCCAGCATGCCGCTTTCCCAGACCTACTTGTGCGTCCGCCATCTTCGCCTGCCGAGTCGTAAAGAGGCCTTTGCATGCGCGCGACGGGCGGAAGACCACGAGGCACGGGAAGTGACGTCAAACGACGAGGATATAAAAACGATCCAGACAATTTATAAATTGGTTCCACAAACTTCTTTAACTTGTCCACGTCAGATTTAAATTAGATTAACCATTTATTTTAAATTATTTTTCTTTTATTTGTAAGTCTCCGAACTCCCTCTACTACACTGAGCAGATCTACAAAACATCGGCGACAGGGAACTTCCCCGCCCTTGTTGTGGATGCAGCTCTGCGGACACACACACGTCTATCCCATCAGCCTCGGTGGAGACTTGTAGATCTTCCCCTGCGGCTCCCGCAAACAAAAATAACACGCTGTCACGTGACTGTACGGAAGCAGAGGGGCGAAGTGCGATACAAGATCTAAACAGACGACAAGATGGCATCTCATCCAGGAGGAGACGACCCAGGTACGAGCTAGCATCGGCACCGTTTGAACATGAAAGTGACAGCGTCGCCGGTAGTTCGCTGCTCGGAGACAATGTGGCGACCGGTCGAGTGACTCGTGTTCTGCGGCCGTAGCTTGTTTGCTTGCTAGCGCTAACATCACTTTAACTCAGGTTAGCTCGATGTTAGCTAACACGACAACGCCGCGTTAGCTTGATTAGCCACAACAGTGAGTTAGCAGATATGTGTGAAGGAAAGTGAAACACAGACGTCAACAGGCTCCTCGTCTGCTTAGGACATGTCGGCGTGTCTCGGCACGTATCGAACATCAGGGCCACGGTTCAGTCTAACTTGGGTCAATTAACTGAAGCTAATTCATTTAGCCAAGAAGCAGCACTGTGGGTATGTGCTGCGTATGTTTATATACAGTTATGTCACATACAGACAGAAAGTATCGCTATATATGAATGGTTAAATGGTGAACAAAAATACCAAGATTTTCTTATATTTATAAAAAAAATTTTTAACGTGGCTGATCATGAAGTGAACTCACAAACCACACTGATCATACACATGCAGTTGTTCTCTAATTTCTCACAATGATCATGTCTTGAAAGAAAGTAACATTTGGTGTTGATGTTTTTGTATCGCTTTAGTTTGACATATCGGGTTAGAAATATACTTTTCCTATAACTGACATGGTTTATCAGAAGGCCTCAAACTACTGTTTTCTAATTCATTAACAATAAGTTCCCTCATTGTCAAACTTTTGTTTCTTAAACAACAAATAAGTCTCTAAGAAGTTCTGATCAGACTCTTTATTGTCCCCTTTGTATCTAAGGAAGTGGGATAAAAATTGTTTCCACGTTTCAAGCTTTAAATACCTGTTATCATTTACCTTATTTCAAATATTTAAAACTGTTCCATGAGTTCTTGTATTTCCTTTATTCTGTATTTAGTGCGTGATTGATCCTTTTTCCTCTTTTGGTTATGTCAAGGCAAGGGTTGTAACTTTTGTTCTTTCTCTCCTTAATTTGTTTCCTGTTGGTTCTTTTTTAACTGTTGTGTTCCATATCACTGTTGGAGTTTGCGCCCACTGTTGCGATGACACATCTCAACAGGTTTATACTATCACTATAAATTAATTTCTCTCTATCGCTTTTTAGTATGCAGTCATATAACTGTGGTTGAATGACTTAACTCTGACCTTTCGTTTTCACAGGAAATTCCAAAGATCGGACACTGGAAGTGGGAACTGAATTACTCAAGGAGTAAGTGTATCCTGCCCATCCTACCTTCTATTTACTAACCAGGCAAATAGTCAAATCATACATATGCGTGTGTATTTGTCTTCCCCTTATCTAGTTTCATCTACCAGCGGGTTCAGAGACAGAGAGACGGCAATACTTCAGTGACCAGGGCACAGCTGGGTGGAGGAGATCAGCTTGACCCCAGACACAAGAAGCTCGCCCAGTGTCTGCAGCAGATCGGAGACGAGCTGGACGGAAATGTGGAGCTCAACAAGTAGGCTCCCTTTCTGTGCATCTGTTCAGGAACACACATATATTATGAATTGCAATGTTTTACCATTTACAACTGCATAATTAACCTGTCCTAATGGCTTAATGTTGTCTTTTCTAGTATGATAAATAGCTCCGCACTCAGTCCCACCAAAGAAATATTTCTGAAAGTTGCCATCGAGATCTTTTCGGATGGAAAATTCAACTGGGGCAGGGTGGTCGCACTCTTCTACTTTGCCTGTCGACTTGTCATGAAAGTAAGTGCGGTAGCTGAGTTGTGTCTCACTGTATTTAAGAAAACAAAATAAATTGAGACGCATCTGTTTTATGAAAACATGATTGAATAACAAAGCCTTTTCCTTTTCCACCTGTGCCAGGCTGTTGTGAACCAAGTTCCAGATGTCATTAGAACCATCATCAGCTGGACCACGGATTACCTCCGTGAAAATGTGATCAACTGGATCAGGGAGCAAGGTGGCTGGGTAAGCAGCTCCAACACATCATTGATTGGTATTTGATCTATTACTCATGATTCCTCATGAGACATTTGTTAAAATTCATGGTTGTTAAAAAAAAAATTATTTTTTCAGGAAGGTATTGGTTCCTACTTTGGCACTCCTACATGGCAGACGGTGGGAGTTTTCTTGGCTGGGGTTCTCGCCACTGCTCTGGTCCTTCGAAAGATCTGAGGTGTTTATGGAGAGCAGACGGGAGAAAGACAGGAGGGACTACGACGACTGTGGGAAATGTGGACAGGAACAAAAACACGAAAGAACATTGGAATGACCACAGAAGGAAATGATGGCAGAGCTGAACAGGAATAACCTGTTGGACAACGAGAACCATCTCTGCAGCACTTTCATGTCTAAGGATGTCTTGGAGTTTGACTTAAAGCAGTCTATTACCCATGATTCCTATGCCACTGAGGAAGTGAGCTCGGCATAATCACATGCACAAAATGTGGTGGGTGGAGAGTTTGTCAGACCTAAACAGGGAATGCGATTTTAAGTAATTTATTTTTTATTTGGTACAGAGAAGAAGAGTCACTGCATTCTGTGTCCTGACCGAACAGTTATATGGTCTGAAAGTTTCTCAATATTCAAAGGATTTTCCTTTCTCCATTATTTTTCATAGTTTTGTTTTTGTTCCGTTCAACTTGCTTTTCTGATCTTCCAGCTCTCTCCATCCATCTCATTCCTCATAGTGTCTGTAGCTTCTGAGTCCTGCCAATCTTCTCATGTATTTGTGAGTGTTTACTGGTGTAAATCTGTAGTGATCTGCTGGCAATGAAAGTGTTAGAGGGCGGTTGCATTCCAATCAAGACAATGCGATATTTTTGTAAACAACCATCAGATACCTCCCCCATTGCTAATTGTTAATTATATATAGCCACACCAAATTTCAAAATATGTAATATAATCCCAAATATGCTTGATTTTTTCCCCCCCCTCAAAATCCATGAATTTATCTCAGTGGTGGTGAAAAATCCTGGATTCGCCACTTTGTCTGGATCCTCGCTAAAATGTAATGGGTTCTTTCTTTGCCAATGTCTCACCCTTCCACCAGGTTCAGTGGAAACCTGTTCAATAGTTTTTGCATAATCCTGCAGACAGGAGTCAAAACATAACCTCCTTGGAGGAGGCAACAATTGGGTTGAAACAACCTTGAGTAATTCCCCCCCTTTCTACCAGTGAAGGCACAGCTTAGCCTTATTTCAGTGAATAAGAAAAAAGTACCACAGCAAAAGGGATATTACAATTGTGACAATTCAATACCTATTGTGTGTTACCTATTGTCTAAGGCCATTTCAACCAGCATTGTGATGACAATGTGGCTCCCAGTAAGATGAAATTCTATTTCCATGCCTCATGAACTGATGTTTCCTGAACTCAATGGAAGACGTTGCACTGCAGCCACAGAAAGCACTGGATCGCTCACAGATACTTACCTCACTTTATACATATTCAGAGTACTGTATTGTTATCTGAGTTCTTCGATCCTCAATCTTCTCGACATAGCAACAGGCTTTTTATACATTTTTCTTGTTTGTCAGTGCCTTGGTGTTTTCTTTTTTTTTAAACTCTGGAATCAATTTTTGATAATCTCAAATTTTCACGTTTTTCTATCACGTTTGTAAAAGCTGAAATTAGTTTAAAGTCTCCCTGATAATCTTTTTGCAGTGACGTATGTTACAATACTGAAAATAAATCTTTTTAACTCTTACTGTGGAGGATGATCAAGAGGCGCACAGCAGCACCACAAAAAACAATCAAGCACATATATACACTTTGACGATGTCTGGGCATAAACATCATGAGGGAGGATTTTAGAAGATCGGTCATTATTGATATGAAAAGTTTACTCCTGGGAAGTGCGAATATTAATTACTGCATCTTCTGTGATATTTTGTGAGATGTTCTGGCCTATAGGTAGCATGGGAGGAAAGTATTTGTGTGCACGGAGATCGGGTGAGGTGGAATATTTTCTGAGAAATTACACAGAAACAGCTCATTAGATTTAGTTCTGCACTTGTAGAAGGTTTGGCTCGATAATTGTGGTAGAAGAAATAGCCAATGTGGCCGACCAGATTCAACCCATGAGGTAGTGAATACTCACTGTAAATGTCATGGAAATCCAGGTATTACAATAGTTTTCAAGCAACATTTTAAGCCTCTTAAAGCAGGGAGCAAATTGCAGAGTTCACAATGTTATTGCTGGTTTTACCAAAGTAATCCAAGATATAGTCATTAGAATACAACAGGAAATGTCACATGAATGAGTGAGATCAATAATGTATCATAGGTCAATGTACTGTTTATTGTACCATGTAAATTTGTTATAGAAACAAGCAACATGTAAACATCACAGTATTCTCAGCGCTTCGATACGGAAAAGACAAAAAGCTACGACGCACATTATGGCTTCAAAACATGAGGCAGTTCAGTTGGATTTTTTTTCACGCGGACATTCGGTCCTTGTACCATAAGACAAACAAAAGGCACATGTTAAAAGTAACTCAACACAAGGCGATATGACTGAAAGATAAGATGACACTGTGGCCAATAGGAGGAGGGAGTTATCTAGACTCCATCACTCCGTCTCTGATCCTCCACGTCCAGGTGGTGCTGAAGTCTGGAGCGGGAACGCAGCAGAGCTCCAGACCGGACTCCTGCACCTCCTCGTCGTGAGCGACCTGATGTCCCTCCTGCGTCTCCAGAGTGAAAACTCTCGCAGAGATCTAAAACAGAGAAACAAGGATTCAAACACGTGTAACTTTGTACGTGACAAACACTGAAACGGGCCTACAGAGGGTTATGTTCTTAGTCCTCACCTGATCACTAATTCCTGTAGCGATGTGGCCCACCTTCACCCGGCGTGTCTCTCTGATCCGGATGCTTCTCCCGTTGAAGTCTCTAATGCAGATGTCCACCCCTGAGCCATTCACAAAGCACAGAGACACATGATGTAGGGGGGAAATTATATCACATTTTACAAATAAAACAAGAGAGTTGCTCATGTTTTATCATCTCACCTTCAAAGCAACAGGGTGGTGGCAGGTGGGTGTTAGCCAGCAAATCCAAACTGAAGACCGGCACATCTGGCTGACTGTTGTAGGAGAAGACACCGGAACTGAAGTCGTCTCCCGGGCTCAGGGACCAGCGGCCAGAGTCCTTAAAAAAAAAAGGAGCACAAGCCAAAAGTTTAGTCTGTGTTAAAACTGTTACCAAATGGATGAACACATAAGAAGGTCTTTGTTAAGATGGCCTCAAACTTTAGAGTAAGACAATGACAACTCAGATAATCAGTCTCACTCCAACCATTTCTCTTCTGCAAACTATTCACTATATGTTGGTTGGGTTACCTTTTTGTCCCATGGTTCCCAGTTTGAATAAGCGTCACTGCTTAGACAAGACAAGAGCTGCACCTGCATCTCAGCAGACTGAGGCTGGGACAGACTGCTCAGGTAGAAATCTGTAGAAAACCCCCAGAAAAACTATGAGCAGAGTTCAAATAAACACCACACTAGTGGGCAAGAGGAGCAGAAAACTGAAAGGGACCTCACCTCGCTCCAGTTTACGAAGCTCGAGTTCAGACACTGTGGTTAACTTGTTGCACCTCTTGTGGTTCGGCTCGTAGATCAGTGTTCGTGGCGAGCACTGCAAGCCTGGCTTTAACTCATCTTCATCAGCCTCCTCTTCCTCATCATTAAGTTCCTTCATCTTCCTCCCTGTTGGGATTAGGTTCTGGACAGTCTCTCGATTTTCCTCAACCTCGTCATGGTCAACATTTCTACTAACGAGTGGCAGGGAGACAGGGGGTTTGTTGTCGACGTACAGGGGCTCGGTGTAGGGTCCATTCACTGGGCTGGTGAGTCCTCCAACTGCAGTCACAAAAACAAATCACATTAACTCCTTAACTAACTGATGCGTTCATGCGTGATTGTTTTCTCTTTGTTCTCCTTCTGCAACTAAACATTTACTCTAAGATTATGCTTCGTTGGAGTACAAGTGTCATTACCTTCTCTCAGAGCTCTGTCAGTTTTTTCTCTCAGGTCAAAGGCTGACGCCCTCTTTACCGGATCCTTCTGGAGTCCCGCCTTCAGAACGTCTGCCGTGAGAGGGCTACAGTCGGGTGGGATCTCTCTCAGAGGCGGTGGCTCATCAGCAATCTGTAAAAGGTGGCCTGGGTCAAGGGTTGGATTGGAATAGAAGTGACGAGAACACCAAACATCTGGGAGGAAGCAGCTGCGTGTCGCTGTGAAAGATACCTTCAGAAACAGTCTACAGGTGTAGTATCTTGTCCAGGGTTGACACCCGTTGAGCATGTGCAGTAACACACAGCAGCTGCTCCACACATCTGCTTTGGCTCCGCGGGGTTCCACTTTAACAATCTCAGGGGCCATGTGGGTCTCGGTGCCCTTCAGAACTGCATCGAATTATGGTACAGTGGGGAAAAAACAGTGGATTAAGACGTGGAAGTGGATACATTACACATCTGCTTGACTGAATGGCTGAAGTTCCACGGTATATTTACCATTCGACCCACAGAGGCTCTGTCCCTGACTATCGAGTCTCTCCGCGTGTCCGAAGTCGCACAGGAAGGTCTCGGTCCCATCGTCCGACAGCAGCACGTTGTCGGCTGTGGCGAGAGAATGATCCACTGCATTAATCTGGTTTGAGCACGCAGGTTGTTTTCAAATGCTTTCTTTGAATAAACCGACTTGAAACGACTGGACTAATCTCGAAACCGCTCGGCGCTTGCAGTGGCACTTTTTTCCATAACTTGTGCAGTTGACAGCACGGACGACATAATTAGAAACAGTGCAGCTGCGCAAACATAAAACAGCCCAGAGACAAAGGAGCGAAGTGGAAGGGAAATATGAAGTCACTGGAGTACAGCTGCTGGAGAAAACGCTAATGTGGAATGAATGTGGAGACTAATAAACAGGCAGCAGATAAAAGCCATTTGGCGTCACGGCCCTGATTTTCCTGTGGCCTTAAAGACACCAGGGGGCGCCTGAGCTGCAACAGCACCATCATGTTTTTAAACCTTCCCCTCCAGCTTTTCTCTGTTTATCCTCTTACAGAGTTCCCTTTTTTAGTTTCTCTTTCCTTCTTTTTTTTTAATTTCGATTATTCATTTTCATCCCCTGTCCTTTTTCTCCCGTCGTTCTCTCTTTCTAACTTCTTCCGGCGCCTTGTCTCACGCCCCCACCTCCCCTGTTTCGTTTCTCCTTCTTTTTTTTCTTGCTCTCCTGATTCTGTGCACATGCGCTGTTCTAAAGAGCAGCGGTGAGTCACACTGTGGGAAATTCCCAGCTCGACGTTTTTCTCTCTCTCTGTGTGGTTGTCTGGTTTCACAACACAGGTGCCGAAGATCAAATCTAGACTGTGGGACACTTGTGTTCCACACAACAGCTGCATAAAGACACAAAACCTCTTGATGAGAACTAATAAGGCATCTGACTTACTCTCTCTGCGTGTTTTCATCTTTTACTGGGAACCGCAAGAACTTTGTTTTGCCAGTTTGTGTTTGTCTCACAACTAAGATGGAAAATGTTTATGTGAGGATATCAGTTTTTTGTTTAATCACTGTTGTTACTTTAGTGGTAATGTCTTAAAGGACATGGGGATGTTATTATGGAGACAATAAAGAGATACAGATTTAGTTTCCCCACGTTTTAAGGGAAAATGTAGATGTATAAAATAAACCTTCAAGAGGTCTAATCATAATTTCCCAGGCAAGGGGGTTATGTTTTCTCCTCTGTCTGTTTGTTTGTTTGTAAGCAGGATAACACACAAACAAGTGAACAGATTTCCACACGTGGATGTGGAAAGGGAGGAGACCCATTGAAATTTGGCTGGGGATACAGATGACGTCCAGGATTTTTTTTCTTTAACATTGTGAGTTAAAGAGTTTCACTGATTTCCAGGGGAATACTTAATGGATCTTGATGGAAGAAAAAAAATCTTGCACATTTAGGGAACTGATGAATGTGTTAAGTTTGATGCAGCTTAATTCAATTTAAGGGGACTGTTGGGCCTTGGCGGAGGTAAGCGCTCTACTGAGTGGCGTCACTGTTTATGTTTGTCAGATGATACTTGAACAATTGTATGCATTTGTACACACAGCATACCTTTAATGTCGAGGTGCACCACTTTTTTCTTCACCAAGTACTCCAGCGCTGTTAAGACTTGTGAGTGGTAGTGGAGACTTAAATCCTCTGGCAGCCGGCCACGCTCTGCGATCAGCTGGCCCAGAGAGCCTGGAGCCACAGACAAGGTCAGAGCAAGACAAAGGCAAGGTGTTGTTAATATTTCCCAATACACAGCATCCGATTCAACTCTTCCTCCTGCTATCATGACCCATGGAGAAGAGTTTCAGCCAGAGACTGAGTTTGATGACAAAGGGGAAAAAAAGTATGAGGTTGTTTATCAAGCAGGAATCTCCTGTTACAGACGTTTGGTGTGATTTGGCTTCAAGGAGGCTCAACATCTCAAGCCTCCCAGAACCGCCCACTTCCTTGACATCAATCTCATCCGTATTTCACTACACTTGAACTCCTCACGCTGCACCTGGTGCACATGCTTTTACACTTAACTTTTTCTCTACTCAAAACACAGCACCTAGGGTTCTTACAAGAACAGCCTGTGGTTTTAAAAATTGATTTTAAAATCCTATACCTAGTTTTTAAGTCATTGAATGGCCTTCCACCACTTTTCTTAGCTGACCTACTCATCCCTTATACCCCTGCTCATACACTTCTATCTGCTGAGCAGCTGTTACTCTCACTACCCAGAGCAAGAATTGTGACATTGGGTGGTCAGGCTTTTACAGTGAGGACTCCACAACTGAGGAATAACCTTTGTTTGTCAATCAGAAAAAAAACTTACTTTCAATTACATGTTTTGTCCATTGTCTCCACATTAACATGTTTCAACTTGTAATTTTGCTATGTGTTTTGTTTTTTTATGCCTGTGAAGACTATGTTAACCTGATTTTTAAAAATAACTATATAGATAAAGTTTATTATTATTATCACCATTATAATTCTGATTTTAAATTTTCATTTCTATCTGAGGAGCAGCGGTAAGTCAGAATGTGTCATGTCAGTAAAAGGGAAGAGATATTTACCAGATTTGTGGTCCATGAAGAGGACAACATTCGTCCCCTCCCTGATCACTCCGAAGAGCTCCACCACACGAGGAGATCTGAGGGCACTCCACGCACCGACCTCCTCACTGCTGAACCTCTCCAAGGTTATCTGCGAGAAACCGATGGAACAAACGATTAATCACTCACAGAAAATAGGGAAAAAATAAAAAGAAGAATATGCTCTGTTTTACCTTTTTCACAGCAAATCTGAAGCCTGTGTTGACGTCTCGAGCACCGTGAACTTCACCATAGGAGCCTTCCTTGATAAAATGTGTGAGGACAAACTCCCTCCCCTCCTTGTACTCGGAGTCAACAGGCTGAATTTTCTATCAGGGGAAGAGGAAAAACAAATCAGTTTTGTTGAGCTACATTTTTAACAGACAGAAAACCGGATGTTAACTGAAGTAAAGCACAACGTACATCATTATAAAAGATTATTCCCTCGTTGCCGATGGAATCGGCTGCAGAGAACTCGTCTTCTTCTTCTCTCGCATCCCTCTCCACAGCTTTGAAGAAGGGCCCAGCGTAGCATGGGTCTCCCTGACTGACGCTCCCCCTGAGGCCAGCCAGGGCCAGCGAGCAGTCTCCGCAGCTGCTGAGGGAGTCAGAGTCACTGTCCTGCCCGAAGGAACGGAGACTGGAGAGGGAGCCGCACACCTGGTGCCTCCAGTTCAGAGGAGAGCAGCCGGAGTTGCCTGTGTTGTAAATCTTTCGGCTGTAGAGAGGAGGCCCTCTGTCCTGCTCCTCTGAGCTTTCAACGCTGCTGCAGCAGGACCCACTGAGGCTGCTTCTGCCTCCAAGAGACGACTCTTCCTACAGGAGATAAACAGAAACCATGATACTACATGCTCTTTACGTTCACATGTGAAATTGTTCAGTGATCAACCTCACAGGAAAGCTGATGTTTGTATGGGCATGTCTGCAGGTCGAAGCCTCAGAATGCCAAATAATGTTTCCAATAATCCTTGAAGAGGATTCACAAGGAAACAACAAAAGTACTCTACGTTTTCTCAACAAGATGTGAAGAGCAACCAAAGTTCTCACCCGAATCTGGAACAGAGAACTTCCACTCTCCTGTTCGGGGACTCCAGAATGCGTTCGCTGTCTGCGTTGCTGCTTCTTGTTCTTCTCCGACTCTCTTTTCTTCACCTTACGCTTCTGTCTCTTCCTGGTCTTTTTCCTGGATTTGAATTGTTCTGAGGGGCTGCCCGGCTCCTGCACGGAGGCTGTTGTTGGGCATGCCACATTGTTGTGGTCTGAGGAAAGACTGATGCAAACAAAAAAAGGAAAAATATGAATCCTACACGCGGCATTGATTAATGACTTAATGAATAAGTGGCAGTGTTGTCAAGGTAACGTCATACCTGAAGTAGCAGTTCGGGGAGGGAACAAAGCGTGTGCAAGATGGGATAAACTCCTGTGAGTCCTGGGTTTCACCTGAGGAGAGCAGAGAGCTGATGTTAAATCCTGTCCAGGCACAGTTATTTGATGTGTTATATTAATTAAATAAACATATATATTTACATTCAGCCTGTGCAATGAAGGTTGAGGTCTTCAATGGCATTTCGCCCACTTGCTCTGCAGTTCCATGCATTAGGAGTTTATTAAGTAAAGGGCTTAGATGTGGGAAGTCCATTTTGCTGTCCTTCCCCTCCTCTTCCTCCTCCTCGGTCTCCTGGTCAGCAGCTGAGCATGATGGGTAAGACCCCTTCAGCTCGGCTTGGGGTGACCCGGAGAACGGCGCCGTTGAGTTGAAAATCCTCTGCCTCACCGCCATTTCATCTGCTGGATCTGGAAAGTGAAGAGATCAAACGCAACTTATGAGTTTGGGCTTTCTCCACAATTGTTTTATATTATTAACGGACATATTGATGTCAAACAATAAATAATTACTATAATAACTGATAGTATATCCTTAGAACCTTTGAGTGGTACTTTTCTGAAACTTTGGTGTCATTTTTTCCATTAACACAAATATACTGTCTCTATGAGAATGAACTGATAGAATATATTTGTACATAAATGGGCTTAAAGGGCCCATATTCGACACCTTTCTGGGATTTAATTTGAGGTATTGGTACCCTAAAATGATATATCAGTGGATTCAATTTAAAAAAACTGCTGCAATGTGTATTTCCATGTCCTCTCTGCTGCCTGTCTCTGGAGCTGCAGACAGAACAGGCTGTTTTCACCTGCCTCTTCAGCCCATACCTCTGATTGGCTGACTGCACTTTGAGTGACACGTGACCAGGCCTATCACCGGTCTCATTCTGGTGCATTGACGATCTCTCTGGTAAACCCAGCTGAAAGTCACGTTGTTGCATGTTTGTTCAAGTTTAAGGAGGACAGACTGCCAATGTAGGAGTAACGTCCCGGGTTACAGTACGGAGTTTCAATTGCGAAGTATCTTAGACGTTACCGACACGGCACGTCATAAGAAATAAAGCATAACCGCCGGTCTCAAACAGTAACGTTCTTAGCAGGAATGTGCACGGACACATTCTCTTCCTTGCATCCCTCCACGCTGCAGTGTTTCTTCGGTGTTGTTTGTTGGGATTGGCCTGTGGTAGCTAACACGGTGCTAGCTCAGCAACATGTCTGCTTAGTGTCGGGTTTGGTGTGGAGGGGAGGTGGTGGGTTCGGAGGCTGGACTTGTACCGGCTGGGTGGGGCTGAGAGACGAGTGCGACCCCGAATGACATCATACGGGGGAGGAAGTACGAAACAAGACGTTACGAAACATATTTCTTAAAATTGACTGAGTGACTGTTTTCATACTTTGAGGGTCTCTACTGACCCCCTTCAATTAATTACAGATAGTAAAAGCCCAGAAAATGTATGTTACACAATGTGGGGTCTTTAATTGAAGATATATTGTGTTTGACGAGACAAATGCCTGAGTTTGTTATTATATAACGACAAGAAAATTACCAGAAAAGCTGAAACCAGCATCTTTATTAAATCTATTGATCAACTAATGACTTCAGACTCGAGTTTGTGATATTTTTCCATTTGTAATGAAAAGAAAGGGCATTTTTCTGCTCCAGAAAGCGCACTTCCAATTGATTATTGCATTTACGTGTCTGTATCAAATTTTCTCTGCCTGTTCTCAATAGTGAGTGACCTTTATAAATGTTTCCACATAATGAAACATAAATGACTTCTTCCTGTTAGTAGTAAAGTAGAGCCTAGAAGAGAGACACTGAGTGACAACCAATATAAATATTTAGGGTATTTTCAAGTTAAAAGCTCCACTAAATTTTTCTTCTTGCTTTTATTGGATTCTTAATCTAGTTCTTAGTGTGTCTTTTTTGATTTCAAAGAGGCACCACAAGGCTCAACACACAAGATCTTTACTCTTCTGGGAAGAACAGAAATATGCAACAATGACCTGTACTGTGGCTGCTGAGTACATATAAATCTGCTGGTTTACAGTTTTGTTTTTTTAAACGAATACATTCAACTGGACCCTGTCAGTGCAGGAGCATGATGATCACTTGATCTTCAAACTGAAATGAACTGAAACTTTGAAAGTGTTGCAGTGAGCATATGAGACAGGAAACTCAAACCCAAGCCTTGTTTTGACAGTTGCAACCCAAATGTCGAAGGCACCTACTCTCTTTCAGAAGGAAGAAGTAAAAGGCTGCATGTTAGCCACGGCCGCACTGAATTTCCAACAGAAATCTGCATTATTACCTGCCTTTGGCTTTGAGGTTATAATCAACAAAGAATCAGTGTTAAATCAACACACTCAGACACACTGATTTCATCTTAACACTGCTGTAAAGCATTGAATGTTGTGTGAAAGGCACAAACTGAGAGCATTTGACTCTTTCTGCACATTTAAATAAAAATGTTCTTTACAGAGGTCATACGAGGATGAATCCTGACATCTTCCATAAAGCAATCGCTTGGCTCCTTAAGCAAATGACCCTGGTTCTAACATCACGCTGTTGTCAAATTTCATCTAAATCTGTCTAAGTTTCGTAACATCATTAACTTGTGTGCCGACCTCATAATGCACTGCAAGATTATCTAGAGCCCAGCATTTTCAACTTCATCTGAAGACGCTGCATTGGTGCTGTGAAAGCACCGGTTGACACCACACCCCAGTGAAATTACGTGGAAACGAAATAGAGAAGATCCTGTGCAATAAAAACAAAAACAGCTCTGTGGATGTGTCTGTGAGGCCAAGCTGCGTGTGGACATACCGCCCGATGCCAGTCGGAGCCGCGATCCTCTCTCCTCTCTCTCTGAGTAACCTGTCATCTACATGAGCAAAACTAGGTGCTCTGTTTGTCTTCGTCGTCGTTCACGGTTTGATTCCCAGCAACAGTTTGGCTCTGTCCCTGTAACTCAGCTCTCTGTGCCGTCTGATGCTGGCTGACAGCCAACACAAGGGGGAGGAGCCGGCTGACAATGACTTATGGGAAATGCATCTCCACTTCCCCATATTCCCCCCCTCCCTCTGGTCCCTCCCCAGGCTCACTAGCTCTTCCCTCAGAATAGATTCAAAGGATAGCATGTGGTGGTTGTTTTTGATGATTACTGTGAACTGAGCAATGTGAAAAAACCTGAATGTCAGCTATCGGCGTCCCACGCCCATTAAGATAATGTTAATGTTTTTACGTTTAGAAGAACCGATAGCTATGATCATTACAGCATCGCCTCAAAGTCAAATTTAAAGTGGATTATTGATTAAAAAGCTCTTATTAAATCAAAACTCCTACATGATTTTCACATTATTCTGTGTATATTCTTACTACAGACAGCAAGTAGGGATTTCCTGTACACACCCCCACAACACTAAATGAAACATTAGGATTTTGGTGACCTTCTATAGGTTCTGACCACAGACTATGTCAATCCACTTCCTCATACTCTCTAGAAAAGCTCAAATATCCAAGATAGAAACGCTGCCATTTGGAGCCAGAGTTGGAACATACGCTTAACCAGTAGTGAACCATTTTTGAGCAAATATATTTGATGTGAACTTCAATTTTTTAACTTGGTCAGTGTCTCATTAAGGACCTCTACTGCAGCCAGCCACCAAGTTGTCCTTGTTTTTCGTACAGTCTATGGCTCTGACATCCTAAAGAGCGTGTGGCTAATCAAATGTCAGACAAATGCACAGCAACCACTATGTCATGTTAATAAAACTAACAACAACAATACAGAGTTTCCATGAAACCGCTAACTACCCACTTATATGTCCAAAAAAATGTGATATCTGATGTTATGACGTTCTTCTCATGGAAGATTTGCCACCAAGAGACTTTGGTGAAAGTGTTTGAAGCTTTCTGAAACAGTCGCACTTGCTTTGATTTTCTGCAGCAAAACCTGAAACTGCTACAGAACAGGAACCTCTGAATGCCTCACGACAGGCTCTGCTATAAGCCATGACCGAGAAAGATAAAAACAAGTTGCTCACTGCTTCCTTTGTGATAAGCAAAATGTTTATTGTCATAGCAACAATGTCAATGTTACACTGCAGACAATGTCACAGCTGGTTAGGATTTGATAATGCTTCTCTTAATAGGCACAGACTGATTTTAAAAGTTGACATAACTTTGAAGGGAAAAAAAAGTCTTGATCATGTCGTGTTTCATATTTCCAGCAGCAGCGATTTTGAATCAACATGAGAAGTAGATATTAGCAGTCACCATGGCTGATCACAATGCAGCAGCATTTTAAAATAGAGATAAACACCTGAAACGGCTTTTCATAAATTGATTGATTCATCTAGGATGATTTTCATGGCACATTGAAGTGGGTTTTTTTTAGGTTTAAGCCTCTGAAATTTGTATTTTCTTGTTTTCTGCTATGATTGTAAATTACATATTTTTGTGTTTTGGAATGCTGGTCAATTACCAAAGATCCTGGACAATAGTGATGTATAGTTTTTTTGCTCATCAATTGATTAAGTTGGAAAATTAAGGTTAGATTCAATAACTTAAAAAGTTAGTTGTAGTCCAGGTTGGTCTATAAAATATCAACAAATACATTCATTAAGGCCAGGATAATGTCTACAAATTGCACATTTTTACCGACCAACAGCCCAAACCAACAAATGCTACGTTTACAGTTTATCCCTTGAGAAACTGTTACCAGTGAAAGTTTGACAGACAGATAATAAAATAATCAAACTAGTAATTTGTTTTCTGTCAGTCGAGTACAAACCAATAGAACATGACCACCAACTACCGCCTTCAGATGTGAAACCAAGAGGAACCAACACCGCTCTGACAGTGATAACAAAAACCAAACTCCACGAGCTTCACAGAGATAAGGGATGAAAGTTACGACAGGGCCGTTGCATTGGTTTACATCAGCACAGCCAATAATTACCTGGCAACTGAGAGTAAACACCCAATAACATTGAGCCTCGAATACAATCAGGATTAATGAATAATGATCTAGTTTTCCTGAGAAGTCCTGAGTTTACCGCCACATGCAGTCGGTGGCCATAATGAGCCGACTCCTGCTGTACACCCACACAGATTAATAAAATTCCAAAGCCTTTAGTAAGAGAAGTGAAAAGGCACAGAACCTGAAGTTGACACACAAAAGCAGAGCATTCCTTGAGCAAAAACACCGGCTGCTTCTCAAGAAAATGTTCTAATATGGACCACACGAGACACGTCTAGCTTCAAGTGCCCTTTGTGCTATTCAGTCATAACTGTCTGTTTGCATTAACTTCCCTTTTCCTTGTCAATGTTTACTACAATGGTCTTTTCTCCTTTTCACTTCTCTTTAAGCATTTCGTTATTTTATCTTCATTTGCATGCCTGCTTTTGGTGTTTCCTCATTTCAAATATAATATTTACGCTGGTGTTTCCTCATTTCCGGTTAATACTGTTTTGCTCTCTGCATGTATTGGGGTGGGTGGATGGGTGGGGAAACTGTTTTTACTGCTTTTATTCTGTAAACTATTACATGTGTTTGTATTAAAGTGCTTTAGAAATAAAGTCTAAAGGCTGCAATAAAGGACTTAAATCTCGCCTCCTCCATGTTAGTGAGTGGGGCATGAGCATGATTGCTGTCAGTTTAGTTGGTTCTTATCACACTGATACATATTCAGGAGCGCATGCTTCTGACAAGATTGGTTTTAATCTGTTACTTGATGCTTAGAAAGAAGGGTGAAACATCATGATTGATAGCTGAGCCTGACTCGTGATTGGTCGAGCCCTGTATCGGCGGGACCTCATTACAGCGGCACATTCCTTCAATCACTCCTGCGCAGACTCTGGCTGTGAATGTGCAAGATGGCAGCTTTCATATCCCAGTAGCGGGAGGAAGTAGAGATACGCAGTCCATCGTTATTTACACTCTATGCATCAGTCTGGAAGGTGTGACAACCCGAAACTCTGGGATTCCTTTTGTCTTGTTTTGCTTTTTGACAGTTAATAGACAAAAGGGTGACGTAATGAATCCAGAAAATAATATGATAATGGGATAATGAAAATAAGGTTACAAATGAACCATACATAATTTGAAAAATTCTTAAAAACATGCATTTCCACATTCATTTTCAATACACACACACACACACACACACACATAAGAGCATACGTATACTTTTTGAAGCTGAAAAGAGAATAAGACATCTGCACAAACAGGACACCACATGTTTCTCTATGAAGAATGGACCCAGGCCAGAGCTGCTTAGCTGTAAATGCAGACCAGGAGTTTGACTCTGGGCCAACACAGGTCTGGTATGTGCTGTATGTGCAATGCAAAGAAGCAGCAGAACTCGCTTTCAATAATAAACCTGTTGTAAACAATTACATCTGACGTGAGCTTATAACGGCTTAATTAAGAAGTTAATACCTGCTAATAACGTGACATTAAGCAGACGTGAACATAATAACTGCTCTTGTGGGAACGCCTGGGTCAGTTAGTAACTTAAACTTGAATTTGTAATGAATCAAGACTTTTCCACTCGTTTTTCTTATGTATTAAATGTGCATCCTGGTTGTTTGCACACTTGTGTTTATTTTAGATTATGCTACGTCTGATACGTTGTCCTCAAGGTTAATGTAACTAGATCCTATCATAAGGATTCTTTGTAAGAACAAAAGCATGAAACATCACCACGGAGGAAACTACAAGCAGGAGCACAACAGTTGTTTTAATGAGAGACATCTGGATTCTAGAGGCGTACGTGCAGTTCTGTAATGGTGA
This sequence comes from Limanda limanda, assembly GCF_963576545.1. Lineage (NCBI taxonomy): Eukaryota > Metazoa > Chordata > Actinopteri > Pleuronectiformes > Pleuronectidae > Limanda > Limanda limanda. Next base: position 11,045,884 of record NC_083652.1, read on the forward strand.
CCTGTACATCCAGACTTATCCAGATTTACAGTAACAGCAGCCTGACTCTCAGAACCTCACCACTGACGATTTTATTTGCAACAACCTCACAGATAAAGCTGCTTTCTCCAGTCGCGTGTTTACTTCTTCTCGACTGTACTGTCAGAGAAGTGAAGTCTGAAGTTCCTCCCTCGACACTTTCTCCGCCATTCCACGCAAAGCGTCGCCCGTCGTCTCTACTTCCTCGTTCACAAGTCAAAGATTAAAAAGAAGAAATATATGTGTCGAGATAGAATCAGGGAGTCTGGAGTCAGATCGCTCGGTTCAACGACTTCATCTGATGTTTTATGCTTGTTTTGTACTCACCGAGCTTCCAGTTCGGAGGGAAGGCGTCGGCCGATGGCGATTAATCAGGTCAAGCTGGCTACGAGAAGGGCTTCCGGTTGAATTTCAAAATAAAAATATTGATCCCTTAATTACACAATTATCGTATACAATTGAATGATAAAAGACATCAACATATTTTTACTGCTGCTCAGAGTCTAAGTGATGTTTTCTCAATTTATTTGGGAGGTGGCTGTTGTGCTTTTATTTTGAGGCAGAATCCTCAGTACTTCCTTTCAGCGCTTGTAAATTTGTAACGTTTGTAACACTTCCTGGAGAAAGAAAGGAGGAAGTGGCAATTTATTTATTTAATTGTTTGTTTGTTTTTTATTTAAGTCAGGGCCGGCCCTGGCAATGTTGGCCCCCTAGGCGAGATTTCAAATTGGCGCCCCCCAACATACACACGCAAACTGTCATGCATCCACAATAACTTTTGGACTGTATACAGATGCACACACATTGCTGCTCTGGCTGTATTCGCTGCATGGTATCTGATGTGATCCCGCCTCCAGCCTGTCATTTTGCTGCTGAGAGAGGGAGAGGGAGAGAGGGAGAGGAAGGAGAAACATTGAAGGAAGGCGAAAAGGAGATTGAGACCATTTCATAGTTTAATACAAACATTCTTTAGGGGTCCAAGCTAATTCAATATTGCACTTAAAAACTGTAACTGGCTATACAGCTGACAATGATACACCTATATATAATACACTGTTACACAAGTACAGTTCTTTTTAAAAAATCCATTCTCACATTTCGTAATTCATACTTGGCCTCCAGAAAGTTGGTACATGTGCACAAGTGATAGGAATCCGAAGCTGTTTTTCAAGACATAGCACACCTACACTTTGACAAGTGCATGTTTTATTAAAACTATTTCAGATAATTTAATGTCTACTGATGCATGTTAAAATGAAATTTTCTTCTTCTAATATTAATGGTTTATCTAAATTCTTCTAATAGACCTGTAGTTTATCTACTTGACGGTTACTTATGTTCGAGGTAGGTCTTTTAACATCTCATTTGTTTTGAATACACAAGTACCGTATCCAACATTGCTACAACTGGGTACCCATCATCCATATGACTTTGACGTAAGTTTTCTCCTGTTAGTACAAAATTATAATAGTACAAAATTAATTACACTGCATGTGTAATTAATTTTCATTTTCACCCTGACACAGTATGCTTGTTGCACACAGAGTACCAAAGGAGATGTGTTGATAGTAACGTTTAAACCAGGATGCTGTGCTCTCAACGCATACTGCATGTGACTATGCAGTATTCTTTCATTAGCAAAGCTCATTCAGGACAACAGCTGGAGTGCAGCTGTTTGGTCACAGCCATGGAAACCTAAGTAATGATACTGATGTGTTATGCATTTTCGTTTCTCAGGTTCCTGCTGCATAAAGATAGCAATATAGTATGCCTGATATACCCCCGTAGTGGCCATGTTTGATTCATTTTCATGCCAGTGTTTTTTTTTTAAATGCTAAAAGTCCTTTTGGAATTACAGAAGGGACACATACTTGAATTTCAGGGATGCAGGTTGAGTAAAACTTAATGTTACATGGGGAGGACTAATTTGTGTTGCGAACCCCAGTTCTTATATACCTTTGTGTGTCTAACTGAACAGAGCTTTATTAGTAACTGAAGAGATAGAATAACCTTCATGGTATGAGAGGGATAATCCAGTAGTATGTCCTGCTGCTAATGGTGAAATGAAACTTCTTTTTTTTCTGTTCATGCTGAAATAAAGTGGATTCACTTGGTCTAACGTTTTCGATCACATCTTTATAAAACACCTCATTAGCTTCACACTACAAACCCTGTGGGGGGGGGAAATGTTTTTTGAGGGAGGATTCCAGATTCATTCACTAGACTGGCACTCAGTAGAGCTCAACAGAGCCATACTGGTTCATCTCTGATCCATGCAGCTTCCTTCTACCAAGTTTTGTGATTATTGGTCCAGTGGTTTATTACATGTTGACTGACAAATCAGAGGTGAAAACATAACCTCCTTAGCAGAGGTAATAAAACCTCCACACATTTATCAAGGAAATGTCACCAACAATATTAATAATTAGAAACACAACAGGACATTAAAAGTAGAATGAAATGTTTTTAGAATATCTAAATAGTTGACCGGTAATTTTCTGTTGGTCGACTTATCAATTAATTTATTAAAAGCTAATTTTCCCCTGCTACTTAGACTATAGGGTTTTTATATTGTGTTTTATTTACATTGCATATTTTGGTTTATTTTTGTCGTGCACTGGTTGCTGGTTGTACATCAAATTGCCCTTGAAGGATAATAAAGATTTTCTTTTATGGACAGCTTTAGTTAATCACAAGCAGCACAAACCAAGCAAGAGCAGAGGAGGAACCCAGCAGCCAGCAGGGGGCAGCCTCAGGACATCACATGGAAACAAGCAGCAGCAGACTGTGATTCTTGTAAGGTGTCAGAAGACAAGTTTGGAAACTACTGGGTTATTCTCTAACAATAGGTTTTTAAAGCATGTTAAATCCTCTAGTATCTAAAATCCCAAAATATAAAAGTAACTTTTAAGTAAGGTAGTAAAGTAGAAAATATTTTTTCTGAAGTGTGTATAAAAGCAGCATACAGATTGACACAGACACACACACAAACAATAATTTGTCCATCTTCTTAGAGTGCTTAGTTCCTCAAGGGAGTTAGCAGGCGGTTTAGCCTAGTGGGTAGAGTGGGCAGTTTTCAACACGAACCCCACACGGTTGCGAACCCTGATCTTTATTATCTTTGTGCCGGCAATATACTGAACTCTTAAAATCACCAATCACCTACACTATAGAGGATAATAAAAGCTACTAAACCACGAAGAAGTTCCGTGTCCTGTGGAAGCAGGGACGCTACAATAGCTTAAAACTATATATTTTAGTTGGCGAAATATTAAAACAAAAAGCGAGAGCAGGTCAGACTGGAGGCGAATTCAGATACTGAAGCTGCAGCTCTGCGTTAATCTCGCGTCAAAAAAATTGACGGCGTTAAAATGGGTTTGCATTAACACCGTTAATAACGCGTCTAACTGACAACAGCAATACTAAATATACAATGTTACAAATACAGTTAAAACAAGAAAAAACAAGAGAGACAAGGTGTCAAAAGCTTCAGCATCAATGTGCTGATCGCTGATAGCTGATCTTACCCAACACCGGTGACTTGGCATCAAAATGACCACCTTTTTTTCTGTTTTTTTTTTGTACAACGAGGTCTTAGTCATGTTTGAACCTGTAGTGGTTTTTGGAATGCTTTTTCACTGGGTCCACTGACACCATATGAGCAGTCGATATATTTGGCCAAGCAGAATCACTTTGATTTCAATAATAAGCAAAATAACAAGTCAAAAAGGCCTTTGATCAGCATGGTCCTTAAATGAAATAGACATTGAGGTTTATTTTGATTCTCACATGCACCGACCTGCTACAGCAACAATTGAATTTTAATTTGTCCCAGAAGAAACTTAATTAACATTTTCTAGGCCGTTTTAATCTTTGCATGAATTGGATTTGTTTAAAAAATATATAGAATAGCTGGATCTCTATGCTAAAATAATAAAACATACATTCTAATTTTACCAGTCAACATTGAACACTACTTAAAAGTATGTTTAAAACATCATCTGTATGTTTAATTGTTTAACTTTTAACTAATAGTTCAAATAATTGTGTTATGGAAATGTGTTAATTGTCATTTAATATCCTTTTTTTGTTTGTTTTTACACAGGTGCAAAGTTCCTCAATGGTTAAGGGCTTCTACGTTCGTGTATTTTTAATAGTTTTATCATCAGTACTGTTATTAACAGCTTCTCTTGACTCCCTGACTCTCTCCATCAGACTCATTGATGGTGGTTACAACGAGCAGCAGGAACTCGACAAGCACTCAGTCTATTAAAACCCCAGATCTACTCCTCTGCTTCTCAGTGGCCTTATGTCTCCTGTCACCGAGCAGTGATTAGATACAGTCTGAGCAGAGTTTCTGCGATTCTCTCTTTTAACGGTGAGCATTAGTGAAAATAGAATTCAACAGGAAATATTTCAGTTTAAACAGGAAAAGCACAGGCAGATGAAAAAGTACCTCCACTTTGACAGCACTTAAATCTCATAGAAAATAGTTCATGGTGTCCTACAATGCTAGGGAGTAGTTCTTTTTCACAAGATTAATAAAACTAATGTCTGAGGTCTTCTACTGTTTTTAATCTTTTTACTTAAACTGCAAATTATCCTCACATTTCTGGAGCTGCAGCCACTAAGTGTTGCTTCATGAAATGAATAGACAATTGTTGTAACAACCACTCAACCAATTTACCAGAATCTACAAAGTGAGGAAGTGAGAGGACGACTAGTCCTGTGTTTTCTAGTTGTTGAATTATCTACCACTATGTGAGCTCCTCCTGTTATAACTCTAAATGTTACACAATGACAATGAGGTCAATTCTGTGTATATAAAGAGTTGCCTCTGTAGAGTAGACAACATATTTCACCTTTGAATCTCACAAAGTTCACTTTGTATTTGACAGGTAAGATTGATCTACTTAAAGCTCACTTAGACGAGACCAAGCAATTGGGAAATGTGTTCAGCTTCTAACTGTATAATGCAATTTTTAACAATCTTTTTGTTCTTATGTGGTTTTTGTAGGATGAAGTTTGCTGCCGCCTTCCTGGTGTTGTCCTTGGTCGTCCTCATGGCTGAATCTGGAGAGGGGGTTTTTTCCAGAGCGGCCCTCAAAGGTAGAGTCACGGAATTAATTACATTTTTTACATGGCAAATAATTTAGTAGAACATATCATATGAGTAGTCTATATATTTGACCAAGTAGAATCATTTTGATTTCAATAATAATCAAAATAACAATCTCTAGGCGATTTAATCTTTGCATTAATTGGATTTTATAAAATACAGAACAACTGGATCTTTATGTTAAAATAATTAAACATACAATCTGATTTTACCAGTCAAAATTAAACACTACTTTAAAGTATGTATAAAACATCATCTGTATGTTTAATTGTTTAACTTTTAACAAATAGTCAAAATAATTGTGTAATGGAAATGTTGTCATAGTCATATAATATAATTTGCTTGAGTTTATCACCATGTGTTTTTGTTTGTTTTTACACAGGTGTCAAGTTGCTCCATCGGTAAGGACTTCTACCATCATGACTGTGTAAGTTTAATAGCATTATCAGCAGGACTGTGATTAACAACTTCTCTTGTCTCACTGACCCTCTCCAGCGATGCCTTGAGGCAGGATTTCGACGAGCAGCAGGAGCTCGACAAGCGCTCAGACGATGACAGCCCCAGTGCTATTGTTTTTGACTGAAGAAGTCGCCCTGAAGGAACCTTCAGATGATATATAATGCTTCTTGCTTTTCAATGAAATAAATCATACATTTACTCGCAACAGCAACCATGACTGGATATATGTTCTTTTGCATTGCATTTGAATAATTTGGGAAAACTGATAACAAATCTCAATTTTAGGATGACAAAACATTTCTCTGTGTCTTATTCAAATATGAGATTTAAGAAATGGCAATGAAGACTCCTCTAACCTCACTGTATAGATATTTTAACTGTTGGGAGGTTTAAATAAATTGATACTACATAAAGTATTAAAACTTCTAACTGATAACTAATAAAACATTCATACAAAACATTTACTGCACGTTTGTTACACACTGTGAAGTAAGTGCAATCCAATATACTGCAATAAATAGTCTATATTGTTGAATATATAAAGTATTTGGATTACTTAAAACTAATTGAATTCGGGTTTACAAGTCAGATAAAACCAGACAACGTTGCTTTCCTGCACAACAATAGAGTGGAAGTGAAAACAGGAGAAGACTTTTATCCTCCTGATGCTGAGAAGAAGAAAGAAGAAATACTTGTAGCGTTGAAACTTTTACTTATACAGAAAAACTATAAACACGACGGGAGCATAAGATAAAGTCACAATACAGAAGAAAACCAGAAGCCAAACTGCAGCAGATTTACTGGTATTCATATGTCACTGGAGCCAAAGCAATGCACAGACTCAGCTGCAGTGAACCAAAGGGTTTAACTGTACTTTTGTCCAGGTGGAATGAAAAGTATTGGATTCAAAAAACAAGACAGAATATACATATTTTTTGAATAATATTTAGTGGAAATAAATATGAGTCAGGAGAATACGTGTTGTTGTGGTGGCAGGATGCATCACTCTGTCAAGTAAACACAAGAACTTTTCGAAAGATGGATACGATCTCAAGGAAACCTCCATTAACTATATGATTGATATTAAATACATACATATAATATTTTTTTAAAAACCAATACAGACAGAGATAACTTCCTGGAGTAGTCTAATTTTATATTTGAGAGCTGCACATTCCTGCTGCCTGTTCTATCAAATCTAAGTGTTGAGGCCACTGACGTTTACTGAACTCAACGTCTACCCCTCTAATGCATTTGGAATTAAAGTTAAGCATTTTGTTATTTGTCTTCATTGTATTGATACTAAATGTACAGGGTTAAAAATACAGTTAAAGCAAGATAAAACGAGAGAGACGAGGTGTCGAAAAAGCTTCAGCATCAATGTGCTGATCGCTGATAGGTGATCTTACCCAACACCGGTGACTTGGCATCAAAATGACCACCTTATTTTTCAGGGTTTTTTTGTAGGACGAAGTTCGCCGCCTTCCTCGTGTTGTTCATGGTCTTCGTCATGTTTGAACCTGTAGAGTGTTTTTTTGGAACGCTTTTTCACGGGGTCCACCATGGTAGGGTCACAGAAGTAATTTGACTATTACATGGCAAATATTTCAATGAAACATATCATTTGAGCAGTCGAAATAGTTGGCTAAGTAGAATCTTCTACCATCATGACTGTGTATTTAAAATTTTATTTTCATCAGTACAGTTATTAACAACTTCTCTTGACTCCCTGACTCACTCCATCAGACTCATCGATGGCGGTTACGACAAGCAGCAGGAACTCGACAAGCACTCAGTTGATTACAACCCCAGATGAAAAAATATCTCCACTTTGACAGCACTTCAATCTCATTGAAAAGAGTTCATGGTGTCCTACAAGGCTCTATACTGGGAGCAGTTATTTTTCACGAGATTAATAAAACTAAAGTCTATGGTCTTCTACTACTTTTACTATTTACTTAAACTGCAAATCATCCTCACATTTCTGGAGCTGCAGCCACTAAGTGTTGCTTCATGAAGTGAATAGACGATTGTTCTAACAACCACTCAACCAATTAACCAGAATCTACAAAGTGAGGAAGTGAGAGGACGACTAGTCCTGTGTTTTCTAGTTGTTGAATTAGCTACCACCAGTGAGCTCCTACTGTTATAACTCTAAATGTTACACAATGACGATGAGGTCAGTTCTGTGTATATAAAGAGTTGCCTCTGTAGAGTAGATAAGTAGGTAAGATCGATATTTAAAAACTAATTTAGATGAGATCAAGCATTTGGGAAATGGGCTCAGCTTCTAACTGTATAATGCAAATGTTAACGATCTTTTTATTTCTGTTGTTGTTTTTGTAGGATGAAGTTCACTTTCACCCTTCTCATGTTGTTCATCTTCGTCCTCATGGTTGATCTCGGAGAGGGTCGTCGTAAGAAAAAGAAGGGAAAGGGAAAGTGGTTGGGAAGGCTTGGTAAAGGTAGAGTCACTGAATTAATTTGCTTTTTACATTGCAAATAAGTTTTGTATAACATAGCTGGAAATCACAAAAATAAGTAGTCAATATATTTTGCCAAATAGAATCCCTATTTCAATAATAATCAAAAATAGAGCTGTTCAGGATTGGACTCTGATCATGGGACAGCAGTTTGGTGGTGATAGGACAATGCACAGTGGAGATATGACAACATTGTCTCCTTTGGCGAAGGATGAACCGTCGCCGCACCTCAATGTTTACAAGGCTTGAGAAATGTACCAATTCTTTATTTAAACCAATAGAATAACTGGATCTCTATGCTAGAATAATAAAACACACATTCAGATTTTCCCAGTCAAGATTGAACACTACTTAAAAGTATGTATGAAACCTCATCTGTATGTATAATGGTTTAACGGTTAACTAATAGTCCTAATAATTGTGTTATGGAAATGTATAATTGTTATTTAATATCATTTGGTTGAGTTTATCATGTGTTTTTGTTTGTTTTTACACAGGTATCGGGATAGTTGGCGGGGCGGCCCTTGAGTAAGGACTTCTACCATCATTACTGTGTAATTTTTATAGTATTATCATCAGTACTGTTATTAACAACTTCTCTTGTCTCACTGACTCTCACCATCAGTCAACTCGCTAGGGGGCAGGATTATGACGAGCAGCAGGAGCTCAACAAGCGCTTAGACTATGACAGCCCCAGTCTTATTGTTTTTGACTGAAGAAGTCACCCTCAAAAAGACAATTAATTTGCCTGAATAATAATAATAATAAGTACAAGTACATCAAAGTAAAAATGTGGAATATCGCCACTAAATGCAAAATAGCAGGCTTCCTGTATCGTTTTTCCAATTGCACCTGAGACTTTTTTGTTTGTCTGGTCATGGTCATGATACACCTGTGTATCGATTTTTGTGAAGATTGGTCAATGTGAACACATTCCGGGGGTCTCGGGGGGTCTCGGGGGGCACTGTTGAGCCATTTTGCGACGCCCATTGAAAATTCCTTCAGAATACGTACATTTTCACCTCTTTCTAACTTTCTGCAAATTTTGGTAAGAATTTGAGCATGGTAAAGCACTCAAAAAAACAATTCATTTGCCTGAATAATAATAATAATCCTTATAATTTTTCAACAGGGCCTCACCTGACCTTTGATGTCAGTGCTCGGGCCCTAAATACCTGCCTGCGCAATTCCTGCGCAATGGGCTTCTGCGCAGGATGTGCCCAATGGGCTTCTGCGCAGGATGTGCGCGCGCAGTTTTTTAAATTTTTTTTAATTTAATTTAATTTTTTTAATTTGAAATGGTTACGGTTCATTTTTGTTTTTAAATGTACATATTATTAGATATTGTGCAATGAATAGATGGTTGAAGTCCTGCCAACACGACAGCCTGCCAAACTTACCCATGAGTTTGGACCATAGACTGTATGGTTCGGACCCAGCTCCTGTGTCCACTGGTGTCCTGGTTCCACCCATGGCAGCTTAGTGGCGTGGGGCTGGCTCATCCCTGCGGCCCAAGGAACGCTTTTCTCCGCGCTGGTTCAGGGGTAAATGATGCTGGTCTTCACTGGTGACTGACCTACGCAAGCCTGTAGCCGCAGTATACATTTTACAACAATATATGGTATACATGATACATATGATATATAAGGTGTATTAATAGTTTTATTAATAATATTAATATGATACATTAAATTAAAAGAAGTAAAAGCCGGTTACATTAAATTCCCTGGAAATTAAAAAAACAAGTCCGTAGTTGAGGAAAAGAGCCTACTTGATTGAACGAGGCCGATAATTATGATTAACAATTAATTGTATGCCATCTTTCAATAATTAAAGCAAAAACAAATGCCAAACATTTGTTGGTATTCAAATGTGAAAATGAGTTTCCATATTCCTAAGATAGTTTCCAATGGGTTTTAGACTGTGGGTCAGAACAATTAAAACGATTAGTGCATGTTAAATTGGGCTTCAGGGAATAGTGATTGGCATTTTTCACTGTTTGCTGAAATTCCACAGCTACACTGACCAGTCAATTGATTATTAAAGAGGGTAATTCTTCTATGTATGGATGAGGAAAATAATATGTGGTCGCAGTCTCAAAGTTATCCAATATGAAGGCCTATTCATCCGAGGTTTCAGGGTGTTATTTATTGACACACATAAAAAACAAATGAAGTAGCTTGTAAAATGCAATCTAACAAGGACTTTAGCTCAATATAAACCCCCCAAAAATTAGATATAGATATTAAAAATGTGTGGTAATCTTCTCAAATAATGTATATTCCTGTTTCCAATAGTGAAAAAGATTCCTTGAAGTTAGATCGTGCCAAAGGTTTATCATTCTGTGGACCACACCCAATCTGAATAGGGTTACTTGCATTGACACAAAAGTGCCACAAGATGGAGTCATAAACTATTGATTTAAGGCAAAAACATTAGATTCACATTTACTATCTTATCCGTCTGATGTGCAATCTAATGTCATGATATAGATTACATTTATAAATATCTGTATTTAATTTTCATCATTCCTATCAGCATGGTTTCGCTCATATGCAACAATCTTGTAAATGTCTACCCTAGCTTTGCACCTAGTAGAGGAATTTTATTTGGTAAAGGTACAATGTTTTTAATGGTAAAATCAATTATTCAATGTTGAACATTTGTCACAATGACAATACTTTACCGCTTGGTTTATTTGCTTCAATAGAACTAAATAAACAGTGGTGAATCCTGGACTAAAGTAGATCCCTTTTTTTTTGTCAACATGGAAAAAACAGTAAATCGCTTGCAGCTTCATCCAGAGACATGCTGGAAGTTCTGTGTCTGCGTCATGTGCCAAAAAGGATATTGATGATCTGGTAATATCCTCTTTTTCAAAAACAAGAACAATCCCTGGATATCTTCTTGTTGTGACACTTGTGTGAAGAAAGGCCAAACGATTCTGGAGGCAAGCAATGGACATAGTTAGTTTGTTTAAACAGAACAAGCAGCTGAGGAGATTAAATGCCAAAACGTATTAAAGGCATTTGATGGGAACAAAAAATATGAAAGCAAAAAAAAAGGAGGTCTGGAAATTGGATGAACCCTTACACAAATCTATCATCTTCACAGGTCACAATTATGCATTATGTTACAAGATAAAAAAAACTGACAGGTTCTCTGCTCATTATAAGAGTGACACCTATTCAAGAGTTAGGGTATACTTTTTTAGAAGGTGTGAAAATGTTATGGATAGATTAACACGTTAGTGTTCTAGAACTGTTCTTATAAATCTATAGCTGATTCTGATTCGGAAGGGAGTCATTAGCTTGTAGTTATACCATCACTTACTAATAGTTCCTTCAGGTAGACCAAAAGGTTAAATATGGCTCATGTTTTGAGGTACATTACAACCAATTTAGAAAATATCAGTACAGGCTTGTTGTTAAAGGGAGAACACAAAGTAAAATGTAAATGTTCCTGACACCAACACAACATGTTAGAATGTAATTACTAACCTTAGATAATGAATCAGAGTCAGAGTTGATTGCCAATTATAGTTGATAAATTGATTAGGTCATTTCCAAAGCAAAAAACATATTGATATGAGTATGTGAACCTGAGCTTCAGGTAATAGTGATGGGGGTTTATCAATATTTTCTTGCATTATATAACTCCAAACAACCAGTCTTTACAAAGATTATTGCGAAACCTAAAAATAATGAACAATGGGTTGAAAATAGCATTATAGTTCTCCTTTGATTAAAAAAAGCATTACAAACGTAAATAACAGCATTAAACTTGGAGGACAAATTTATGTAAGAGTGCAGGAATAATACATTTGTGGACACGTTACTTACCTTTGGGCAGGTTTCTATATTAAATCTGTAATGTATCAAGGCACCTCTGCGGGCCCCTTTGTGTCAGGGACCACAGGACACTTGTCTCTGGTGATGTCAGCTACGTCCACCACAGCCATGCACGCATTGATATGTCTGAGCTGAATTCCCACAGGGGACACTGGGACATCCTGCTGGAGACGTTCTAGGGAGAAGTCAGTTGACTGAATCGGTTGTGAAGTGCGCAGCATCATCATCCTCATCCTCATCATCTTCATCACCACCACAGCTACAGCGCTGGTGTGCAGGACGCGGACGGAGCAGGCAGCGGAGAAGCTGCTGCTGTGTTCAGAAAATGGCCGACCGATTTTCTAGGTTCAACGAACAGCGTGATTTCCAGGTAATGTGCGGTGCGACGTCGAGCATGTACACGGCTCCTCGGCGCCTGCGGGTGTTTCTTCACACGGACTCAGGGACGTGACCTCGAACGCCGTCGTGCACTTCGGTGTGGATGTAGCTCGCTAGCACCTGCAAGCTAACGAAGCTAACGCAAGTGCGCTGCGGCTCTTGTGAATTTAACAGCCCTCACGTCTCCGCTGCGGGTTCATCTCGCTCACACCGCGGGTTATTCACCGTAACATGAGTCCACGTTAACCCGCAAACAACACGACAGTAAAACACACACCCGAGTCTGGTTTGCTTGTTAGTGACCTTGGGAAGTCTGGTTATTTATCGACATATGCTAACGATGGATAGCTAGCTAGCAGGTAGCTAACTTGACTGCACGATGGGTGATTACAGTGCTAGCCAGAAAAGGCTGTATCATGTTGACAACTGGGGCACAGCCACTACGGCTGGTTAGCTCGTTTAACTGGACCCAGTTAGCTTCTAGTGGTCATTTTATGTGGTGGTAGGATATCAAAGTACGTCTAATATCTGGGTTAATACATATAAAGGACATTTGAGAAAATGTAATTCAGTTATCCAAACATGTTCTACGTCACATATTGCTGTTTGTCTCTATTGGTGTCAAACGTGTTTTTCGTTTGCTCTCTCTGTTGTTTCGCTTATGATGTAATACGCCTTTTTTTTCTATGATGCATGTGAAATGATAGATTCATTTTTAAGACTCAAAACAGTAGTCAAGTGCAGCATAAGCCCTGAAAGTGTTTTAGCTGCTCTGATCTAGAGCTGTAATGGTCGATCAGTCGATTAAGAGATAATCGATCTAGAATATTTTGATGATTAAATGAAATGTGCTTTTGTAAAAAAGTGTTTCACTGGATTCAATTTAAGTGTTTGTCCAACATGATAACATCTCTGGATGTTGGACTGTTGGTCATACCAAACAGGACATTTGAAGATGTCAACCTAAACTGTAGGAAGTTTGTACTGCCATGTTGCACCATGTCAAACCATGTCAAACCTTATGAATAACCATTGATCGTGATAGTGATCGGCGGATTGATTGACAAAGAAAATGATTAATAATTGACGCCCTTCTCTAACCATTCCACCTGTCACGCTGGCTCTTTTGAATGTACCTTTAAGGGCATGAGGAAACAGAATCCACCATCGAAGCGCTGTGCAAAATGTAGTGCAGACTCAATGTGAAGCTGATATATGGCTTCAGCAGGTTGAGTTAATCAAATCAAGTGGATATCTTGCAAAGTAATGGTTGTTTCTCAGCCCTGTTTGTTTCCCTGGACAGTGTTTCACTGTTGAGCTGCGGAGCACTGACAGTAACACAAAGAGGGGGTTTTATTCTAAAAGGACGAACCCTGGAAGACATCCTCTTGAGTTTTTTTTAGAGTTAAGCTGGTGCTGTATCGTTGCTACTCATTACCTTTAAAATATGTAAGTTAATTTTTGTCCCCCATAATTTTTAACAATAAAATATTGGCAAGGGCCTCTTGATGGCCACAATGAACAGGAAGGAGGATATAAGTATATGTTTATCTGTATGTTGTTTTAAGACAGACTTGAATATTGACCATATGCCTTTAAAAGTACTATCCAGTTGATACAAAGAAGGCTTCCTGATGTAGGATGCTAACACAGTATCCTTATTTTGCTAGCTCTGTCAATAAATATGTCACTACTGCAAATTCATTACACTATTTTTGGCAAAACACATTATTCACGGCTATATATTTACAACATGAGTGGCAGAGTTGAATTTAACGATCCAGCTATGAGCTCTACCACTCTTATCTGTCAACTGAGACCACACCCAGTAAAGGGAAAAAACAACACTACTGGTTAGATGACAAAAGAAACCTCAAACCTATTTGAAATTGGTTATTGGGGTCATTTTTATGTTTTAATCTGAATAATTTCTAAATCCTCCATATTATGTTTGAAACAGCCATGCATTACATGGCAACAGTAATATTTGTTTTATTCATCCACCTAACAGGATTTGAATTTTTGGGATTTGAATTTGTTGGAGCTTCCCACGTTATTAGCTAACACTCCATCTGGCAGCACAAGTGAGTCACGTTGATTAACAGTTTTACCATCCATGTCTGTATTTGTGATTTATTGTCTTGCTCAGTGACATTTCCGTAGAGTGGATTTAATGCAAATACAGAAACTTGAACCCCAGGAACTTTAGTGGCCCTGAATGACTGCTTTTTCCCAGTGATCTGTGCACAAAATGGAGATATGTTGTCGTTCAGGCTGGGTCATACTAAGGGCTCAGAGGACTAATTTGAATAAAAAACACAGATAGACATGTCTGTCTCCTTCTGTTTATCTGTTCCCCTATTTTGATAATGACACCATCGTCTATAATTTATGCCACCACTTAAAATATGGGAAGTGTTTCTGAACAAAGAAAGTGAAGCTCTGGTCGGGTTTGAGAAATTTTTTGGTTTATAAAATCTTGGGTAGTCGTATGAGATATTTTGGTCACAGATAGCAGTGTAGTATAAAAGTTGTACTGAAAATCTCCTATATTTCTAGATCTTTTATTGTAGCTGTTTGTAAAGATAGTTACCTTATCAGACACGCTGTGAAACTGATGACAAGTTTAGAAATGTGTATAAGGAGTGGTTTGTGTAGTTGTTTTTTCCTCTACGCCCACTGTGTTGATATCCAGTTAGAACTCAGTATTCTGCTGTTTTGTCAGTGAGGTGAATTGCTATGTGGTCTGAATGAGACTGTTGAAGGCAGCTCCAGCACAGTACAGCTCTGTTTGTGAGATCCAATGTGAAGGCATTCATATGCTCAGTATTCAGAAAGTTGCTTTCTTGACTCCATGGACTAAAGCTCGCTGCCAAGAAATACAGCGTGGGAAACTCCCACAGATGGTCTACCTAATATCCATTGCAAAACCAGTCCAACAACTCTGTTGATTTGCATTGTTGTTGGAGCTTTAGCATGTGGCTAATCTCGAGCTGCAGACACACACGAGGCAATTAGGAGCAACCAAACAGTTGGGCAGCAGTGGCTCTCATTTCCTATTGTGGGGTGGAATGGAGCATCCTCTTCACTGCCGTAGCACAAGTGGAAATCTACTGTGTTAATGCCCAGGAGATGTGGTGTTTCTGTACCAGAGTCGGGGAGATGAGGAGGCGAGCAGCAGAGAGAATAAGAAGTCATTGTGAGGGGGACTGGGCTGATAGCACATTTAGTGGTCTAAACAGAAAGCCAGAAGAAGGACACATGGGTGAGGGGAGGAGAGCAGGGAGCCATCGATTTGTTCATAAATAAATCCTTTGCTCTACCCCAGCATCTTCTCCTCTTCTAATCCCTGGCATTAGTTATACTGTCGCAGGGTCCTGTTTCATTTGAATTAATGATGACCAGTTTGGCATCAAATCACATCATTTTTCTGGGCTGATTTGAGCAGTTGCTTATCTCTGCAAAGCCAGTTTCCCAAGAGAATGCAGGGGGCAAGGCCCCCTGCATGGCCCAGCCCTTATAAGCATTGTCTTGTCTATCATTTTGAGCTGCATGTTCCATCCCTTAAGGAAACATAAATAAATCCCAATACGTCATAATGATTGTTACATTAAATTAAGCTGCCTACACTTGTGTGATGGCCAGTTGCTACAAGCAGTAATTTAATAATAATAATAAAACAGCACAGATGTTTTTTTTAACTTGTGTGAATGTCAGGAGAAAACAAGACTTGCATACATGACCTTCATGTCTCCTTTAGTGCATTCGAGAGGAAGCCATCTGTCTCAGAGCAGAAACAGCTCTATAAACACACTTCTTTTAGTCAGGGGAGTAAGCCCATTACTCACTCTGTATCCCACCCAGGGCACAGATTTAACCATAAATGCTCAGTTACTACAAGTAAAGTTGTGCTTCAGATTCAGACTCCATACAGCCCGGGGAAGTCTTCCTTCTCTGCCGTCACTGCCAGAATAAATTTGCCAAGAAATAAAGTAACTGAAAAACAAACATGTGAAGTACATTTCCCGTTGTGGCTGTGAAGAACCAAAACTCTCCCAAACTAAAATTGTATTTATAATAAAAATATACTCTTTAAAATTAGAATTACAGGAAAACTGAATAAAAGGTAATAATAAGCAAGAAGGGGACACATGGTTCCAGTCAGAGTATTTTATATCTGCTGTATGAACCTTTTGAGCTTAGCAGCTATGCTGATTTTTATTAGGATGTTTCTCTACATTTTAGGTTATTATGTTATGATATAATGTGCATTATATCTTCATATATATATAAAATTGATTGTCTTTATTGAAAAATCATTGATAAGTGATACATCAGTCATCAAAATGGGTCCAGATTTTTTGTTTGTTGACCTGCCAATGGAACCAGACTGATCTCCCTGTTTTGATTCTAAAATAAGCTTCGCTGTGATGTGTCCCTCAGGGTGGAAATCACTTCGACCAGTATGAAGAGGGCCAGCTGGAGCTGGAGCAGGCGTCCCTGGACAAGCCCATCGAATCGGTAAGGCTACATCCATCATCCTGAACCATTGGACCAGCTGTGAGAGTGGATATGATTGGTCCAGGGAGGAATAAAAACCACATCTTTTATTTTACTCCATTCATTCTGTCCATGTAGATGCATCCAGTGTTTTCTTGAACACACTTGCCACGTAACCTGTAGAATCACTTGTCTCATGTCTATTAATTCCCTTTAAAAGTCCCTCCCACTTCCCATGTCCTCTGCCTACTCCATTTCCTGTGTGACAGTTTAATGATTGTGTATTTATGCTATATCTTACAGTTTTTTTATTAAGAGTTTACAGATATAAAGTTTTTTTTTGTATTAGTCCCATTAGTCATTGTTAGTCATCCTAGCACTGAGATGAGATGACTCTGAAAGCATGAAGTGGATAAAGCACTGTCATTAATGGCTGCCATCTAAATGCTGGAGCTGAAACAAACTCAAAAAATCCATATTTGATAATGAACAGATTTCATTCTGAATTATTGATACAGCGGCTTTGAGTGAGGGTCGGCATAAGAGCCCTCCAGTTTTGTCCTTTTATGGTTTGATCCACTATAGCTCTAACTTTTCAACTAAAGATTCATTCTTAGAAATGTATCAAACACATTTGGATTGGAAGTCCGATTAGGTAGAGTTTACCATGTTAGATCTGTTCGGCTCAAATATAAAATCCATGCAGTGCTTATTCCACAACCATTCCAGCAAACAAGAGCACATATTAGATGGTGTGAATGGCTACATTTGTGTTAGAGTGAGTGTGTGTCTATGTAGATTTAGAATTCATGTGTTAGTGTATAGTGTTTGTGTCTATAGGACAGTTATCTTATTGTACACAACTTGGGGTGTTCGACATTTCTCTCCTGCAGCGAATCGGCCCTATTAGCTAAGCAGCAATGACCCGGTTTGTATTTGCACGCTCTGCTTTCTTACTCCTATCTTCAGGGTCCTTGTAACGCTTCTCTTACTATCTTCTCTCTCACTCTCTCTGTTTCACAACTGTCTCTCTACATCTTTTCTCTCTCTCAAGCTCTTATTTCTCTCTCGCTCCCTCCCTACTACACAGTGATTCGGTGTACAGTACCCTCTGTCATTCTGTGCTGGCATGGTGCTTGTGCAACTGGGACTGCATTTTTCGCTGAAGAGGCACATCAATAATAGCGCAGGCAGCTCTTTTCTTTCTGTCCCTCCCAACTCTCCCCTCTTCTGTCTCTGAACCACTGTGGTGAGCAGGCCCTAACTCCTTGTACCTGCACAGTGTCGGGTTAACCTTTCCTCAACATCAGTCAGTGTACTCTGTTAGCCAATTGGATACCATCAGTGACCAGGTTTAGATCCAAATATATAGATCCAGGGTATTGAACAGAAATGTATAAATAATACTGGTTTCTTAATAATCGTCTGTCCAGTCAAGGATTAATAAATTATCAATCATTAAAAACTTTTCTATACCAATAATTTTCTGGAGAACATTTTAGTTCTCTGAACATGAAATTCAATGAAAAGAGCTATAGGCTATGAATCAGTGCAACTGCTGTTTTGGAACGATGAGGAAGTGATTTCCAGTAAAAGAAAATTTAATTTGATCTGGATGAAACTTGAATACTCTCAAGATGTGGTATCGAATCTGTACATAGATTTGTGTATTCACTGTTGCCTGACCAGCATCCTCCGCAGTATGGGAGGCATTTCCAATGCTGGTATCAGAACATCTTTGTAACAAACCCTGTATATTGTAAAGTTTAGAATTTTTGCAGCACAACAATTGTGAATTCAGTCAGCCTTGCTGACCATGGTCATTTAACTATTTATTACAGATATATGCTTCTTTTTTTTTTTTTTTTTAGTGAACCACAAGATCATATCTGTAGCCTGAGCATGTGTTTTTCATTGCTAGAATCCAGTGAACCAAGAGCATTAAAATTGTATATCCTGGTCGAGTTTCAGGTATGACTCACATGCACACAAACCTCCAGCCTTGAGTGGGTGGTGGAGAAGGAGAAGAGAAAGGTAGAGATGTGGCCTGCTCACCCGGCTTGAGTGGCTCTTTAACTCCTGCGCTATTATTTGTTGAGGGGCGCTGAGGGCCGCGCTACAGCATCACACAGTTCTTCACCCAACGGGGGTGGAAAAACGGCCAAATCAGAGGTCCTGTCACCTGTTACTTAAACACAGATAACAATGCCTGCACGCCTGATGTTTTCCCCTTGGAAAGCTTAATTATTATCCACAGGCAACTAAATGTGAAAATTTGCCCCAAATTATCATTATTAATTTTGGTGAATGCGACACATTCTGTCAGATAGAGGTGAATTATGGATATAATCATATCACTAGAAACACAGGACTTTATCTGCCACCTTAGTGTGACCCCTAAGGTGGTAGGACTTGTTGCAGTTGTTCACAAGCAACACATCTCGGAGCTGCCTGTAAATGCTTTTGCCCGGCTTCTCGGAGCCCCTCCCCTGCCAATTATTGTGTGTGATCTATAGGCAGCTAGAGGTCTGTGGTACTTTATTGGGAATCTTTTTTTCTCTTTCTCTCTTCCCCCTTTTGGTCTTTGCTCTTTCTCTCTAACATTGTTTTTGCATTGCATGTTTTAACTTGGTAGCATTCAGTACTATTTCCTCTCAACACCCTTGTCCTAAATCACTACTACAGTTTTCCCTTCCCAAAGTCATTCCTCCCACGTCTCCTGCCCCCCTTCAAGTCCCCCAAACCCCCGCCCCTCCTCCTCCCTTCCCTTACCTGACCCCGTCTCAGAGCGATATGCAGCGGGCAGCCTCAGAGCCACAGAATGCACACATACACAAATCTAACAAACGTGTATACAGGCCACAGGAAGATTCATTATTTGGTAGGTTCATCCAAGTTGTGCAACTACTATTTCTCTCTTATACAGTTAGCGAGGCCAAAAAGGTCTTGTTTATCTTTAAGTGTATCCGCTGTTACTACATCATGAAGTGTATAGGCTTTTGCATGATAGCCAGACCACATTTGACACAGCCGTTAACTGTAAGACTTCTGTCAGCTATTAGTTTAAAAGAAAAACACATGGAAAAGGTCAAACCATCTTGTAAAGGCTTGACCTCTGGATTAAGCACCAGTCTGCATCCAGTGAGCAGCTGGGGTGACAGGTTCAAGGTCATTGTTCAGGACGCTCAAATAAAAACACCAAACAAACCCCAAAAATATCCTCAAGCATTTGTCTGTAAACCAGTCTGATTGGCTTTTAAATTCAGTAAAAACACTAGTATCACTGTCTCTCTTTAAAGCAACAAGACACCCCTCAAACTTGGGCCTTTGCTGTCTTTTCTTAACTTTGCCAAGCTATCGCTTGAGAATTGGGTCCCCAGCTTTATGAGGTAAGTTTGATCTTTAAATTATTTGTAAAATTAACATTAATCCGAAAATGCTTCTGTCATTTTACCCACCACTGAGGGCAATCTTTAATCCCTTCACAGGGAAGTAGGAGCTTTCTGTTTTAGAGGTTTGTCATCTGCAAAGAGACCATTGTTTTCATTTAGACACACTTACAGTGGATGAGAAAGTGCAGGAATGTTCAACACTGCATGAGTTTATGAGGAGCAGCGGACAGCAGAGCCTGTCCACGACCAGCTCAAGCCAGAAGACATTCCTCAGGGACACGAGAAAGTCTGATGAGTAACTGCAGCGGCCCACTTCTTGCAAGACAGATCCCTATAAAGAGACCGTCTCAGTCTTTTCTTTCGTGAAAATCTCATATCTGTTTCAGAGCAACCATCAAGAACAAATACAAAAAAGGTCTGGTTTGGGAAAGTTTAGATTTAGAAAGCTGAACCAGATACATTTCACACACAAAAGCCCTTACTTTACCCATATAAATGGCTCTATACTCTGAGGTCTCTAGGTGGGGTCCCCTGCATATCCCTTATTTTACCCATATCTTTTACAATGCACTGTGCCTATGAAGGCACAATGCACACTTTAAAAACACCTCTTATAGATCTCTTGTTTGGATAACATTTTCTATTTTTTTCTTTCTCCTGTATTAACTCTCCATTGGTGGATTTATTGTCATGCCTACATTTTCTGTTTGTATACAGCATTATGTTTGTTTAAAAGCAGAGAAAGAGATTTGCATTTTTGAGTAATAGAGAAGCTAGCAGAATTGCAGTTGAAACCGGTTTCTTACGTTGTGTCACGTGTGACTGTTTTTTTGACAGCCCAGTATTTTAAACCCAGGTTCGTATGGAAATGCCTTCACTCCACTTGCACTGCTGTTGGACTCGCCGTCGTTGCTTTCATCCGTCTGTCTGTCAATTCTTTTGGTGCACTCATCTGTTGTTCAACATGCAGTCTGCGCCTCATCTCCGCCCCCTGACCTTTCCTGAGCCCTTTTTGGTCTAATCTATTTATTAGCGTTAGCAGTTGCGACTCTTGCCTCATCCAACCTGCCCTTCCTGTTTTGATATTCTTTTTTTAATCTATGTGATAAAATGTGAGATATTTGGAAGAAGAAACATGTTAAATTTAGGGATAATATTCTGAGCTTGCAGAGGCTCATCTTTCACCAATTGTGAAGAGGCTGAGCAAGACTACGACTAAGGGTGTGTTTTATTTCCCTCCTTGCTCCAAGCTTCATACACCAGCCAACCCTACAAATTAATATAAATGTTCATGTGCAGTGTTGTTGCACCATAATCCTGCAGTAAGGGACAGAGGCATGCTCAATGTCGGTGGGAGGGGAGGCATTCACTGCAGCAAATTCTGCAGTGTTTCTCCACAATGAAGTCAGGGTACATTTTGTCCACCAGTCAGGGGAAAACACACTTATCCAGCCACAGCCTCTTAATTCTGTGCATCTTATGACATGACCAGAAACCGACAGGCAGGGACAAGTCATAGAGTGATAGCATGATAGTGTAGCCGTCTGTGTCCTAGTTATGGGCTGAGACAGGCTGGCTGTCTCTAGGTCTCTACCCACCATGTCAGCCCCAGCACAGATCCCTCTCTTATCTCGTCCCGCAGAGGAAAGGATCTGACAGCCGCACAGCAAACAATCATGAACTGGAGGGAAAAAATACCAAACCCTAACAGAAACAGGAAGTGAGTCAGTGTAGTCCTTCTCTAGGGTATTAGGGGCAAGCATCAGCTAGATGTTTTAAACCTATTCATTCGAGGCATCATGGTGAAGAATTGCCATTTCATGGTTGTTCAAACTGACATGTTATTTTTCTACCAAAAATCGTATATATAATGAGTCAAAGGAAGGCAACAGTTTCTGAAACGCCAAAGATTAAGTCCAACGTATCCCATTTGAGACCTTGTGGGCGGAGATGCAGTGTGTGCTGTGTGTGTGACAACCACTCCCCTTCACATGCACTAACCCATACAAGCCCAGCTCACCTCCACCATCCTTAAAACTTACCTTCACTATGGCTCAGCCTGCTCTGTTCTGCCCCATTTCCTGACTTCCTCTTTTGTCAAAGAGAACTGATTGAGCCCCGTTGAGCCATCACCTTCCTCTCTGTGCCTGATCCACCTGAGACTAACAAAGTTGTTTGGTTAGTTGTTTTTTTATCCATCCACCAACCCCAGCCCGCCCCACCTCTCTGTATGTGTGCCATTCACAGTGCTCTACTAACACCGACGATGCTTTTTGTTAAAACTCTTTTAACAAAAAGCTGCATGCTGTTTTTTTTCTGTTTTGTTCCAACCCCTCACTTTCTGTTTGTGAAAGTTGATGTCAATCTCTTTGTGATTATAAATATCCTTTTTGTTTGGTTTGTATGTTTTTTGTAGAATGCAGCACTCTGGTGAATGTTAGCCAAGTTTGGAATAGTTATAATCACAACAGAAAAAACACTGCTTATTAAGAAATCTCATCGTTTCCTGTTTATTTGTGCTTGAGGATGTACTGTAGTGTGTAGTGGTGGGACGGTCTTGCATTTCACTTAATGTTTTTTTCTTATTTTCTTGCTGACCCACACTAGTGATATAACAGTCTCAGACATGCACATTGGGCCCCACAGTGTGCTAGGAATTCCTGTTGTGGATGTTCCAACACTCAACCCTCTCTGATTTGTTATCAGTTGCCTGGTCTTGTCCTCATTGATAGTGTAGAGTTTGTCCTAACAATAATTAGTATTGTCCGTAAATAAGAACACCAGTGCAGTGGCACACTCCGGGTCCTCTAAAGAGCTTGATTTAAAGCTACTGTGAGTGTGCTGCAATTTGTAAAAGCCGTCTTTAAAATATTCTGACACCATTTCCCATCCAAATACCAATTCTGCATATCTAGTGATACAGAGTAACAATAAGACACCATCGTATTTACAAAAAACTTTTAATACATAGATATATATATATATATATATACATTGGCTATTGGAATGATATCTTTGTGAATGGTCAAATTAGAAGCTTGCTAACGACATATGTACTTGATAAGACAGGGTGAACAGGGTTGGGAACAGAATATTGATAACAGACCAGAGACGCTGGAGGTGTCCAAGAACATGCACAGCATCTATCTCTAGTACATCTAATGGGGTTACATGCTCACAATGTCTCCCTAACTTCACCTGCACACCCACATATCTCCCTCACGCGTGCATATTCTATCCACCCTGGGCCTTGTAATGGTAATCCAAGGCCCACTAGCTCCACGTCTGTCTCTTCCTCTTGCTGTATTGTTTTTTGTGACAGCTGCATATGTTTCATGGTGCTCCCCTTGTCATGGTTGCGGAATCACAGCAAGCTTGGAATTTCTGGTCTTTGTTTTTGTTGATGCAAGATTTCCATACCTGTTTTGTGTCACTTTTCTTTGTGTACTAAGATCTTGCTCTGTAGTGGTTCATATATGTATGCGTGTGATACATATATTACCCTCTCCTTCCTCCTCCTCTTAACTTCTCAGCTAGTGAATGTGACTTGATGTTTTATCTTTATCATCCCCAAATATAACAGAAATGCTCCCACCCAACTCCTTTGCCTTAAAAAGATTTACAATTAACTGTACTTCCACGGTAGGAGGGTATCCTGTAGTTTACAGGCCACACATAGCCTCATGTATTTATCATAGTGGAAACACTACTCTTCCTCTCAGTTCCTCCCCTATTATCTCCCTCCCCCACCCACCCCAAACTACCACTCCTTGTGCTGGAAGACACTGATGTTACACGCTGTAGGTGATGTGGATGACGATAATGATGATGGTGATGGTGGTGGTGGTTGTGCTGATGATGATAGCGTGATCTGAGTGTTTTATTTTGTTTTGTGTGTTTGTGTTTCTGACCCGTGCCCACGGGGAAAGCTCATCTTATTATTGGAATATTTTTGGTTTTTTTCCTCTGTCCTCTCTGCTAGGATAACATCGGACACCGGCTGCTTGAGAAACATGGCTGGAAGTTGGGGCAAGGACTTGGCAAAAGCATGCAGGGTAAGAAATCACTCTTCTTCACATCTATTTGCAAAGTATGCTGGTGGTACTGAGCCACTATGTTATGCAATTTTCTTCCCCCCCTCATATTTCCAGGGTTTGTTTTGTACTAGCAACTTTTCTTTTCTCTTTCCCATCCTTCCTCTGACCCTTCCTTTGTGTCTGTTACTGGGTAAAATGGATTATTATTTAAACGAACGTCATTTCAGTTGCTTCTGTTCTGCTCTCGTGCTGCTGTTTTGGAGCTCTGGACGTTTATAAAGGAATAAGCAGGGGAAATGGAACCCTGGGGATTGGGAAATGGAAGCAGAGTGTTTATTAATCTTCCTGTCATGCACTTAGCCTTCAGCATTTTTGACTATATTGTGTTTTTTTTCAATTCTAAATTACAGAATAGTTTTTTAACCAATTTGCTTTGAGAAACAATGGTTCTGAACTTCAAATCTGCTCTTGTGCTGGTTTGTTTTCTGGTCTCTTACCTTCTCCAGAAATAGAAAGCTGCTTTGAAGCCATTTACTCATTGGAGGTAACTGTGATTGAATGGCCAAGTTGATATTTAGTCGCTGTAAGAGTAAGCAGGCTCAACAGAGCTTAGTGTTTGGGTTTGTCTTGGCTAACGTCAGCACCTCATTAGCTCAACCCTGCTGCGCTCATGGCTCATTGGCTCACAGGCAGTGGTGCAGAGGCCTAGCATGTTTCCACTGAGCTACTTCCTGTATGTTCACTCACTTTCCTTTCATCTATATCTCCATTCCTTTCTAAAAAAATTTAACTTACCCTCATAGCCTCACCCTTGCCTGTACTCCAGGCTCTAGAGAGGATGATGTATAGCATTGTCAGTGAGTGATATCATCTCTGACAAGCTCATGAATCCTAGCAGTCTGCTCTGAAGCTTGTTTTTCCACATAATTCCTGGCATTAAGTCTCGTCTACCTCATCCAGCATGTCCTTCTCTGTCTTCTTGGTCCAACCCATTTTAACAGCAGATCCACCAGTTCCATTTATATAACCCTTACACACTCGTCTCTGACCTCTTCTTCTCTCATGGTGGCGCATTTGCAACTCCTACCCAGTGCATTGTTCTCCATGTAAACCCAGCAGTGACAGCTGTGCTCAATATCAGCATTTTAATGTGAAACAACCACTCAACCTGGAGTTTCCAGTACACATCCAAACTGTGGTCATAGCCTTACACTTTAACACATAGGAGCCTTTGCAGAGCTAGCAAAATAAGTAAGTCATTTAAATTCT
The DNA here is from genome assembly GCF_963576545.1 of Limanda limanda. NCBI lineage: Eukaryota > Metazoa > Chordata > Actinopteri > Pleuronectiformes > Pleuronectidae > Limanda > Limanda limanda. The sequence continues at coordinate 11,071,390 of NC_083652.1, forward strand.
TATCATAAATTAATGATGCTGAGATATGTGTTCAGACTTGTGCTGTCTAACTGGATTTGTTAGCCGTATTAGAAACATTATGGAAATTACTTCTTTCAAGTCCTTCTGTGTGTATGATTCTGGGAATGAGAATTAAAATTTTCACAATAATCTGACTACAGAAAATTCTTAATTGTTCGCTGGACTGTAGGGTTGGGAATCTCAAGGCACCTCACGATTTGATTTTGATTCAGAGGGCTACGATAAGGTTATAAAACAATTATCGATGCATTAAAGAATTTGATTCCTTTACACTCTGTGACTACATGAGGTGTTCATCTTCACAAGCCTCATGATTTGTGCTTTAAAAAAGTATTTTAGACTGTTACTACAAGTGTGCTGTAATCTAAAAAATAAGGTTTTCAATTAAAATATCAGACTACAGTCAACAATTGGCTTATAACAGTGGTCAGTGCTCTCCACATTGATTTGACATTCATTTAGTTTACACTTGTGTGCTGCATCTTAAGTCCTTATGTATCAGGTTTGGCCCTTCTGGCGTCCCTTGGCAGCATCTAGGCACATTACTCCGCTGAGATTCTGCTCCTCTGCTCTTTTTTCGAATCACTCACACTTAGAGCTGATCTTTATAAAAACCTGCTGAATTAATATTTATGTTTCTGGATACACAAGATTATCAAAAGTCTCTTCTTCTGCAAAAAAGATTGTGGTTAAAAATTATGCAGCGGTGGGACATCGCTAAAAGAACTTGCATAAGAGAAAATATGAATTGATTATGTTCTGTCTCTGCATCGATTCAGAGTCATGCATGTCCGCATTGCGATGCATCGAAGAAAATCAATACATTTGCTCACCTCTACTAGTCTATATTGCAACATACAATAATATAGATGGTCTTTCAGAGCAGGTGGTCCTAATATCTCCTTAATTTAACAGATTATTCTGCACGGTTTTGTTTTAATGTGGTCTGAGTAAATGGTGAATCGTAAAGTCTGATTTATTTACCACAGTTTGGACGTGGTCGTTCAGTTGGGCATTGCTGTAAACCTCTTGTATCTATACTGCTAGTTTGTGAACTCCACATTTAGACACTAACATGTTGATTATGTATTGGTGAGCTTCCAGGGACGCACAGATCCGATGACTGGCTGTTAAACTGTGTCTTTGCTGCTCCAGCACCTCTCCCTCATGTGCATATATGGCCTTGCTTCCTTGTGTCATCTCCGAGGTATTCTCAGCTTGACCGTGGCCAGCGACCAGAGTAGACCAGGAAGCTGCTTCATTTGGGCAGTGTGCATGGAGGCTAACAACACTGCAGAAATTTCTGAGTGTAGCATTCAGTGTCCATAGTTGTTTATTTCCATGTGGCCTTGGACAGCTGAATAGCAATCTGTTTGATGTGATAAGAATGTGTGCTTTGTGTGGCTGAGAGAACAAGTTGCAGGAGCTGACTGTGCTTGTTTTTGCCGCTGGCACCACTGACGTGGTTATATAAGCATCCTGCTTTGTGGGCAGATGAGACTGCGGCAAAGTGTCCAGTTGTTGTGTAGGAATTAATGACCCGGTGTTGAAACCCACTATCTCTGTTCAAATTTATTAAGGAGTTGGCTTATAGCACAGTTGCACCCTTTATCTCACTACGTCTGCTGGATAATAATTATTATCTTACTCTATTTTCCTGTCCTCTTGCCAGAAGAGAAGGTTTTTGAAATCTGAAGTGAAAGCATTGTGTCCCCTTTTTAAGTTTTTCACTGTATTGACTATGTCCTTATTCTTCTTTTGTCCTTTTTGCCCCTTTTTTAGGTAAGGTTTGTTGGATCCCTTCTGTATGTCATTATGTGTGTGTGCGCGTGTGGGTGTGTTTTCTTTCTCCCACTCTGCCGTTGACTTCAATGTAACACCCTTTTACAGTGTACTGTAGGCTAATGGCCTCTGTCAGCTTCTTCCTCTTTGCTGCATAATCACTAAACCTTTATTTCAATCTGTTCGAGAGAAAAATGCTTCGATTTAAACCAAGAACAAAAATCTCTTTTGAATCGAGGTAGATGTAGGAACCCATGATTCCATCAAATCCCTTAGAATCATCATCTCCACGTATTTTAGATTTGTTTTTCCTCTTTGAGTTTCCGTGGCTGCTGTCGGGTATCTGATTGGCTGTAACCACGGCTCAGACTTTGAATGGCTTGCAGAGTAGACACGTTTTCCCCCGTCTGCTTGTTTGCCTGTTTCTACCTCCAAACCTGTTAAACTTGTGTGAATGTGTGTGGTCATTATGTGGGACTGAGACACATATGTGTTTGTGGATGTGTGTGTCTGTTACTGACCGGGCAATAGAGTCAACTTACAGGGAAAACCTCACCACCCTTCTACACCCGTAGTCTCTGTCCCCATGGTTACACTCCCATCCTCCCCCTGTTTATTTGCTCCTCCTGCACAGCATGTTTGTCCCAGAGGTGCACAATTGCCTGCCCCAGACTGTCACTCACCTGGGTCTTTAAGCAGTGGAGGAGGTAATGCACTGAACTCCCACTTTCACAGTCCAAACGGCTGCACAGTTCACATTTTTAAGTGTATTATGGCTAAATATTGTAATGCAGAAACTGCTCTAAGCACTGCTTAAAGCCTTGCTGGCTACTTCCTCAGATACATTTTATATGTGTGTTATATGTCCACTTTTTGTGGGGTTAAGCACATCCCCAAACAAGCTTTGTGGCTTTAAGCTAGGGAGGAAATGAAAGAATCTCAGGGAGAATTACTAACTGGGCTGACAAGCGTTTGCAAAGCAAAAAGCTCAAAGGGGGAAAATGGTGGTTGTCCCTAGAGGTACTTATCTTCTCATCTCAATATATTTGACCAAGTTTAAAAAGGCTCAAATGTTTCCCTGTACCACGCACTGTAAAAGTAGAGGTTAGCTTTGATTCACAATTTGTTAAATGATGCAACTCCTTTCTTCCGTTAACTGTACGACTTGCAGTACCATTCGTTTTTTTTATCACTCCCTCACCCAGTACAGCTCCTCCAAAAGTTTTTACTTTATGGGGTTCTTTGGCTCGGCTAAGGTAAAAAAGTAATTAGTACTAGTAGTGTAACGGACCACGGTTGATCAGTTCGGAATGCATGTGAATTGCAGATTAATGGCAAAGTTTACATTGTTTTAAAGTTTATCGCTTGCACTTTTTAAAGTAATGATGGCATAAATCTCAATCCAGAGATGTGGTTAAATCAAAGTAGTAACATGTAAGTCATATGTATGGGAGCATTTAAGCTTCCCAGTTAAATCTACAGGGACCGGGCCATTACAAACAGTGTTTTCCAAAAAATTGATTCAGTCTGTGGGGGTAGCGCTGGTGCACCTGCACTGCTAACAGTTTGCTCTCTTGTGCAACAGAGGACGAATGACAAGTGCACAGACTAGAAAGTAAAAAGAATAGTTCTCTTGTGTGAGAGAACGACAGTGTATGCCATTCTTGGTTATGCAAACAGCTGCAGCTATGACGTCTCAATGCTGGCTGGGCGATATGGGAAAAAATCTTATCAAGATCATTTTTTTGCGCATCACTCGAATTCGATATATATCACGATATAGATCAAATCGCTATTTCTGCCATATCTAATTCAGATGGTAAAACAGATAAGTGGTATAACCTCTTTGTGGAAACTTTCTACACAATTTTGCAGTGTTTGCTTCTCTGCTTCATGTCGGACTTTAAATACCCAAAATATCTCCACACCACCTAATTCTCTTGACCCTTTATTTTAAGCAATGTCGTCGTCTTTTGAGCCTTGGGCTGTGTACGTATGGGAGTGTTCTTCGGAAACGCTGTCGCTCAAGTTTTGGTTAAAATGTTCTGTCGTCATTTTCTCTTTTAGCTCACTCCAACTCTGGGCGTGCTGTTGTGCACAGCGGCTGTAGCCAAAACAGTAGCATGTGTGCTGCTGCCAGCTGCTACTTCTACGCTCTGTGTTGTGTGCGTTGCGCTGCACTATTCTCATTATCATTGGCTGTTCGTGTTGTTTGTCAAAACATACATGGAATGAGTTATATCGACGTTGTATCGACCATGTCTTGTATTTCTATAGAGGAATTGTTATTTCGATAGATATATAACAATTTTTATCGTCTTATCGCCCAGCCCTATGTAGCGGTATAAATTGGAAGTTGGCGGACCACCACAGTCTAGAATAAATGGGGAAACACTGAAGACAAAACAATAACTTAAGTGATTTTGTATTTACTGTCATGTTGCAATTTAATATTAAGTATTTTGTTTTAAAACTTGATTTAAACATTGACGGCTTGAGAGTATACAAGTTCTTTAATAAAAAAATCTATTTATATTTGTCTCGCTTTTTTTATAACATTAGTAAAAAAAAAAGATCCGATCCTTGACTAAAAACCATGATCTGATCCGAACTGTGAGCTTTGAGCTCCGTTGCACTGCTACTAGTTCAATACATCTGTATTTTTCTTTGCTACTACAAGGATATATGACATTTGGTATACTTTGTAAGGGGTGGTTGTTTGGTTTCCTGGGGGCATACTGTGGTTGAGAGAGAAAGATGATGCCAGGTTTAGGGGCCTGGGCACTGGGACCAGTGGTTTGAAGAGAGTGGTGAGAGGAAATCCCTGTAAGCACTTAGCCCTGAGTAAAGAGATGAGGGGGGTGGGGGGTGACACACTGAAGCCCCTCTGGTAATAAACCCCCCATAACCCCACAATCACACTCCCAACCCTACCCTCCCTTCTCTATGTGCCTCAATCTTCCTGCTTAACCAATTGGTGTTTCTTTTTTACAGCGATTTGATCCTGCCCATGTTGTGCTGATGGTAAACTTAGTGGTAAATGTTATTTTATCCCCCAATTGAATTGTCTTCTTTTTCAAATTTCTTTTAATTTCTCCCATTTTCGTTTTTTGTTTTCCTCTCATCAGACCACCAATGCTACATAGGCTTTCAATTCTTTCTGTATTAGTCCTCATTCTGCTGCTTGTATATTATCATGCATATGTATTACTCTTAGAACATTGTCATTTTGTTTGTTTTCAGTTTTTTTTAAACCTTGTGATTCACACCCTGTGATTTAGATGCACATTGTTTTTGTCTGGTCCCTTTGTTTTCCACTGGAATGGGTAATGTGGAAGTTTTGTCACTGTGTTTTTAAAATTGGTGATAGTTTGGGATGCGTGTAATTGTTCATTAATCTTTAATTCTTGGCCTGACTTGTGACTCCTTTCAGACAGACCACTGCAGTGGCTGACTAACAGACCAAACCCTGTTTTTGGTTTCACTTCTCTACTGCTGTTAGGCAAATCGCATGAACACACATGTCTATCAGTAGATAGTCTTGTGATCTACAAATCACACAATCTCCTCACCTCCTTTGCGGAATAAGGCCTCCACAATCATGCAGTCAGTTAGTAAGTGTTGGGCCATAGCAGCTGACAGACACTGCAGTGGGACTGGGAGTCCAGGCAGGCCACTATATGTTACAATGCCCATGCATCTATGATTTAAGAATTAATATGTCATTGGGCTGTGATGACGAAATTATTCAAGGAAACCACAGATAAATACCTGAAGTAATATTCTTACCTTTCTCTGTCCAGGAAGGTAAGAATGTGCCTGATAGTAGCCTCATTTGAAGTAATAAATTAAAAGTTTGAAAGCCTTCAAATGCATAAATATATTGCCTCAAAATATTACTTTGACAGGACAATGACACATCTATAGAATTTGTCCGTAATTGTTAATTTCTAATCCCAGTGTTCACAGCTATTCCATATGCCCAATGGTATACATCGAAAATTGATTCATGGAGAGAAAAAAACACCCTAACTTGAATATGTGGAAGGATAAAAAAACTGAAACCAAACTGAATTGATAATCACTATCAGTAAGATGGATTATTGTATCTGGCTGGCAACAGGAGCAGCAGACTAGTCCAAATTCTTCTTTTATGCCTTTTTGTTTTGAGACTCCCGTGTCTGTCTGTCTGTCCTTCCCTTCCTTCTCCTCCTACCCATATCCATGTTTTACCAGGTAAGTATCCCCCATCCCTTGCACTGTCACCAAGGCGATACCTGGCCTGTGACGTCACTCTGCTGTAGTTCAGTGCTTGTGTCCTTTTTTAATTTTACTCTTGTCTTTATCTCTGCTTTGTTTGGCTGATTATGAGTGAATTAAGCAGTTCTGTGTCAATCTCCAAAGTAGTTTTGATTTTTTTTATATATTTTAATGTTTCATTCTTTTTTTTCTTTTTTTTTGGTTGTCTTTGGTTTGTTTTATTTTTCTACAGTTAATTTCCTTCTGATCTAGCTCTTTTCACAGCTTACATAAGATAGCTTAAGCAAACAAAGGGAAAAATCTTAAAGCTCCAGTCTTGATGAGGATGGGGCTCTGGGACAAGGGGGAACGGATTTGAACCTTGGGACAGTTAAACGGTCTTTCAGGGGTCAGCCAGCCCGCACACAGTGCAGAAAGAGATGATGCAATAGGCCTTAGATAATATTAGGAGGCTTTGTTCCCCCTCACAGAGGATGTCGCAGTGGCACTCGGTGAGCTCAGCTGTGCTGGCAGCTGCTGCCACTGCAACTCCCTGCAGACACACACACATACAAACACACACCACCCACCGCAGTCCTTCAAGCTGTATCGTCCTTGATAAACTTGGCATTCTGGTTTAACAGGACTTCTGCAATGAACGGGTGGAGGAGGGGTACTGGGAAGAGAAACTATACTGAAAAGATGTACAAACAGATCGGCTTGTAGCTGACTATCTTATTTCAAGTGAAATGTATCTTTTTCCTGTAAGACATGTAGCCAAACCACCCTGATGTCCTTGACCTCATTTAATTCAACAAGACTACAGTAAAGTACAGCTAATTTGAATTATTCAAATGCTTATCAGCAGCCAGGACAAATGAAATGCATAGGGTAAATTGGTATATACTTGGTGGCTGCAGTAAGCTGTGAGAATGGCTGGTGTTTGGTTCACTGTAGCTTTCTGGTCTCTTTGCACTTCAAGGCAAAATTCTCTAACCCCAGCACCCTATGCTCTAAAAGCAGGCTGTCTCCGAGCTGACCCTCCGTTCCAGCCTCAAAAACTCACCTCGTCCTTTCTCTGTCTCTTCTCCCTCAGGACGCACCGACCCTGTGCCCATTACCCTCAAATATGATGTCATGGGGATGGGACGGATGGAGATGGAGGTGAGATTGCAATATTATTTAATATTAAAGTTTATTCATATTGGTATCAAAGTCTTAAATTTAAATTGTTTAAACTTGCAGAAATGAGACTGCAGTGTGTGGAGCCTTGACCTCAAAACGCTATTTCAGATAAACAGAATTTGAAACAGAAAACACAGTATGAAAAATGATATAGTAAATATTCATATGGCTCATATCTGTTGCCTCTTAGGGTTGCTGAAAGTTCCAGCTCTTACTTTCAATGAAATAACATTCAATGGTTTGAGCTTCAATGACCAGATGCTCCTACAATCCCTCACATCTTAACTATCAACTATCTGTGTACATCCGAAACTCAAACAAAAACTCAAGCAAGACAAACTGGTATTTCCACAGCTCTTGGGACCTACAAGTGTTATAGTTCAGGAAAGACTGACACCGTGGAATAATAGCTTAACAGTTGCTGAATACATACAGTATAAGATGAATTAGGACTGCTGCCGTTGATTGAGAAGGGTTTTGTGTAATGTGTAGTAATTGCTTCTTTTGTCCTTTTAGCTGGACTATGCAGAGGACGCCACAGAGAAGAGAAGAGTCCTGGAAGTTGAGAAGGAGGATACAGAGGAACTGCGGCAAAAATACAAGGTGAGGCCGTTCAGCCTTTTGTCATTCTAGTACCATGCTTGTATGCATTTGGTTCCTGTGTACACCCATGTAAATGTGGAAGGTGACCACTGCAAAGTGACAGTAATATTTTTTAACTCATTTCGAGATTCATTTACTTATTCCCTCCTTTATTTCCCACCTACTTTAGGACCAGGTGGAAAAGGAGAAAGCCATTGCCAAGGCTCTGGAGGACCTGAGAGCCAACTTCTACTGTGAGCTATGTGACAAACAGTACACCAAGCACCAGGAGTTTGACAACCACATTAACTCTTATGACCACGCTCACAAGCAGGTACTGTCGGCTGTCAATTTGTGTTCTTTTAATGTATCTCTTTTACTTTGAAACATGGTGAGATTCTGACAAGCTTTGTTTCTACCTGTCTTGTCTTTGTCTTGCTTTTATGTATCGCAGCGGCTTAAAGAGCTGAAGCAGAGAGAATTTGCTCGTAATGTGTCCTCACGTTCACGAAAGGGGGGAAAGAAGCAAGAAAAGATGCTACGCCGATTACACGAGCTGGCTGAGCAGAGGAAACTCCAGGATCGGTAAGAATTTATTTTTGAAGTGCCCTCTGCTGGCTGGATAATGGCACAGTCTGTTAAGCTTATGAGACCACATATTAAAACAAAAGATAAAGATGTATTTATTATTATAACAAATGTTACTCACTGTAGGTCAAGCCTGTATGTCTAGAGGACATGTTTCCCTAAATAGAAACAAATATTTGTCAGTGCCCCTTGTCTGTTGGAAACATTGATCCCACATCTCATTGGTTACATGCTTCTGTGTTTCAGTACTCCAGGAAGTGGGCCCATGTTCAAACCGACCACAGTGGCTTTGGACGGAGAGAATGCAGAAGATGGTGACAACACGATGCCCGACAACCCTGCTTTGACAGATGAGGCCCTTGAAGGATCATTGACCGAAAAAAGTGGGCAAACCTCCCCGAAGCCTGGCCCAGCCATCAGCTTCTCTCTAGGAAAGAACAGCTCCTCATCCCCGACCCCAAGTGGTTCGTCAAAAGTCAGTGTTTCCTTCTCTTTTGCCAAGAAAGCTCCAGTAAAGCTGGACACGGCGGCTGCAGTGTTTGCTGATCATGGTGAGGAGGCTATGGAGGAAGACGAGAACCAGGAAGGGGAAAAGACAGCAGAACAAGAGGAGACGACTGACTGCGGAACAGAAAGCCCGAAGGGAATATCAATAGGGGTTGAAGTAGCAGAGGTTGGTGGTCCAGCAGGGACGGAAGAGGTGGAGCAGCCTGACGATGGAGGCTCTCTAGCCTCCACACTCAACAAACTGAAGATGATGATGAAAAAAGAGGAAGGATATGCTGGACAGGAGCCTCAGTACTATCACTATATACCTCCAGCTCACTGCCGGGTAAAACCTCACTTTCAGTTTTTGCTGTTCATGAAAGCCACTGATCAGTCTCTGATCAAAGCAGAAGAAGAAGAAGATGATGATGATGACGATGATGATGATGATGAAGAGGAAGAGGGGCCAGAGGAAAAAAAGGGTGAAGATTGTCCTGAACAGACAGAATCCAATGTTGCAGATTGTAAGACTGATCAAGAACAAAATAATGAACCAAATCAAGAACAAGGAGATGCCCCTCCAGCTCTTGACCCAGACCCAACTCCTCTTTCGCCTGACGTGCAGACAGAGAAGGTTTCTTCATGCGCAGTAGACATAGCTTCTACGGTACCCACTTCACCTATACAAAAACCAGAGAGCACACAGGAAATTCCGGATTCAAATTCAGGCCCTAAAATCCCCACTGGACCCTTCTTCCCAGTTCTTAGCAAAGATGAGAGCACGACCCTGCAGTGGCCCTCTGAGCTCCTCGAATTTACAAAAGCTCAGCCTTCCCTGTCTTACAGTTGTAATCCCCTTTACTTTGACTTCAAGCTATCCCGCAACAAAGGAGCGCGTGGTGGTAAAGTAGCAAAGTCCTCTAAGCCTGAAGAATCTGATGACAAGGGACAAGAGGTAGCGACCTCAACAGCGGAAGTGGATTCAACGACTAAACCTGGGACCAGCACTGACAAAGATAAGCCATTGACGAAGGGAGAACCTGGTAAATCAGAAGGTGATCAGCCAAAGCCTGCAACTGACAGCAGTAGTGTCAAGAAAAAGAAGAAAAAGAAGAAGCATAAGAAGTCTGCGAAGCACTCAAAACACAAAGAAAAAGCAGCAGCAGAAGGTGCTGAAGGAGAGACAGAAGCAACACAAGAAAAGCCCAAAAAGAAGAAAAAACACAAACGGAAGAAGAGCAAAAACAAAGCTCCTGATCAGGATGAGGCAACAGGTGAGGAAAAAGATAAAGCAAAACCAAAGTCAGAAGATAAAGCTGTTTCCTCCTCCGTTCAGCTGACACCTGCAGGGGGAGGAGCTACAGGAAATACAGGAGTTGAGCTGGGGAAGAGGAAACGTGCTACTAAGGAAGTGCCTTCCAAGTCTGGAGCTGAGGAGGGAAAAACCAGAAAAGGTACCGATAAGGCCAACGCTTCAGAGGAGCACAGTGGCCCCAAGAGACAAAAGACCGACTCCAGTGCATCTCAAAGTGCCTCCTGCTCCACCTCAGCCAAGAAGAGTCCTGGTCCAGGTAGACCCCCTAGCAGTGAGAGTGAAGAAGAAGGCGGCTCAAACACTCAGCGCTCTCGTCATCACAGGTCAAGTCCCCGGGAACAACGCCGCCACCGAAGTGAGGAATCAGGGCGGTCCCGTAGTCGTTCATCAAGACGAGGGGATAGACGGGAGAGCAGCCGTCGGCACAATCGTGGCCAAACCTCCCACAGTCACTCTGACTCCAGCAGCTCGGAGCGCTCCTCAGCAGGCAGCAGTGCCTACAGCCACCGCAGCCGCAGCTACTCTGACAGCTACAGTGACTACAGCAAAGAGGGACGCAGACGGCGGCGCAAGCGTTCATCAGAGTCAGAGTACGAGCGGAGAGGTAGCCGAGGGCGCAGACGATCTAGGAGACACCAGCACTCCTCTTCTTCCTCAGATGACTCCCGCTCACGTTCACGCAGCTACAGTCGCAGAAAAAGGCACCGACGGCACCATCGGAGCAGTTCGAGGAGCTCCAGCAGCTGGAGCCGCAGCACCAGCGCAAGATCCTATAGGCGCAGCTACAGCCGAAGCCACAGCTCAGCCAGCCGCTCCTCCAGCTCCGCCAAAGTCTCCCCGCAACGACGAGGCCCTAGGGGTCGAGGTGACAGTGACGCACAACGCAGAGACTTTAACCGCTCAAACATCTACCGCTCCCAGTCTCCACGTTCATCTTCATCACGAGGCCTTAACCGCAAGACCCATTCATCCAGCTCACAGGCTCTGAGGCTTGGAGGATCCAGAGATGCAGGGGAACAGAAAAACTCCCTGACAGCACGGCAACTTCTGGAGAAGATTCAGTCCAAAAAAAGCTCAAACGATTCTGGCACTGGAACAAAAACTGGTCTCAAGATTAAAGACCCCCCTCAGGGCTACTTTGGCCCAAAACTACCCCCGACCCTGGGAAGTAAAGCTCTGCTTCCACTTTTTGGTAAACTGCAGGCAGGGAAGAAACCAGTGATTCCTTTAACCAGACCAGATGAGGGAGAGAAATCAGGAACGGGGAAGGGCTCTGAGGCGGAGAGAGAAGTTATCCTAGAGGAGCCTATAAGAGAGTTCCCCCCTCCACCTCCACCTCCAGCTCCACCAGTCCAAAAGGTTGAGGAGGCTCCACAGAGCACAGTGGTACATGAGGAGACACAGCAGCCCACGACAGAAGTCCAAGTGCACCAAGAACCCCTGCCATTGTTCGAACAGGAGCCTTCCATAATGATGCCTCAGTACCAAGCAGATTCAGAACAGGACCCCTCACAGAACCCCATGATGGAGTCCCTCATGCCAGAAATGCAGCAGCAGCACCCAATGCACGCCTACCCTGCTTATCCACCACCCAACCTGGAGGAGGACTGCATGGAGGCAGAGGAGGACGGCCTGGCTCCTCTAGAGAGTCAGCCCATTACGTTCACACCAGAGGAGATGGAGAAATACAGCAAGCTACAGCAGGCTGCACAACAACATATCCAGCAGCAGCTTTTAGCCAAGCAGGTCAAGACGTTTCCCTCCGCAGCAGCTGCAGCCGCCGCTGCAGCAGCAGCTGCCAACATGGCCCCGGCTCACCCTCCACAAGCTCTGCAGCAGATCCACATTCAGCAGCCAACTATGTCCTTAGCCTCCGGCACATCAATCACCACAGTGCAACACGCCATCTTGCAGCACCATGCTGCCGCTGCTGCCGCCATGGGCTTACACCCAGGACATCACCACCACCACCACCACCAACACCCGGCGCATGCCCAGTTGGCACAGGTGCATCATATTCCTCAGCACCACCTCACCCCCATCTCCCTCTCTCAATTCGGCCACTCCCTGGGTCACACTTTGGGACACCAACTGGGACACCAACTGGGACATGCTGGGCTGATTCCTGCACACCCGACAGCCTTCCTCTCTGGTCAGCCCATACATATTATACCTGCTTCTGCACTTCATCACTCCCCTTTCGCTATGCACCACATCCAAAACGCAGCCCTCTACCCCACACTCTTCTCACCTCGGCCCTCACAGGCCGCTGCAGCAGCAGCTCTCCAGCTCCACCCACAGCTCCACCCTCTGCTACACCCAATCTTTTCTGGGCAGGACCTCCAGCACCCACCTAACCATGGCTCATGAGTTATTCTGAAAGTGAAGGAGTTAAATCACAGCTCTGGTGGAAAGACTTTTTTTTCTGATGAAGTCAGACTTGCAGTCAGTGTAACGAGATGCTCGTCAAACCACCGTTTTACAGGCCAACACAGTGCAGTAAGTTGTAGCCACAAAGTGGTGCTGCTTGTGTTGGCTTCAAAATTGACACTAAGACTTTATCAAGGGTTTGCCCTGTACTTTTAAAGGCAGGAGGTCAATTTGAAGCGATATTCCATGTAGGGGGAATATTAACATGAACCAATTTGTTTGAATGATGGAACAGAGAAACCACTGGAGTTTTGTTATTTGTTTTCCATATAAACATATTATGACCACAGATTTTGCTTATATTGGTAGCCAAAGAGAGATGTAACGGCTGAAGCTATAAGCAGGATAGGTCAGAGGAGGAAGTGGAGGAGGAGGTCAAACAGCTTAGTCTGTAATGTAATTTTCATAGTGATGCTTTTTTTGTTCTCATACGACTACTCGCTTTCTATTGGATCCCTGGTCTCTAAATAATTTGTAATGCAGTAACTTGTACATATATCAGTGTGTAATGTGAAGAATCCCACCAATGATGACCGGATGTGATTATAGCTACGATGTCCAAATCAGCATGACATTGTCATTAAGGACCCCCCCCTCTCCCTCTCAAGGGGAAAAGTAACGCAGGGGGTTTTAATATCCCTAATGCTTGGAGGTAAAGATCTTGTTCTCTGTGGTGAAGGTACACCTGAATTAATTGCACTGAAACCTGTACATCAAAATGGTGCTTTTGCATCGTGTAACAATAAGATTGTAGTATACTGCAATAACTGTATTTTTCTGTTTTTAAATTATTTTCCAAAATGCTCTTCAAAAGAAGGGCTGTGTTTTTTTTCTCTTCCTTTGGTGTAATTTTGTAAATAAAACTGCTGTAGATTAACCTATTAACATTCTAGAGGTTTGAAACTGCTGTGGGGATGTGGGGGGGGAACAGGATGACAAGTTGGACGGAAAATAGACGCCATGTCTTTTTCAAAGGTTATTTCTAAATTACCCCCGGATGAGATGGGCTGGGATGGAAAAGGATAGTGATCTGTCGAACAGTAGCAACGCTGTATTTTATAAAGACTTACTCTGTTTCAGCAAATAAAACATTGAGTTCATGTGTTGTTTTTCCATGTTGTAGATAAACGAAATACACACTTGATCTAAACATGTTTACATGATCCAGCTACCGACCTCATTCTGAATGAGACTACTTGATGATATTTACGCAAGTTGCTAGTACAATACCCCATTCTTATTCCTGTCTATCATGACGCTTACACTGGCACCCAGAGTATGTGTTGTCAAGCAGTTTGTAACTGCTCTGTTAAAAAATACTTTGAAAACTCCAAAAGGAAGTTTATGATTAAGATGTATACATGTCTATATAATGCAACTAAAGTGCAGAGTACTCCACATTTCTTGATTAGATGAATACCTATTCAGAGAATACTGTTTACATGGCAGTGTCTTATCCAGCATGTTGTTAATCAGGTTAATATCTAAATAAATATTGGTGTCCATGTAAATGTGTTTCCAGTTTCAAAACTGGGAGTAAGAGATGAGACGTTTGTCAGAACTCATCTGGGTCATAGTCCCTGCATAGGTCAGTGTTGAATATGAAACACTAGATGGTGCCCTAGTTTCCTGGAATAGACGTGCGAAAGCAGTAAATCCACAGCATGTGCGCACACCAGTGTTCACACCCCCTGGTTTCCCATAATGTTGCTTACACTGAAAAAGAAAACGCTGCTATAAATAACTAATGTTAACATTAATAACACATTAATTAGATATGAAGGAAATTAAAAATGTTTTATTCTGGTAAGAGAATTAAATGACTCACATAGTGAGCCTAGACAGGCATGAATCCAAGAGAAGGTACATAATTATAAAATAATGGCTGATTCCATCGCTTTTCACAATAAATCTGGTGCTTAACATACAGTTGCCACTTGATTAGGTTCACTTAGCTGATGCATACAGTCTGATGCATCAATCCTGCAGAGAATCTTAACTTCATAAAGGTTATAATGTTAAAGTTCTGTTACCTCTGCCAAGGAGGTTATGTTTCCATTCCTGTATTTGTCAATAGGATTACTCTAAAAAAAAATAAACCTATTTCCATTAAATTGTGGATGGGTGGGGAATAACGCAAAGGAAGAACCGTATTGTGTTAGAGATTTGCTCTTTTTATGTTAATGAGTGAAGGCTTAATAACACAAACACCTCTGGGATGCAATACTGTTCAGAAACCACCTCCTTAAAAATGGTCATAAAGCCCAATCAACACCTTTAAAAGAGTATTTCAACGTTATAACCTTCATTTCAGAAAAATTTACGGCAGGATGTTGCATTTGACTTCATTACTGAGACATTAAAACAGAAAAGATTCTCCAGGGAAGTTTTGCAATGTAAAGAAATATGGATCATTATGCGCGTTTCCACAGTAATATTTCTATTGCTTTCCATGGCGAATGACACCGACAATGTTAGGAACAAAACAACAAACAGCTTTTCATTTTCACTTTGAAATATCTGGTTGAAGTATTTTTAAGAAACCTTTGCTGTACAGTCACAAGTGATTTAGTTTCAGAGTGCTTTTGATAAAAAAAAAAAAAAAGAAGAGATTATGGTTGTGTGCCAGTAATCTGAGGAAAGCAGCAGAAAGTCCAATGTCCTCTTGGAGCTTCACGTGGAATAAAATACTGTTGTAATGGCAAAATTTATTTAAAAACATTACTTTATTTTAATCCCTAAAAATTTGCTCTGCCACGCTTCATATCACGAGGGACAATGCGCTGCAGAAATGTCCACAACTGATGGACGGTCAGCCCAGGTATCTGATCACCAGGAATATGAAGATGCAGGTCAGCAGCATTCCTCCGATCATGATTAACTTGTCCTGGGTGGCTCGCCTTTCTATGAGTCTCATCACTGTGTTCGACAGCCCTAACATGTTGGCCACGTCCAGCATCTTCTTATGGGTCCCCTGTGTGGAAAAGGAACGGCAACAATCACGTGTTAGATTTCAGAACAGCCAGAAACACACATACACATTGTTTTGGAAGACAAAGGCATTACATGACGACACGGTAATTATCTACGCCAATTCATCGGATTAAGAGAGACGTCGCGGGCCAACGCCTTCCCTGACGCGCCGCTCCGTCAGTTTCTCATGGCTAGACACCCGGGCCGTGAGTGCTGATCAGCAGACACACCCTGATAAGACGAGGCCTGAAGCAAAACCAGGAAGACCATCTCCTCCCTGGAAACAAGGACTCACCCTCCAGCTGAGCGTACGCACACCGACAATGAGACTATTGTGATGAGTGTAGACACCAGAACGTATCACTATCAATATCATTAAATCTTGAATCATGCGTGCTTACTTAAGGAAACAAAAAAGAAGAAAGTCCTCAGCTCTACAGATCTTATCGAATCAAATCATAGGAACGCACCTTCAACGTGGATCTCTGATCTCTGATGCCGTTGAGGATGCTGCTGCCGCTGCCCAGGAGGTCGTCCATGCCTCTGTGTGCATTGTGCAAATTGGAGTTATGCTGTAGGGTCTCGTCTATGGGGATGGAGGTATCTGCGTCCTATCGAGGAGGAACATTCACATTTTAATTCCACATTACTCAGCCCAAGACATTTGTACCTAGTTAAGGTGTTTCTAACTTCTCTAGCCACAATCTGAGCGTGTTCGGTTGATTGTTGCATTTCCATCCCAGTCTCTTCTCCGGTACATTTGACTTACGTTGGTGGTGAAGGTCCTGGTCATGAGCTCCTCCCTCTCTCGGTCCTGGGCCTCTCTGGCGTAGCGTCGGTGCTGGAAATTTTGCAGACCACTTCGGAGGTGTTGAACATCGTATTTGAGCTGGTCCACTCGCCTGAGGAAAATAAATAAATACAGTACAGAGCGTTGAGTCTTACAAAGCAAAGACTTCAGTTCCCTTTAAAATAGCCTGAAAGGGTATTGTGATTTTTTTTAGTTCCACTTACACCCGTCTTAAATGAGTTCTAATGGTTTTTGTATTTGATTGCAAGCCTTTGGGAGATGTTATACACATATAAAGTAACAATAAGATTGTTTTCAACAGTAGACTGCACTGCAGGTAGATTGTTGATCCTTAGCTACCGTAGATAGGAAGATTTTAGCAAAAACTTTAGTTTTCTGAGTGGTGATAAATAAAAGGTATTTTAAACTCAGCAGGCACCATGACAAGCGCTCCCCCCTCCGCTCCATGACACTACTCATTGCACCACATCTAAATTCTCACTGTTTACGATTGCTCTGGTTGATGACAACATTTATTTTCCCTTAAACCACTTGCAGCTGGTGTGAAGGGTCTCTCACAGTCTCCCCCATCTCCTGAGCCTCACTCAGGCCCCTCTCCAGCGCCGCTGAGATCAGAGAGGAGCTGCAGGATGGGACGGTCTGTGTCCCCTTAGGCCTGTTTACCCAGCTCAGAAATGAATCTTTGCCCAATGCAGCAGGAATGCTGGTGATGACGGGACTTCTGAGGAAATGTTTTCATAGAGCCACGTCGCCACAGGGCAGGACCGGGGCTGCCTGTCTCATCCTCTACACCCTCCCTTTGCCTTTATGAGATATGGCTCGCCCTGCCAGCTCTGGGGCTTTAAGGTCACCATCAATTGACTCGCTCCAAACTCACAATTTGGCGTTCTGACGGCGGTTTGGTGGCTCCTTGCTGGCCAGGATCTCCAGGCGTTCTAAATGGTTGAAGATCTGGTCAGTTCGAGCCTGCAGGTCATTCTCCAACACTTGAAAGAAAGAGAGGATGGGGAAAAAAAATGGCAATTAGGGAAGGAACACACTAAATCATATTAGAGGTGAAGCTGATTATTAACAGCCATAACTTAAAATTCTGACATTTGAGATGTTGTAGGCAGCACATATTTGGCAGTTTGTGTGAAAAAAATGAACAAAGATGATGAATCACTTGTCAAAATAGCTGACTCTTTTTTTTTTTTTTTAGATTAACTAATGAATTATCTGACTAATAAACTACATCGGATTTTCTCACACGTCCCTTCTGGACTTTCTGCTTTCCCACTTTCATTCAGTGGTTTCATTGCTGAGACTCTAGGTTTCAGTTCATTCCTCCACATCTGGCCATGTTAAGATCCTTGGCTTTCACCACTGGAATTACCCTCTTTCATTAGTAGGTGTATGACGTTAGCATGCTGCCCCCCCCCCCCGGCGCTAGAATTCAAGTCAATGTCATATTTCGAAGAAGGATAAGAGAGGAGGGGGGGGGGGTTGTCTACAGCCTGGCTCCCACCATTATCTGGAAGACGCCCTCCCAGCCTCTGTCACTGCACCCACCCCACCGCTTCCTGTCCTGGCACCAGACTCGCCCAGAACCGATCAGGCAGGAACCAACCACAGAAAACAATCAACCAGGGAGACACCGGCCCCTCCTGCAGTCGTTCTGTCACAGTGGGCAACAGGCAGCCATAACAAAGAGCCAGTAAGGAGCAGAAATTAGGATTTTGAGGGAAGTGGAGTGGAAGTGGTGCCATCAACACTAAGAGAAGTGGGGAGGAGGGTTGAATGTGAGACTCATGAACTAGTTTGTTTTCCCCTCATTATTTCCTTTCTTGTAACAAATTAAAGCAACAACAAATAAAGCTGGAAGTTTAGAAACAAAACACAACAATGACATCACAGCTACCAGGAAAAAAGTAGATAAAAATATCAATTTAAGTACAGGTACAGTTTAGTTACTTCATTTGGATAAACTGTGTGTAATCTATTTCAGATACTAACTAGTATGGCTCTCAGTATAACACCAGCTCTCTACTGTCCACAGTCTCCTTATGACACCACATTTAAATTCACTAAATATCAGCCCCCTAAATGCATTATTTCACAATGTTAAAGAAAGAGGGATATATTCCTGGATCCATCCACTGATCCAGATCTGCACCCATATTGAATTGGTTCTTTCCTGACCTTTGTGAAAAGATGAGGCAGAGGTCAGGGAAGTGATCAGGATCAGGGGCTGATTTATTTTCACAGATATTAAACCGATCATCTTTCTGTTGTTGTGTTGCTTGAACAAACAAGTAGTTTGAATTTAAGTTCAGGGTAAAAGTGCATTTCCGAAGGTTTTCTTTAACTTAAATCCCTGTTCACACAGACACTACATAGCAATTTGATTAAACACAAGTTAACACCAAATGGTCCTGGTTCAAAGTGAACCAGGAGCTTTAGCTGTTTATAGTTTGTGGGTGATCAGCAAAACGTACGTTAGAACATTATTATAAGTACTGACTAGCTTCAAGTAGTATATAATAATGTGTATTTTGGAAACTGATCAGGTTTAAATTTATAATCTTCCCCAGAAAAGTAACCAATCTCTCAACAAAATGTGTTAAACAACAACTTTCAATCTGGGATGCAGTGGTGTTGGCGTATAACCCATCATGAGATGAAAATACTCAAGTAAAGTACCTCAAAGATTTACTCAGGTACTATAATTGAGTCAATACCTTTAGGTACTTTTCCAGCTCTTCAGCTCAACTCCTTTCTCTAAATGAATAAAGACACATATAGTGGCATGTCTTTTTTTGAAACAGACCTGGATACAGATGCAGAAATATTTTTGGACAACCCTAAGGTCCTCTTGGAAGTATTTACAGTCACAGTAGACACTGTATTTCAGTGGTGCAGGTTCCTAACAGCTGTGTTTTCATCAGATCACAGAGAAGCACATGATGTGGAGTGAACTGTGAAGCTGTCAGTCGGGTTTGACTTCAGGGGGAATAACGGCAGCTCTACTCACAGTGCACCGACTGGCGGTCTGTCCTCTCCAGGTTCCCCATCAGAGACTGAACCTCCTGGATGTGCCTGGTTCACAACACACACACACACACACCGACACGTGAGGCAGGAACATTAATGACCATCAGTGAACAACAGCAGCAGCACCAACAATCCCTCATTATGAGTTTATTACAGTGAAACCACTCAGCTAATCTCGTGTTTAGCTAGCTGCCACTAGCTTGTGACGTGGTTCCACGGCAGCAGACGCACTCACTTGTTGGTCTGGTGGTAAAGCGTCTCCATTTTCCCTGAGCTGTTGAAACGCTCCACTTCCTCTCTTAGTTTATGTCGTGGGTTTATTTGCAGCAGCTTTATTCTGACAGGTGGCTGAGCTAGCTGGATAGCTGCTAGCTAACGGTACAGGATGGTACACGTCATCAGCTGAGCGTTTGTGTACGGAAGTAGGAAAGCGGAAGCTGCGCTGCGTCACAGGACAGAGCAGAGAAGAAAAGTGAAGAGTGCTCACTCCGCCTGGATTTATTTGGGGGGAAACTGAGTATGCGGACTCTGTTTCTTTAGCTTTTTTCGAAGCCGGTAAGTGTTTATGTGTAAAGTGTTTACATCTTACATTAACCTGATAAAAAATCCTTTTTTTCTTCAATGAAAATATATATATATGTTTATTCGATGTTTTGTCTGCTAATGATCTTTTTCTGAAGATACACCACCTAGTGTCAGTACAGCTCAGTAGCACAGACAGGAAGTCTAATTTTCCTAGTTTGTATAGTTGTATTGATTATTCTTGGTTTTAAATCCTAAATGCTGTGATGCACACCACGCTGAACACCATGCAGACACTGAAACGTGTAATCAAACCTGGATTCTCCGACCCTCAGGGGCCACAAATCTCTTTAATTTTCTTTAATTGGCACATTATTGATGTCAGCAAATAGTGAATAATTCCCATAATTAATGCTTGATGCCAAAATTGTCTTAGCAACAGCAGTGTTTTAAATGAAAAGTTGCTAATATTCACATTTGAGTTGCTCGAACCAAGTGAATTATTTTTAATTGAAATGATCAGAAATTAATTAATGTTATCAGCTGAAATGTGCGTGATGGATTTCTGGATACCATGGCGATCAATAGAGGACCAAAGACAAATTTCTGCTCTTTTGTCCTCTGGAAGTTTAATCAGTCCCATAATGGACACGTCGACATTTCCTTCAGTTCATTGAACTCATACTAAGCGTCACAAATTTAAATCCAGGCTTCAGGCTACATTTTCCATTGTATTTGATATTCTCTAAAACGTAATAGCTGACAAGTATAAGATCCTTTCCCCTACTAAAACAAGCTCTGAGAGCATAGAGCATAATCTGTTGACATGTAGACATGTGACAGGAAAGACTCTGGGAAACATGTCCCCGGGGGATCTTTTGTCAGCTAGCCCTGACTCAGTCTAATTAGTCCATCCTCTTTTTTTTCTCCAAAGATAGGTGTCGGAATATTCGCTGCCGTCCATCCAGAGGCTTCCTACCTGCCTGAGGCCACAGACGCCTCACGTAATGATATCAAACTTTTCATAGTGAGCCGAGATTACACGTCACAGCGTCTGAGGAGGGAGACAGGTTGATTGTGAAGTAGCCGTCACAGACCGACCTTGTCACGGAGTACTGTGTGAAAGTGCCGTGATTGGATTTCCCAGAAGAAGCTGCGGAAATTTCACAATAGTTAAATGGTGATTTAATGGGAGGAAAATCATCCCGAGGCAACGCCTGGCACCTAAACAAAACCACATCTCAATCACCTCTCACCAACCCTCCATCACCGTCCGGTTTACGGCAAATTGACGAGGCCAGGAGTGGGCGATTGCAGATTCATGCATCGTTTCACCATTATCAGTCCCGTGAGATGTTAGGAGCTCCTGTTTGCCCAGTGATTGTATTTGTTTACCTCATCCAGCTCAGCGATCACAAGTCTGCCCAGACAGTTCTCCACGGCTGCCTGACGGTACTTGAGTTGATGGTTGTATCTTGGGGCTAGACACTTCTCAACAGAGGTCCTTTTCACCCACCCCCACATGTCAGGAACCTTGAGGTCTGTTCATGCCACTTCTTGCTCTCGCTGTTCACCGTTTTTCGGTTGTCATAACACATCCCCAGGGCAGTGGTTGGATGTGCACGGCTTTAACCCGTGTGCTCAGCAGAGAGAAGAAGCCGAGGACGTCCAACCCTTCTCTGAGCGGGCCACATGAGGCACGTTTGCCTCTCTCTCTCTCTCTCTTTCTCTCTCTCTCTCAAGGTCGTGGGGTTCTTTGCGTCTGTCCTTTATCTTTCAGCCCTCAGGAGAGGATGAGATGAGCTTACTGGTTTTTCTTCCACACCTGAGCACCACGGGCACAAACTGGAATCCAGACTCCAGGTGTGGAGCACAATCACCCCACTCCGACTGACCGAGGGATCACCTAGTTCCATATCACAGTGTTTATTATACAAAATTACGGCTCTGTTCGGTTATTAATCTGCAGAGGAAGAGGACTAAGGTTCCATTTGTTTGTGTTTCTGGTTTTATTAATATACCTCTAATGGTTTTAATGGAAATTTGTTAGATAATTTTTTATACAGAGCTTGACTCATCTTTTACTTATAACAAAACCAAAAACTGTAAAACTACTTCTGAGATATAAAAGTCCTGCAAACAAAATGCTAAACTACAAAGTAAAACTACTGAAGTATTAGCTAAACGTATATGAAGATAACTTTTATATAAAATCTTCATCTGAAATGTACCTTAACCCTGAACTGAAATAAATGCAATGCAGTACAACTTTCCTTCCGAAATGTAGTGGGGCTGAAGTACCATAATATGAAAATACTCAAATAAAGTACCTAAAATATATACTTTGGCATTGTTATTCAGTAAATGCCTTTCATTAGTTTGTGTGTGTGTGTGGCCACCTTGCTGCATCGACTAAAGAATGTTATGTTCTGATGCTTTGGCTGCTCCTGCTGGAACCAAACAAAATTTAGCGCTGGATCAGCCTCCCTGTCCTGGTTAGACAACACGGCAGCAGCAATTGTTTTTTCGGTAGCACTCGCTGCACTCTGTGATTACCTCCTCCCTCCCCTCCCTTGTTCATCAAGGGAAAATGATATGTTACTGAATCACTTCTAAACAACATACTTAATGATGTTTTCCTGGCAATATAATACATCATAACTCTGCAATGATTGCCCAAGACAGACAGTTTGGAGAAGCCAATTATGAGGAGCAGCACCGTTGCCTCAGGTCAACAATTTTTGGATACCATTCATTTTTTTTTAAGGCACACTGATGTTCTCACTACCCCCCCGAGCAAGATGATCCACTTGTCTTTGAAGCCGTGATGAGAAGCTGAATGAAAGCAAATGAGGGCCTGTCAGAGTTGACAGGAGAAACTCATAAGCTTCCAGTGTCTCGGTGGGTTATGGTGGGAAAAGTGTGACGGAGGGGCGGTCGATGGTGTTGGTGTTGGGTTGTTAATATGAGAATATGAAAAGGCTGCCACATTTTTGTTGGAAGGTCAATCGAACAACCACAGAGAGACTGAAAATTACCACAAAATAACACTAAACAACAGAGACACACAAAATGACCCCAAAGTGATGCAAAGCAACCACGAAATGATGCAGAACTACCACAAAGACACACAAAGTCAATACAAGTAGATGGAAAATGACCAGACAATTCAGGTGTCTAGTTTTAGTGCAAGGTGGTGCAGTGGTGCAACGCCACCGCCTCACAGTTGAGCTCAGTGTCAGCTGGGATTGGCTCCAGTCCCCCTGAGACCCTCAAAGAAAAAGCAGGATGGATGGATGGATGGACGGATGGATGCAAGGATAGACGGATGGATGGATGAATGAATGAAAGGCTGGATCGACAGACGGATAGAGGAATTGATGGACGGATGGAGGGAGGGAGGGATGGATGAAAGTATAAATGGTTGCTAGCAAGGGGAGGGGCCTTTCACATGTTTTGCCCAAGGGTCCTTCTTGGGCATGGCTTATATGAATTAAAGCAAAATCTTATCACTGATATTATTTAGTTGTATTATATTTTAAGTTCAGAGTAGCATTAATGTATTACACTGCATTAACCATTATAAGCCATCTTAATAACAGGCTTCTACTTGTGGCCCCTTCCAACTTCCTCTGACGTCAGGGGGCCCACACAGCTGTCAGACACGCTGAGTGCAGCCCTGTGGCCAAACCACCTGTGACACCCCCACCTCTGAGGATGAGAGACGCTGCCCCCCCCCCCCCCCCCCCCCCCCGTGGTCGCATGACGCCTCAGTCGGCATGGAGACCGAACAGCACCGTGGCACGGAGCGCTGCGCCGGGCTTCCCCCGCCTGAGAGCTTCCGACCCACAGTCATGCACCCAACTCTCAACCACAGCCTCATGATTAAGTCGAATGTGGTTCACGGAGCTCAACAGACTTTGATGTTGTATTATTGTGCATTTGAATCCTTAAATGACAGTGATGATTTAATCAGTGGGAGCTCTGCAGCCAACAGACGGCTTCATTGTGTGGCTGTGCAAAATCAAAATAATCATAAGACGACATTCCAGACTTGTTTTTTTTTTTTTTCCAGAAGTGTTGCCGGTGGAGAGCACACACAGCTCTGCTCTTTATCTGTGTTTTCCTCTCTCTGACGTGGTGGACCTGGGAAAGTTTTGTTTCAGTTGTAATGGAGGTCAGAGTGTTTGCGAGGCTGTGTGTTTCCTCGTGGGAGAAAAGCAGAGGAGTACCATACATTGAGAACAGGGGGGAGTCAGTTATGAAGTTGCATGAGGCCTTATCACGTCCTATCACAACGGCTGCAATGTAAACCTCTGCTGCTGGTGCTGCAGGTGTTTCTGTGGAGCAGCATGGGAACAACCTTCCCCACCGGTCTCCCAGTTGGAGGAGGAAGGGGAGGGCAGTGGCCTGGTCACTGTGGGGGGTTAGCTACCAGTGAACATTACAGGGCATCTTGAAGCATGAAATCACTTCTCAAGCACTTTTAAGAGAAATGTAACCTTTTGATCATACACAATGAAATCATGTTAATTTGTATATATCATGTTTAGTCCTGTCCAATATACAACCTTTGTTGACTGAATGAATCTCGGCCTGAATGCCTAAACTAAGGTATTGTTGCCCACCTTGAAGTCATCAGAAGATCCTGACAACAACTTCAACCAGAGGGGAAGGAACGGGTTGAACCAGCCAAAGGTATAAAGAGAAAGAACAGCTTGCCATCGGTGTGCATATTACAAACCAACCTTTGTCTTGTGAGCCGTGCTCTGAGCATTTATGCGTGACAATGCTGTTAGAGGGTTGTGTCTTGTTCCAAAATTGCCACGACACGCTGCCCTGCCTTATCTGCTGCTGCTGCCCTCAAGCACCAGCTCTCTGTTTACCGTTCTCTGTGTTTGTCCGTGCTTCACTGGGACAGTTTGTTACTTCAAAATGTCTTTAGAGACAGTCCAAAACCCAATATTTTGATACAAAAAAAGAAATTGAATAAATACACTCTGCTTTATTGCTGCGGAAATAATAAAAAAAAGCCTTTATTAGTGTGGCTGCTGCATGGCAAAGAAGTGATTGGTCGATGGACAGTCCCGTGCTTCTGCGGCTCCCTCCCCTGAACCGCTGTGCACACTCTGGCCCCAAATGCGCAAGATGGCAGCGTTCAAATCCGGGATATTTTAGTCTCATTTCTGGAGAACGTGAGAAGGTGGAGACCTGTCGTCCATCTTTGTAAACAGTATTTGGCTTTTTATCAAGCAAATCAACTCTTTATTTGTATCTTACCCTGTTTGAGTTTAATGTATTTTGCTTCGTCACTTTGTGAAGTCACTGCTGTGATCCAGCTTTTTTTATCTACGTTCTCGGATGAAAATCCATCATTTCACCCCCGCTGCCTGCTCAATTGACCGTCACACGTGTATACACCGTCTCCACACCGGAGCGTCTCATCACCCACGGCGAGGAGCTCAGCCACCATCCCAGTCCTTCCCAGTCTCTGCAGCGAGACACCCCCCCCCCCCCCTCCCACCAGCCCATAGAGGTATGCACTCAGCCTTGTCATAGCTCTAGGCAGTGCATGTTCTTGTTGTGGGTTGAGCAACTGCATTAGTCATTTCACATTCCAAATTCCTACCCCATGCCGTATTTACAACTCCGTCTCTCTTTCTTTCTTTCTCTCCTTCCTCTCTTTTTCTGCACCAAATCCATCACTACACCTTCCCCTCATCATTTCATTTACCCTCTGTGCAGTGTCAGGGTGTTTAGGGATTAAGGGCCGACACTGATGCTATCAAAGTACCTTCTCTTCAGAGGCGGAAGTCTTCCCGTCGGTTTGAGATGTTTGACCCGGGGCTCAGAGGTTCTGATTACAGGACGGGACGGCGCTTTGTGTCCTTGAGCAAAGTTTCAGCCAAGCCTTCTACGCTTCAGTTAACATCTACTGTTCTTACGCAAATGAGTGATGTATAAACCTGAAAGCTATGTATGTTGCTATGGATAATATCGTTTTGCTTAGCAACACAAATACATATCTCGAAGGAAACGCTCCAGCCTGCAGTCAGTCAATTCATCTTCATCCATCAGAGCACGGTGTGGTGCCGCGGCCCAGACCGGCATGGTAACCTCTACCTGAACCGGACCAGTGCAGACATTGGAGATAGTGTTACCACCAGCATCACCCTGCATTATCTATGTCATTCAGTGTCCCAGGGTGACAGAGGAAAGCTCCAGCATACAGTCGGCTGACTGCGGCTCCCACCCGCACAGGAGGACCTCACTACAAACACACGCTGGCACATCACTCCCACTGAAGTGACCACAGGTGTGCACACGGCAGGTACTCACACACACATATGCAAAAAACCTCCCTGCCCTCACCTGTCTCTTGTCAGGACTGTTTCAAACACACACACACAGACATAGGATCTCGCATATTGCACCCCTTGCTCCCTCCAACCCCCCACCCTGCTCAAAGCAGCCACCCTCGGGGCTTGTGCGTGCGAATCCGGCTGTGGACTCAGCGGCCCCCATCGCTGCGCCCCCTCCACTCAGGGTAGTGAGGGAAATGAAGGCTTTAGGAGTTCATTATAAAACAACAACAGCAGCAGCAGGGGATAGGCCTCCTGGGGCCACAAACTATCCCTTCTCATCCCTCCATCCTCATCTTTTTCCTTTATGTCCTTCAATATCTCAACCCCCCCGGTCCGCCCCGCTGCCTGCGACACACTCCTCTGTCTCACTCTTTTTTCGGTCGGCCGAGAAGAATGTGTTTTTTTTTTTTCTTTTATAACACAAAGCATTCGAGTTGAATAAAGTTAAATATTGATCCGCAATATTATAATATGACGAGTTAATATGGTGAGTCAGTATGTCTCAGCAGACGAACTTATTTGACCTCGGCCATCGAAGAGACGTCAGAAGTGTTTCAACCTGATTATGTGAGAGGGTAAATTAACATTGGAGCAGAGGATACAAGCAAAGGTTCAATGTCGTCGATGAACGATCATTTTTTTCTGTCCAGTGAAAATCATGGAAAATCAGCTTAGTCACAATGTATTTTCCGCCAGGCCAGTTTTGTATTAACTGTATATAAATGGGAGAATTTTCTCAAACCATCCAGGAGCACTTACACTGACAATATTCTACTTTTTGAAATGTGCTTTGAAGCCTGTGTATTTTTCAATTATTGCCGTTTTCTCTTTCACATGACGGAAACATTTGACCTTTTCTTCTCCCCCAGTTTGTGTATGAAATTAGTGACATTTGGCTCATCTCATTGTGTAGTTACAAGTTACATAAAAACATATCTGAAGATTGCCCCCAAGACACGCAGTACACTCATCACACTGAGAGATAATTTGCGCTAACAATACCCTACACTGTACATTCACAAGAGATTCTTCAGTTAATTAAACTCCAGAGTTGAAAACAACTTGAAATTATTTTATAATTCTTTGCAATACTAAGCTGATGTTCTAATAAGGAATAATAATGGGTAATCATAGTAATTAGAGAGCAACATCAAAAGCAGCGGAGCATACACTAAACAAAATACCTCAAACAAGAGCCCTCTGTGTTCTGCAGTTTCACCACTGACTTGCAAATGAGAGGAAGGGTTATGATTCACGGGTAATAGCACTTAAACTCTGCTCTCATCATCGTCATACATTCGGGCGGTCGATTGGAACTTTCTAATGGTGAATCAGGGGTCAAACGCTCAGCGAGGCGGCATTCCTCCGAGTCATCAACGTCATTATGATTGTCATCGTGTTTGTTGTTGTGTTGGCCAGAGGCACAACACCTGTAAGTGTGTCCTCCACGCACCACCAGCCCCCTCCTCGCCTGGTATGGGGGCGGTTGAGGGCGATGCAGCGAGACCACAGGCCTTTCAGACTAAAAGGAGGGGAGGGCGTCATCAGCAGGACGTGGTTTTAGATGAATTGATGCAGCGTGCTGAGTTGCAGGCAGGTGTATCCCCAGGTGTGTGTGTGTGTGTGGGTGTGTGCACGTGTGTGATAGCACGGCAGAGGGCGACCACCTGCGTCAGCTGAACGAGACACAACAAACACACAGCTCTTACAAATGTACGTCCATTTATTCATCTTATTTGTTTTTAAATAAGAAAGGAATGCAACGAGATTAAAGAAAAACATTTTGCTTTTGAAATATACTTATTTTGAACAAACATATATATATATATATATATATACACACACATATGTATATATATATAAAAGCAAATAAAAAAAACTGTACAGAAATCTGAAATATGATCTTTAAAACAAATGCAAAGGAAAGAACATGTATCTACAGAGAGAAAAACTCTGCATAGCTCATAAATCTTACAGATATTTGCCAAAAGATGAAGTGAGGTAGAAAAATTACGATTCCACATTGTCTTGCGCCTAAAGATCTGACATGACTTATATTCATATCATATATACAGTTCAGAATCATTCAAGCTAAACATAAACTGGCCAATAAAGATCAAACGTTTGGGTCTAAGGGGCACGTTTGACCCCACACACATGAACACATTGGTTTGTGGATATAACTGGGTGAATCTCTTTGATTAGCTATTTGAGAAAATAAGGACAACTAATTGAGGCCAGTTCAAAAGGCACCGGGAACAAAGATGTGGCCAAATTAGATTCTAAACACCGAAATGGTTCAATCAGGCTATTTTAAACATGAAAGTAATGCAGAGCGTTTGACTCTATAAATAGAAGGGGAGCAGAGGAGAGCTTGTCTGTTCACAAACTAAGTGTTTCATTCTTGTTTGCAGCAGTTTTGTGTTTGGTGTTTCCCTCATTACTACGCCGGGCATTTTCCCTTTGTTCTGCTGAGCACACATTAGGCCACATGAAGACATTTCCATAGACATTTCCATAAGAGCAACTGAAACCCAGCTTGTTTCTAAACACAATAACATGTAGTTACAATGCATATCAGTGGCTTTACCCACCCTTTAAAACTTTAAAACTTCCAGTGGTTGTATTTATACACATATTTAGACCGTTAACATTTTTCTTTAACTTCTTCGATCGACTTTACACTTTGAATCAAACCTAGAAAGAGCAACTTAAGTGCTTTTTTTTACTCAGAAAAGAACCCGAAAAACGTTCTCCACTAGAACACAGCAGACAGAGAGACAGACAGGTAGATTCCTTTTCAGGCCGTGCTAGCCTTAGTGGCAACTCTGGGTTATAAAAAATAAAAACAAGGTTAAAGTATAGAGCAGCAGTACAACTGATACAATAAATAGTCAACAGAGAGTGGGTAATTACAAAAATACAATACAACAAGGTCAAAGTGTCAGAGCTCGACGTGGTACTGATGGCGGCGTCCAGTCCCGGCCAGTACCTGTTGCTAAGAGCTGGTTTCCCTCGGTCCCAGGAGAGCGGGCGTTATCAGTGCATCCATTGAGAGGAGAGCAGAGTCGTTTAAGAAAATCCTCAACTACCGCGAGCGGGTGCATATCAGATCAATGACCATTAGCAAATACATTTTATAATGTTAGAAGCGTTTTACATTCCTTTCCCCCAAACAAAGAAACCTCAAAACTGGAGCTCAGCGAAGACACCGCTCTGATGTGTGATCAGAGCAGTTTATTGTCTACAGGAGATTACACTTCAGTCAGTGTTGATAAGTCAGATCGATGATGACCTCTGTGTCTCTCACTGACTCCCCTGTGCGTCTTCAGACTCCCCATAGTTCTATGCACTTTTGCAGGTGTACACCTCCTCCTCTCTCACACACGTCTGGCACTCCACGTGGCAGCACCAGCGCACCTGGCAGTGGCAGGACAGGCTGGTGAGGTGCATGGCGGTGTTGTAACCCCGTCCGCAGCACAGGCTCTGACAGCTGGTGTCTTTGGCGCACAACCGGCCCCCCGTGCCCGGAGAGTAGCGTGAAGGCCTGCAGAAGCTGGGGGACTCTTCCAGGTAGACCAGGTCAGTAGTGCGCAGGCTCTGGCCGTGACGCCGGGGCCCGGTGAGCTCCGTCTCCCCCGTGGCCACGTTGGTGACGCTCAGCACCCGCACGGCCGTGTCATATCGATACTTCAGCAGCCGCCCGGTGTCGTGGAAAGGCGACAGCTGCTTCCAACAAGTCCGCAGGGCACACGAGCCGGAGACGCCATGGCACTTGCAGGTTGTTTTCAGGCCGCTCCTCACCGCCTGAGATGTGGAGGAAAGAGGCATGGGAGGGGAAAAGGAGAACGATGTCAGTTCCTTCCACTTGATTCATTACCTGTCCTCTTATCTGGGAGGTCTATCTGGACAGAGTGAGACAGTTTCCTGCAGGGTGGGTGGAGGGCTAGGGGTGGTGGTCTGAAAACCAGCGAGCCTTTAACTCACCTCAGTCAAACGTTTTGACATAATGGATTGAGGGGAACGGTTCAGGATGCTGTATTTCATTTACCGCACATTTCTCACTTGGACAGCTCTTGCAATTATATGTATTTTTTCTTCTCCCCAATGTGTTGAAACTAGCTCTGTCTGCTCCTCTCCTGTCTCTCCTCCCTGGAGCCCGAGGCAGAGGTGACAAACAGCGCAGACGGTGGAATCTCTCCACCCTGTTCTTAGTACATGTCTGCTCACGGAAAACACTGATAAGAATTTCTGTGCGAGAAGTGCCAAAAAGAAGTAGCAGCAGGTTTTGTGATGTTGCCCCCCCCCCCTTCCCTGATATAGGTTAATAGTTCACTGAGCTTGATGGTCAGTGATGGGAGCGCGATCACTCAGGCTGCTGTCTTGGCGGAGGCCAGAGACAGGTCACGCACAGAGAGCCAGAGGGCACTGCTGGGGTCGAACAGTTCTGCCCAGTTCCTCCCTTTGCAGGTATGAAAGCCTCGGGGGGCTCCAGGGCACCATTACTGGGAGATGGTGTGTGTGTGTTGGGGGGGGGGGGGGGGGGGCTACCACTTCATGTTTTTGTTAACACGGCTCCTCTGAGCCACATTAGCGAAAAGTGAGGAAAACATTTAACTCAGTAAAGATGAGATAAGATAAATGGCCCTCGGTTCTTCCTGTCCTGTTTTTCCTTTTCCCGTCTCCAGCAGCTCGAACGTAGGTGTGAGCCGCGGGAGCAGGACCCCGGGGCCTGCTATCTCAGAGCGCCACACTGGTGGTTATGAACATTAGGTGGATTTATGAAGAGCACAGTGATCCAGTAAGAGGAAAAAAATGCTCGCTCGTATATTAAAAAGAGGCCTCGGTTATAATCGTTCTCTCCGACATGAGACCTTTAATTTTCTGTGGGCCTGCGCAGCAAGCTTTATCATGCCTGAGAACACCTGGCTCCAGCGATCCCACAGCCGTCTTGTCTCGCTGCTGCCATTAGCCAACCAAGGCCAACGACGGCAGCAAATAAGGGGGGGGGGTGTTTGTCTGTCTGGCACTGAGAGAAATTATGCAGGTGAGGATTGTAATTCTCCATCCTGTGATGGCGCAGGAGTGTGCCAGATCTGTAATTGTCGTGTAAAATTGCAGGCCAGCTAATTGAGCAAAGTGGGGCTCAGGTAGAGGTGATGTTTTCAGCAAGTCTTGGGTGGCAACCTCGTCATAAAAAGGAAGAGGGGGGGTGTTTTCACTGTAATATTCCTACTCCACTTTTTTAAGGTTCATTTGTTCACACTCACCCGAACGCCAACGTTGATGTTGTGGGCGTCCACCTGAGCCCTCATGTCCCTGTTGACCATCTTCTGGTCGAGGAACTTCTTCAGAAACTTGGTGCTGTATTTCAGGTTGTCACCGCAGACCCCCCACTGCCATGCTTCCCGATGCTGGATGCCGGGGGAGTCGTCGCACGTGCACCTCTCCATTCGGCCCGAGCTGCATGCTTTGGCGAGTGCATGGGTCAGTGCTGCGGAGGACACTGCCAGGAGGAAGGCGGTCTCCTTGAACGCTGTGATAAATGTAAAAAACAATGTTGAAAATGCATCACATCAGTTTCTTCTGGACACACATGGGATTTAAACGCGAGAACCTTCCTTAGCATCAAACATGTGTGTACATTGTGTAAATCCTCAGGGATTGATTTATAGTTCCCAATCGTCACATCGTCCTTTGTGCCAGTGAATGAACCCTTAAGAGAAAATGTTTACAGAGTCCTCACTACGTCGTCATGGTTTAAACCAACATCAGCATTATACTGCAAGTTTCCCTGTGTCATAACTCCTCTTCTGACCTTTCCTTTTGGTTTCGCACTGTTATTTGCTTCACCAAGAGCCGTCACCAGGGTATATTTTGATCCAATTAATTATTATTTTGACTAGGAAGGATTTTCCCAGATGAAAGTGGGTAATCACGCCACCCTTTTCCTCTGGGAATGGGCGCTTTCCCGAGATAAAAATAACCACAGGGCTTGAGCGCTCTGCACCGCACCACATTTCTTGGCTTTCTACTCCCTCATTACCTCCATGCTGACCTGTTCATGCTCACCCACACACTGATATCATATGCGTAAATCCTGGAGGATACGTCAGCTTTTTCTACGCACAGCAGATATGCAGGGGATTTGAGCTATATGTGCGATATGGTGATTTAGGACACGTCTATTTTCTAATCAATGGTTATCAGACCATGCAAGAAATATGCAAGGGGACTAAATGGAAAACTTTTTCATGGGTTGTGTCAGGACAAGGAACTTTGCAGCAAATCTTAATTCACAAATACCTTGGTGTTGCATTAGTAAGGCATAGGAAGGAATTGCTGAGTTTAAATGAGATGCACAAGTGTGTTGTCACAACTCTTGAGACAGTTTTCTTTGACCCGAGCAGTTGAAGCAAATGTCTACATTGTAAAATCAGTGACGCATTAAGGAAACTGTCGGTAGTATTGGATCTTGCTTTAAAGTTTGCAATCACAGGACTAGAAATCCACAAAAAAGGTTAATAATTTTAAAACTTCTTTTTAAATTTTGTTTTTTTACTTTTCTGTTTTATCTTCAAGACTTTGAAACAACTTTTTACTTGTGACAACCCTTTATTTTGTCACCTTTCTGAAAAACATTGCATGTCTTATTAGGGAGAGTTGGATTTATGAAAAAATATGCACCTGTCTCGTTTAGGTAAAACCAGATACAGACAAATAAAGATTAAAGGACATTAAAAAGAAACTAAAAGAGTAAATAAAAAGGCTCACCTCTCTTCAGAAGACTCGTCCGTCCTTCCAGGCTGCAGTTCCAGCGCTCACTCCTGAACTGGTAGCGACACTCCAGGAGGCTGAGGCGGACCGACTCCCGCAGCGTCTCCGCCAAACCAGGCTCCCGGCGACAGAGCCTCTTCTGCCGCCTGGTCAGAGGCATCTGCTCGCACTGCTTCAGGTGGGCCTTTCCTGTCGGAGGTTCATTGGAAAACGGACCAGGTAAAAACACCAAGGGTTCCCGACCTGTCAGCCTGGGAGAGGAAATCAGAAAGAAACAAAGTAAGACTTGGATAAAATGTAGAAATATTGCTTACAATTAGTGAAATACGCTCTGGAGGGAGATTCTTTTCTGACTGTGACGAATTTGTGCCTTGGTTCCTCAAAATATAAATTGCACTGATAATTAAATGACAAAATGGGCAGCCCATACTTTAATCTTTCTGCTGTATATCAACAATTTATGATAAATAAAAACAAATATATACATATGACGATCCCATCATAATAGCTAAATAAGTCATCTTAATTTGGTTGGTAATAATGATAGTTCAGAGCAGCTTTTTCGCATAACAATATATATAATTCATGGTTAGTTCGTGCGTAATAGCCGCGCGTAAATTGGTCAAAGATGTTGTTGTTATCATGTTCTCTGAGGGATTAAAGCAACACAGCTAAACAATAACCACATGCGATGAGCAGAAGTTGCAAACACAAACGTGATCTGACCCAAAATAGGCTGCGGTGTGCGAGAGGAGGATGCAGAGCGCGGTGAGTCGCAGTAGACAGGCGGTCCGTGGGAGCCTGGAGCGCATGGTGCCGGGCGGGCGCTGCTCTTCATCTCGCTGACTCTTCTTCGGAGAAAGTCTGTGCCGTCTGCTCGGCGCAACTCAGTGAGGGGCCCCACTCACACGCACGCAAACTTTCAACCCGGTGCGCCTGGCCCGCAGTGGTCCGCAGCTGGGAGGAGGTACATCATGTTACCGCACCCTCATTGGACTGTCTCACAATTACCGCACCCTCATTGGACTCTCAATATTATGTTTACCCCAGCAAAACGCATCGAAGGTGCAGGAGAGTTGCTTGAATGTCCCATCAAAAATTCTTTGTCAAAGGTTGTGCAGAAATTCAGGTTACCTGCATGTGTGGCTGGACGTCCTTCCTTTGAACTACTCAGTGCCAGAATAAAAATCTATATCACATCTTAACAATTTATCATCAGAATCATATTTCAAGGAGAAACAAAAAAGCATGACTTTCCCCTATAGCAGTATCACTCTTTGCTCATCCTCACATCATCTGATGGAAGAAAAAAAATAATGTTAGTTCATAGCAACTACAGCAACAACAATCCCCTGTTTATTTACACGTGTTACAAGCTGAATATCATCTGAAAACATGTGTATCATTAGCGCCCGAGCACTGACAGGCACTGACAGACAGTGAGGCCCTATTGAAATTGTAAGGATTATTATTATTATTTTTCAGGCAATGAATTGGCTTTTTGAGGGCTTTAACATGCTCAAATTCTTACCAATATTTGCAGAAAATTAGAAAGTGTTGAAAATGTACTTTTCATTTATTTTCAGTTTTTTTTTTTTAATAATTTTTTTTTTTTAAATATTTACCTCCTGCGCAGTCAGTAGTCATCTGCGCACGTCCTGCGCAGAAGTGGATTGCGCAACTCATGCGCAGAAGTGATCTGCGCACCTCCTGCGCAGAAGTGGACTGTGCAGCATTCATTTAATTTGATTTGATTTAATTTTTTTTTTTAATTTCTTTAAAAAAAAAAAAAATTTTAAATGTACATATTGTTCGATAAAAAAGCACAAGGAGTAAGGGTCACTCATTACTCATTATTCAAATCAAACCTCCGGCCTCCTGAACTTTTATTTTGTTTTCTCAGACCCTGTCTGATAAATTCTCTCACTTAAAATAAAATAAAAGGCACCTGCTCGTCCTAACAAGCAACACATCAAGCAAACACTCTGCTGGATATACAGTTGAAATACTGCTTCCAATAAGGTTTAAGTATAAATTATAGGTGGTATGTTGAAATGACAACCAGCAGAACAACTAACGTTAGCCAAGCGTTTGGCTAGTTAGCTCAAGTAGTGTTCTTTTTGAAAAACAATGATGGTAAATTCTATATGTATAAAACCAAATGATAACATACATTTTCTCAAGGCAATTTACATGTTAAAGTCTAAACTCTATGTTCATTAAACAGTCCCTCTAATGGAGGGTTTGCCGGCAAGCTAATACAAGCAAATTTAAAATTCAAGTTAAATGGTAGCAAGGTTACACCATGAAACTCAGGGGATGGAGCTAACAAGGTCGCTACACACTCTTGCCCAATCACGAGTCAGTCTATGCTGTCAATCATGATTTGTTTTTATAGCATCAAACAACTTATTAAAATGAAACTTTCAGTACAACACTTGGACACGCATCAGCGTGATAAGAACTACCGTAAAAGACAGAAATCAACTTTAAGAATAGTTTATTTGCAATATACATCAAGATTCTTTGACTTCACTTTAGGGAAACTGTCATGTTGTCTATGCTGTGTTAGGGTTAGGGTTAGGGTTAGGGTAACCTTGGGACCATTGTTTGCTGGGACTGTAACACCCAGGTGGATGAAGCTGCAGAATGACTGAGTTACATGGTTTCTGGTTAGGCAGAAATATCAGTAGATAGAATATAGTTTTTAAACATCTCTTTAATGTCAAAGAGTTAATTTGTGGTCACAGTCTCTAAATTCCAAACTCTCAAACTATCCGTTAAAACCTGCCCGTCAGATTTCATTTTTGAATACATTTATAATTTTGGTTGATCAGTAATTTAAAAAAATGAAAAGCAGCGTGGTGGCTTCCTGTTTAAAGTCTGAAACTCTGGTTCAAGGACCGAGGACAGCAAACATTCGCTCTGAAGTGCCCTTGAGCAACAGGCTGAATCCCATAACATAGAGAAGAGAAAGTAAAAAAGCAATAGCCCTATTTTTGTCCCTCAAGTTATTACATTATAATCATTACCATTAGGCATCATAAATCAACCAAGCACAGCAAAGCACAGCAGTCAGCGTTTAACCCTATGTATAAGAAGTAAATGATCCATGTGGGCTGAAATTAAAGGAAGCAAACGCACTATGTTATTAAAGGTTGTGTAGTCTGTTCTTCCAATCAAATGACACACTCTGTGTTCTCCCTGAATGTTTTGGTCCTGCAAGGAAAAAACACAGACAAGCTAAGATGGAGCCCCATCTAGTGGATTTAAGACAGATGTTCAACCTACGAACAGATTTTATGCTGTAGTTAAAATGAACGGAGCAAATAAACCAAACAAGGGCTGAAAAAAAAGGAAAAATGCTTTACAGTGATCAGGTATTCATTGTAAATAAAATAGTATTTCCTGATTAATTGATCAATTAATTGATCTTTGCAGCTTTAGCTGTTTCTATAACTTGAAAAAAGCCCCAATTTCCTGCTTCATGTTGTCACATTAGGAGACAGTTGAGGTTGAACAAAAGATAAACAAGTTAAAAAGTCATATTTACTGTCAGTCACTCAGAACATTTGGTTGCTTCACTGGCCTCATGCTTTATTGACAGAATGCAGTAGTACAAAAAGGTAACTAGTCCCACTGGTTATATAGGCATCAAGTGGAACACCTCCAGGTCTTCATTAACTCATATCAGATCTGCGAGTAGAGAATTGGAGACACATGGGCTCCAATACATTCAAGAATGTAACTTTCACTGATATGGGCGTCAAAAGCTGATTTTGTCACCCAAAAACAAAGTTTGATGAGGAAACGCATTTTTAAGATTACACTTCACCCACCTGTATTAGGAATAATGACAGGTTTCTGAATGGGCCATTAGTCTATGACTGCATTCAGACCTGGAATTAATATCGGCCCTGAGTGATCTGCCCACAAGTGGTCAGTGGAGGAATAGCCTGCCACACTATTCTGAAACAGTATAGGGTCCACTCTATCTATCTATCTATCTATCTATCTATCTATCTATCTATCTATCTATCTATCTATCTATCTATCTATCTATCTATCTATCTATCTATCTATCTATCTATCTATCTATCTATCTATCTATCTATCTATCTATCTATCTATCTATCTATCTATCTATCTATCTATCTATCTATCTATCTATCTATCTATCTATCTATCTATCTATCTATCTATCTATCTATCTATCTATCTATCTATCTATCTATCTATCTATCTATCTATCTATCTATCTATCTATCTATCTATCTATCTATCTATCTATCTATCTATCTATCTATCTATCTATCTATCTATCTATCTATCTATCTATCTATCTATCTATCTATCTATCTATCTATCTATCTATCTATCTATCTATCTATCTATCTATCTATCTATCTATCTATCTATCTATCTATCTATCTATCTATCTATCTATCTATCTATCTATCTATCTATCTATCTATCTATCTATCTATCTATCTATCTATCTATCTATCTATCTATCTATCTATCTATCTATCTATCTATCTATCTATCTATCTATCTATCTATCTATCTATCTATCTATCTATCTATCTATCTATCTATCTATCTATCTATCTATCTATCTATCTATCTATCTATCTATCTATCTATCTATCTATCTATCTATCTATCTATCTATCTATCTATCTATCTATCTATCTATCTATCTATCTATCTATCTATCTATCTATCTATCTATCTATCTATCTATCTATCTATCTATCTATCTATCTATCTATCTATCTATCTATCTATCTATCTATCTATCTATCTATCTATCTATCTATCTATCTATCTATCTATCTATCTATCTATCTATCTATCTATCTATCTATCTATCTATCTATCTATCTATCTATCTATCTATCTATCTATCTATCTATCTATCTATCTATCTATCTATCTATCTATCTATCTATCTATCTATCTATCTATCTATCTATCTATCTATCTATCTATCTATCTATCTATCTATCTATCTATCTATCTATCTATCTATCTATCTATCTATCTATCTATCTATCTATCTATCTATCTATCTATCTATCTATCTATCTATCTATCTATCTATCTATCTATCTATCTATCTATCTATCTATCTATCTATCTATCTATCTATCTATCTATCTATCTATCTATCTATCTATCTATCTATCTATCTATCTATCTATCTATCTATCTATCTATCTATCTATCTATCTATCTATCTATCTATCTATCTATCTATCTATCTATCTATCTATCTATCTATCTATCTATCTATCTATCTATCTATCTATCTATCTATCTATCTATCTATCTATCTATCTATCTATCTATCTATCTATCTATCTATCTATCTATCTATCTATCTATCTATCTATCTATCTATCTATCAGGGCCGGCCCTGGCAATGTTGGCACCCTAGGCTAGATTTCAAATTGGCGCCCCCCAACATACACACGCAAACTGTCATGCATCTACAATAACTTTTGGACTGTATACAGATGCACAAACAGGCAGACAAAATTGTAAGATATAAAAAACAATAAATATATATAACAAAAAAATATAAGGAAATCTGAAATCAGCTGTACTGATAGCATATCATGTCATGTCGACAAAAATAAACATTAATGATGTCCACAATCGGGGTGATTCTTACCTCTATATTGTTCTTTCTTCTCCTCCTCTACTTTGCGGTGCTTTCTGAATTGTGCACCTGATAATTTAATCTTTTTTTGATTCATCTTTGACTCTAACCGCAGCGTGTCTGTTCACACAGGGAGCCCTTCCAGGAGGATGTTTTAGATGCTGGCTTGCCTGTCCACGGAGCCACGAATGGTGACATCAGCAATTGTCCCTACTATGCTTCCAAAATGAGTAGGTTTTTATACTTCTCTTTGTATGCATCATGCTGCTATGAGGAACTGTTGTGAGGTTGTTGTTGTTAAGGTTTGTTTTTCTCTTTTTGTGCGTCGAGTGGAACGGCATATGCCAGTCAACTCGCCATGGCCGTACTCCGACACCGGACGGGACAGGCTCTGTTTGCAACTTGGATTGCTGCTCTGGCTGGATTTGCTGCATGGTATCTGATGTGATCCCGCCTCCAGCCTTTCATTTTACTGCTGAGAGAGGGAGAGGGAGAGAGGGAGAGGGAGGAGAAACATTGAAGGAAGGAGAATAAGGAGATTGAGACTAGGTTTGCAAAATTCTGGGAATATTCAAAGTTGGAAACTTTCCATGGGAATTAACGGGAACAACGGGAGTATACGGGAATTAACGGGAATTAACAGGAATAAACTGGAAATGTTGTGGGTAATTTATACTAACTGTATTTACCTTGTCATATACAGACATGAATATAAAAATTTGTTTTGTCATAGGCTGATTTGAGCCCTGAGGAAACTTTGGGCACTTGACTATATGCTTCTGCACTATGTGTCATTCTTAACAAAGCTATTTGCACAGTATTTGCAAATGTACACAGCCTTTCCTTCTACATTGGATGGGGTGAAATGTCTCCACACATGAGATAGTGCACGTGGCATTGTTCAGTAGAAAAAGATGAGAAAAAAGTTTGTAAAAACACACTGATGCAATGCCAGAGATATAAATAGTTAGCCAAACAATTTGAATCTTCTGTAAAAATATTTGACAATTGATGGATAAATGAATGGAAATAGGCTAGAAGAACAGATGAACAATCCTCAATCAGCATGCTAATATGTTTTACCCAGTAATATCATCGAAACTTACCTGACTAGTCCTGCACACTACAGCAGGCCTCAATAGTGCTGTAGTGTGCAGGATGCTGGGAATTATCCCAGCAGTTATTATGATGGAAGAATGCACAGTGGAGGGTTGAAATTCAAAGTGCAGCGTGTGCTGCATTCCATACATCTTTAAAATAGGGTTTTGAATGATGTTTTTATTGCTCAGCGTTTAATTTGCGTAGTTTGTTTTTTTTTCCAAAATTCCCGAGCTTAACTTCCCATGGAAAGTTTCCGGAAATTTCCCAGAAACCTTTGCAACCTTAATTGAGACCATTTCATAGTTTAATACAAACCTGACTCAGTAGTCCAGTAGTTTATTACATGTTGACTGACAAATCAGAGGTGAAAACATAACCTCCTTAGCAGAGGTAATAAAACCTCCACACATTTATCAAGGAAATGTCACCAACATTATTAATAATTAGAAACACAACAGGAAATTAAAAGTAGAATGAAATGTTTCTAGAATATCTAAATAGTTGACGGGTAATTTTCTGTTGGTCGACTTATCAATTAATTTATTAAAAGCTCATTTTCCCCTGCTACTTAGTCTATAGGGGTTTTATATTGTGTTTTAT
Organism: Limanda limanda; assembly: GCF_963576545.1. Lineage (NCBI taxonomy): Eukaryota > Metazoa > Chordata > Actinopteri > Pleuronectiformes > Pleuronectidae > Limanda > Limanda limanda. The sequence goes on from NC_083652.1 coordinate 11,111,868, forward strand.
TTACATTGTATATATTGGTTTATTTTTGTCGTGCACTGGTTGCTGGTTGTACATCAAATTGCCCTTGAAGGATAACAAAGATTTTCTTTTATGGACAGCTTTAGTTAATCACAAGCTGCACAAACCAAGCAAGAGCAGCAGAGGAACCCAGCAGCCAGCAGGGGGCAGCCTCAGGACATCACATGGAAACAAGCAGCAGCAGACTGTGATTCTTGTAAGGCGTCAGAAGACAAGTTTGGAAACTACTGGGTTATTCTCTAACAGTAGGTTTTTAAAGCATGTTAAATCCTCCAGTATCTAAAATCCGAAAATATAAAAGTAACTTTTAACCCTTTGATACACAAGCTATGCAAACCCCTTCTAAGGCAAAACATGGGTCAAAAATGACCCGTATTGACCTACAATGTTATTTCATGCACGGCTGAGTGTTTCTTTGATATATTTTTGGAAATCAATTTATTTCATCATTTAATATTCAAAGTATTCATTAAACCTCTTGTTTTTGATTACCACAAATCATTATTTTCATTTTATCTTTCTCAATTTATGAACTAAAATATTTTTTGTATTTTTACATCAAGTTTTTTAAGTGGGATAAAAAAAAGACATACGTTAATAATGATTTTGTTAAAAAATATTATTTTAGCAATGATTTGGACCAAAGAATTACACATTTAATATTTTAAATGTTTATTTTTCACTTTGTCTAACTTACACATAACATACACCATACAACCGATAAAACTGATGTTGAACTGTAGTGAACTGTATGAAAACTGACAACTTTTCTGCCGTTAAAAAGCGGCATGAAAAAGGACAACTTTTCTGCCGTTAAAAAGCGGCATGAAAACGGACAACTTTTCTGCCGTTAAAAAGCAGCAGAAAAAAGACAACTTTTCTGCCGTTAAAAAGTAGCAGAAAAAAGACAACTTTTGTGCTGTTAAAAAGCGGCATAAAAAAAGACATTTCATGGTGTCTCTGACTATGTTGAGATACAGGTTTGTGTATTTTTACTGCAGAATAGCTGAGAAAATTAAGGAGCAAATCTGTGAAAGTGGCCCAATGCATTCCTAATGTAACCATATTTGGAAGCTGATTAAAAATATAACAGTAGGTAGTAATGCAGTTAAATTTAAAGCCATGGCCAGGTCACACTGTGCTCCTATGACTGACGAGTGTTTTGTGAAATACACATTTGGCTCAATAAAGTTCATGAAGTTAATGAGCCTCTCCTGTTCTTTTTCCATGCATGTTTGTTATATTTATTATAAACATGATTTCTGGACCAAAGACAAATTCAAGAATGCTTAGTGTCAGTTAATGATGCAACAACTCGCATGGAACGTGATTTTGGGATGAATCACATTGATCACACACTTGTCCCCAAACAAGTCTGAGGATGTTGGAACCAACTGGGTTCATTTAGCAGAATCAGCTGTTCGCAGTGTATCCATTGGTCAAACCATGCAGTGACAAACCTACACGACAGAAAAGGAAAAACATACTTATGTCATCACAAATAAATGTCTAACAGACGCCATGTGTTTAATTGAATGAACACAGATCAACACAAAGAGTTGATTTAAGCAACTAGATGAACTTTCTTCTTCTTATGTTCAGTGGAATTGAGATGATTGAGCATTGGCAGAGAACTGAACTCACTGAAGTGGAATGTGAAGACTCCACCTGTCGTTAGAAACCCAGACTCAGCACTACACAAACCCTTTTCCTCTAACATCAGCTCCAGGGAAATTCTTCTGATTTGGTCCAAACGTTCACCTGCACTGAGTTGATTCGATTTTGGTGCTGTGGGTCAAAGGTCAAGGTCAAAGGGGACTGTCTGAAGTCATGTGACCTTTGGTACAATTCACCTGGATTAGCTGATTAGATGTCAGGGGTCACGTCCCGGTGGCTTAATAAAACCAGTGTTGAGTGTGTCTGGTAGTGTTCCTCTTGTTGAGGGTTAAGAACAGAGCGTGTTGATCTTTGTTTAGATCTATGAGACAAACAGATTTGTAAATATGGACTAAACAAATTAAATTTGATTCATTCATTCAAACAAAGGTCACAGTGAGCTTTATATGAATCAGATGGGACAGGATGTAGAAATATGAACACGTGCTCTGGTTGAGGATTCTGCTTTATTTATATTTTCATCACCTCACGTTTTTTGTTTTGCCTTTCGCCTTCGTCCTGTCCCTCGCGGTGACCCGTCGGGCTCCATGGTAACGCAGCCGCCGCCTCAGCTAAAGCTAAGTGTTGTTTTGCTAGCAGGCGGCAGAATCACAGTTTTTTCTACTTTTAGCAATAAAAACCTAAGAATGTGACTTTACGTTGAATCGCCCGACGACGACCCGCGAGCTGTGATGAAGAGACGCGATCGACCCGAGCGGTGAGACGCTGCCAGAAGGTGAACTGTGCTGGATCTGTTAGCTAGCGGCTGTTAGCTAGCTGCTGTTAGCATTTGTCCTTAGCAGCCGTTATATTTATGATTCCTTTATTTCCCGCTGATAACTTCCTGCAAAGAAGCATGTTCCCTCTGGAGCTCAGATCCTGAGTCTGTCTCCGGTTCCTCCATCAGACACAAGAGACGCTGAGGAACTGATCAGCTATCAGAGGAGCTGCTTCAGTAAAAGTCTTCAAAACTAAACTTTATAATCAACAGAAACTTTTCTCTTTACTTCAGCTTTGAACTGAACTCTCACTCCTGCACTTTGATCACTTTCTTCTTTTCGGTTCTCATGCTGCTTAAAATCTGTTCTTACATGAATTACATTTAAACATGTTTTTATCTCTATTCATTTGATCTTTATTGTACGTGAAGCACCTTTCAGAGACCACAAAGCTGAATTTATTGTTTGAAAGTTGTTACACAAAGTTTATTATCATTTTACTCAGCAGTGGTTGAAATGTATTCAGTTACTCTGTAGAAGTAGAGTATTTGTACTTGAGTATTTCCTTTTCACGACTTTCTTTACTTCTACATTTACACACAGATTGTGGTGAATGAAATAACTTGATCAGACAGAAACAATTTTTCTGTGTATCTGTGAATAAGAAGTTTTTGGAGTGTTAAAGTAAAATCCAGATCCGTTTTCCTTTCAGATGTGATCCCTGTTGAAGATTCCTCCTCCAGAAGACAGAATGCCAGTAAGAAGTGATTGTTGGATATTTGATCAGATGTAATATCTCCTCTGTGTGAATTCCTGGTTCACGTGCTGCTGTTGCTCGTATTCCTCAGGTGCTGAACATCTGGGAGCTCTCTATCCCGCTGCCGGCGGTTCTGATGATCACTCTGGGTGTTTACATGGTCGTTCTGTGCATCGGGCTGTGGATCCGGTTCTGTCTCAAGGTTTGTGCTCGTGAAGCAGCTTCTGCAGAGCGACGTCCAAAGTCCAATGAACAACACACAAGCTCACTGAGAGAGAGAGGACCGGCTCGCTGGAAACTCATTTAGATACAAACTTAACGTTAGTTCATCAGACTAGTTTTCATAGAATCTAGATTTTACCATATCAAATTAAAGATTTGTGTTATTGAGGATTCAAAAGAGATGATTCACATTAAAAATACAGATTTCCCACTAATATTATTGCTGGGGTTAAAGTTAACCTTAGATATCAAACTGCAACTTGTTTTAGTTCCACATGGATTCAATTATTTTAATTTTTTAATTGGATTCAACTTTAGGTCTTTAACGTGGTGAACTGAATGAGCAGACGTCTTTTTAACTGTTTTTAAATACAAACAAGATCATCGTCTTTAAATACAATTTTACCAACATAAAGTCTGAGAAACAAGCCAACAAAACAAAAACCCTCCAATGATCCAACACACATTATTACTGAGTAAAAAGTTCTTCACATCCTGACATTGTTGACCGTTATGATCCGTGTCACGGAGGCTGAGACACAAGGACGTCCACGTCTTCGCCAAGTAGCAACAGAACAATTCTGTACTGAGCAAACTATGTTTTTATTATCAGAACAGCTTAAAGTAAGTACGTTAGTAAGACTGGTCTCTTGGTCTCCAAGTGGACAAAGTTACAAACAAACAAATCATCTAAACTTCACATACTAAAGTTCCTTATTAATCAGAAACTTCCTGGTCCGATGCTGGTGTCAGGTTTCTGTTCTTCTCTCTGTCGCTACACACAAGTCCAGCTCTTTAAGGTTTCTGCTGCTGTCTTCTCTCTCAGGACCGATGTTCCTCAGACTGTGGGGACTGCTGTCCCAACATCTCGCTTTGTGATCACTGCTTCAGACTGGCTGAAGTGTGCAACTGTCGCCTGCCGACCATGCGTTCATGTCTGACCGATTCGTGTCCTGCTCCGACGGTAAGTCACCGACACGCCCTCTTCTCATCTGTCATGTTTGTCTAATCAGGAGCACCTTTGACTTGTGGTAAAAAAACACCTATTTACAGAAAGTTAGAGACATTAACGTTCCAGTGTCGGACTTGTTTTCCCAGTGTGCCAAGTGGGACTGTGCCTGCACCTGTCAGCCGCCCGAGTGCGAGTCCTGCAACTGCCTCTGCTTCGAGATCCGGATCAAGTAGAAGACGAGGATGGAGGTAAACTAAACTAACGAGTCAGCAACAGGAAATTCAGGAGGTCGACAGGCCGGAGTCTGTGATGGAGAAATGTTATAACTATTTACAGAAATTGTAAATTTTGCAGAGAATTCAACCAAAATAACTTAAACCATAGAACAGATTCACTTACTTTTACATTTCACCTTCTATTGAGTTCACAGGAGGTTGAGGGACGGAAGAAAGGACGTATGATGATCAATTGAGGATTTATCCCGCATAAACATATATTGACTGATGCGTACAATTAACACCTCAAATAATAAATAAATATGAATACGTTTCTTACATAATTGATGCATCCACTTAGTAAACAAAGTATCTGAGTCTGTATGGAAGAAGCCTTTTGTGTGAGTAAACATTGAAACAGTTTCTTCTTTGTTTCACAGTCATCGTGTGTCTGATCGAAGAAGTCTCTGTTTTACAGTAAATTCAGAGACTCCCTCATTCACTTCAACATTAATGTTGTTTTTATTTTTTGAAGCTTTTATTTCTTAGCGTGTCTGATCTCCTGCTTCGTCTGAGGCTCCGTCTGAAGATGTCGATTTTTATATTCTATTTTTTTAATGTTCCTCTTGTGGAATTTGTATCGTCAAACTTTAATTTTCGAGAATGTCGTAAAAGAGACTGAAGTTGCTTGTTTTTGTGATTTTATACATTTATTTTTTTCAAAAGTTGTATTAAATTCTGAAGAGTTAAAAATGGATTTGTCAGTTTACTTTGTTCTCAGATGTTTTCAGATGTGTGGGGGGGGGGGGAGCAGTGCTGTCAACTGACTCAGTTCAGTTAGTTAAAGCTGGTTCAGACTTTTGAACGTTAAGACATAAAATCACCTGTAAACATCCAAATGATTTTTTTAAAGCTTGAACTTTTCTTTTAAGAGACAACAGAGGTTTTCAGAGACTTGGTCCAAATCCACGTTTCTCATTCTGCCTCCGAGTTTAGTGGAAATCAGATCAGTGGATTTCATGTAAACAGACATGAGTGCAGACAGAGCTTCAGATTCACTGCAGTTTTATTTCAAGCTTTGACTTCAAGTTGTTCGTCAGTGTCCAATCAGACGATCCCCCTGCTGCAGCTCGGGGGGGCGTGAGGACGTGAATCACTGAATCACACAGTATTTAAAAAAAGATTTGATCATCTTCAGGATTCAGAATTTGACACAAAAGATTATTTGATTGTTATTTTACTGATTTAAAAAAAGGTACAAACAGGTGCAGAACCATGACATTCTGTAACGAGAGGCTTTACAGAATCATGTTTAGTGCAGCTTAAACACTTTCATCTCAACACATCTCATAAACGACTGTCAATTCAAACATTTAAGGAGACATATCATGTTTCTTCACTGTTCTTCAGACAGAGGCTGAACAGTGGAGCAAGGAAACATTTGACAGTAATGACATTAATTATTATGATCAACCTGAAGATGAACAGAATATGTCTCCTTTAAAGTTTCTGGAAGATCATCGTCATTTATCTGTTTGTTGAGAGTCGAGTTCTCAAAGGAAACGAACACAAACTGCTCGAGTCCCAGATTCCTTCATTACATTCATGTGTCAGTCACTTCTTCACAGGTCACAGATCAGGATGGAGGTTTCTACAAGAAGAGCTGGAGACTCGGGGAGAGGAGGAGGAGGTGGAGGAGGAAGTGGGTGGTGGCCCCGCTGCTGGTGGTGGGGGGGGCGGTGGAGTTGGCTGCTGTGGTGTTGGAGCTGCTGGAGGCCGGAGACAACAGCTTCCCCAAGTTCTTAGAGAGGAAAGTCTGGAACTTGTTCAGTTTGGGGAAGACGGTCACAGGGTCTGCCCGGGTGGTGGTGGTGGAGGTTTCAGCTGAAAGCACCGACGCCTGGAACCAGGAGCCATCCTGCTTACACATCAGAGGCCCCCCCGAGGCGCCCTGAGCACACAGCAGAGACACAAACATCACATCCAACCAGCTGCCAGGAAAAGATCCATCAGATGTAAAGTCAAACTGAAGCTAAAGCCAGGACATCGTCAGCTGATGGTCGACACCCACATTAATAATAAAACAATGATAATAATAATCTCATTATTAACCTGCTCCAGTGTCAAACTTCCTGTACAGAAGCTGTCGGTGCTGGAGGCGTTGCCGCAGTCAGACACCAACGTCTGGACCTCCTGCAGAACTTGTTCCTCTGAAGTGGAAGAATGAGAACATGTGAGTCACACGTCATGACGTCAGATGTGTGACAGCGTGAGAGGAACTCACCTCCTCCTCGGTCGGAGCTCCATCCGGAGGCCCAGCAGGTGGAGCCCACACTGAAGCTCCGCCCAGTGTCCAGGCAGAGCGGCTGGATGTAGTCGCTTAGCGCCGGGCGGGATTCCAGACTCAGCAGCGCCACGTTGGAGCCGGTCAGGTTGCTCAGCGTGATGTTCCTCACGCTCAGCGTCACCTCAAAGGGATTCGATCCGTTTTGCTTCAGACGACCCAGGACCACGGTCCACTCGGACACTGTGGGGGAGCTGGGGGGGGGGGAGAGGGAACCACATGAGGCCTGAGGAGATCTCCACTCTTTAAACACCTGATGTGCTTCCAGCCCACAGACTCGTCTTCCTCTCACTGTCCAGAGACGAAGCTCAACAGACCTGTGCTCTCCTGGAGTCTCACCTGGAGAAGCAGTTGGCCTGACTCAGCACAGCGTCCACGGCCACCAGTGCCCCCCCGCACACGTGTCTCCCGTTCTGCTGCAGACTCACCATCCACGGCCACACGCCAGCCGTCACCACGGAGCTCCCCCCCGGGATCCGGGTGTTCAGGGGCGCTCGGCCGCAGACCACCGCTGGAGAGAAAAGGCGGAAGAAGACAGGTCAGCCAGTTGACCTCGTTCAAATAGAACCAGTGAACACGTCTCATTTAAAGGTTAAAAACCAGTTGATACAGAGACTCACGTTGGGCTGTGGTGGTCGGGGGAGTGGTGGTGGTGGTGGTGGTGGTGGGAGGCAAGACGGTGGTGGTGGTGGGAGGCAGGACTGTGGTGGTGGTGGTGGTGTTAGATAGGATGGTGGTGGTAGTGGGAGGCAGGACTGTGGTGGTGGTGGTGTTAGATAGGACGGTGGTGGTGGTGTTAGGGAGGACATCGATGGGAAGCAGGACATCGATGGGAAGCAGGTCATCGGTGGTGTTGGTGTTAGGGGGGACCTCAGTGGGAGGCAGGATCACGGTGGGAGGCACTGGGACACCAGTACAGGTGACGCTCAGGTCGCTGTCAGTCCCACTGGAGGAGAAGGTGACGTAGCCTGGCCGGTTTGTGGTGATGTGGCTGTTGATCCAGGCCTGATAGCGGGACACTCGGGTGTAGACTCCTGGGAATTTAGGCAACGCACAACCGTTTCCAAAACTCACCACGCCCTCCAGGACCCAGCGGCTGTTCTGCTTGCTCACCATCGGGCCGCCGGAGTCTCCCTGTGGGGACAGGAAGCGTCAGGAGACAGGAAGCTCTTCACAGGAAGTGAAGACACAAACAGGCGGTGAGATGATCACCTGACACGAGTCCTTCCCTCCGTCTCGTAACCCGGCGCAGATCATGTTGTCTGTGATCCTTCCCACGCCGTAGTCACAGTTACACTGTCGGTTCCCCACCACCGGCACCTCCACCTCCATCAGGTTCTGAGGGGAAGGAAGCGGAACTGAACAGAACCAGTTCAGAGAAACACGTTTAAAACTCGTCTCACGTCAAGGGAGCAAATATCAATTCAGGTTCGGTTTGTCATGTGTCATCCATCCATCATCCATCCATCATCCATTCATCAGCCACCCATCCACCATCCATCCATCATCCATCATCCCTCTTTCTCTACCTCCTTGCCCGATATTGCCCCAGCCGGTGACCCAGGAGCCGGTCCCGCTGTGGAAGACGCTGTCGGGGGCGGCGAGGCAGACGGGCAGGATGTAGTTGGTGAAGGTGACGGGTGAGGAGAGCTTCAGGAGCGAGATGTCGTTGTCATGAGGCCTTGAGTTGTAGTCGGGATGGTTGATGATCGTCGACACGGTGCTGGACACCTCGTTGGGGTTGGGCCCTTCTTGTCTCTGACGCCCCAGGTACATGACCAGGTTGGTTGTGCTGGAGCTGCGATGACAAGACGAGAAACTTAATATCTTTTAAAGGGGACATATAATGAAAATTCCACTTTTGTAGTGCTTCTACACATTAATTTGGGTATCTAGCATGTCTACCGTCCCAAAAATTCTGGAAAAAAACAACTCCCGCGATTTGTTGTGGTTCCTCTATGTCAGAAACGATACGCTAGAGTGCGTCGAATGGGATTACGACCCGAATACACATCATAGTCACACCATACCCATGTAGGGAGTCTCGCTACATGGCCTTGGACCACCATCGCCATCATCACCACCGGAGCTAGCGTTAGCTCCCGAGCTAACGCTAGCTCCGCACTCATAACAGGTCAATCTGAGGAGGGCTGTTTTAAATGATCCTCAGAATCAGAATCAGAATTCTTTTAATTGCCAAGTATATTTGCACATACAGGAAATTGCCTTGGTGTGGTCGGTGCACATAAATAACAATCAGACATTAAACAACAATATATATATATATATATATAAATATATATAAAACAATATAAAACGAAACAATATATACAGTGAGAGAGTTATGGACACGTACAGTGCTAAGGTGCAGAGATTTTCTGGAATAGGCGGTGACCGTTAATATTCGTTAACAAAGAAAACAGCTGTGTGTGTGTGTTGTGTGTAAAAGTAACTCTGGTGACTTGTCAACTGAGGTTAAACTAAGTTAACCTCTTAGTAAACTGAACAGTTGCATATTTCGGAAATATTTGAAATTGCAACTGTACATAAAAACAAAACAACAATATATACAGTAATAACAACAATTTATACAGCAAGTATTGAGATAAATTATATGCGAGGGGCGGGGGGGGGCAGAGTCAGAGTCAGTGTGATGCAAGGGGCTTGTTTGTGAGCCCCACTGCCATGGGGAAAAAACTGTTCAGGTGGCGTGAGGTTTTAGTCCTGATGGCCCGGAACCTTTTTCCAGATGGAAGTCTCTGAAAAAGGTGGTGACCGGGATGGGAAGGATCAGCAATGATCTTGCCCGCTCTCTTACTGGTCCTGGGGTGGAACAGGTCTAGGAGAGCCGGCAGCTGACCTTCTGATTTGTGCAGTCTGCCCTTTATCCAGCAGGCTCTTCTGCCACATGTGACCATGGGGGGGGGGGCGGGGGGGGGGGGCACTATCTAATACAGATTAAGTTCAGTTAGTATTTGTATCTTCTCACCTGGTGAAGCAGTGAGCAGCTGACATCACCCATTCTCTGTTAATGAGCGATCCTCCACAGGAGTGACCTCCAGATCGGTGGATACTGACCTGCCAGGGCCAGCTGCCCTCAGGAGCCGCCGCCCCCCCCACGATCCTGGTGTTCAGAGCAGGTCGACCACAATCTGCACAGACACACAACAAACACACACATGAGGAAGATGATCTGCTTCTGACATCCTAATCATCTCAGAGGTCCAGACCTGGATCCCAGAACTCACCTCTTCAGAACCGATATAATGGGTGACACTGTTATTTTTTAAAATCTTGTTTTAAGTGTCTTAAACAATAAAAATTATAATAATCATCATTATTATGACCCAGTTAACAACAACAACATATTCACAGACACTTACCAGCGAGTTGTGAGTGCGACTCTGAAAAACAGAAAACAAATCTGATGAGATCGCTTCAACAATGAGTCATCACTTTCATTTCTATGTTGATATAAAGTCATGTTTCAGCAGCTGGAGACAAACAAACTCTCAGCCTGTCATTGAATCTCTCGAACAGTCAACTTGGACGAGCACATCGACGACACGTGAGTGTTTAAAGTTCTCGTCTCTGTCCCTCAGCGTCCTCTGACAGGTTAATCACACACGTCTCCGTGTCCTGAGTCTCAGACCGGTTCCACGGCCTCGTCTCAGGCGCCTCAGATTCTACTTCCCGGAGTTTACACTGGATTCTGTTGCTGCTGCCGTCGTGTGTGATGATGACAGACGTCTGTCGCTCACTCGGTGTAAAACACTTATCTGAGACAAGATGATTATTATCTGTTGAAGCTACAGCAGCCATCTATTCAGATTCCTCACTTCTTTATATTGTAAAACCATTTCATAACAACAATCACTTCACTCACAGCATGAGATGACGGCTGATTGAGGAGTTAGTGCATTATTCAGTTTCTCTCCATCATTAATGTGGTCTTGTGATCTTTGAGCCATGCATGATGTCACTTCCTGATTTTACTGATCATATGATGGAGAATAATTTTCTGATCAACCTAAACTTTAGATTTTCCCTCTATTATTTATTCTGATTGTGACTTTATCGTGGATCAATATATTTGACAACCTGACCTTTGACCTATCGGCTCCAAAAGTTAATGATGTGGAGATAAACTCCCAATTGATATTTTCGCCAAGTTTGTTGAAAATCCCTCCATGTGTTGTTGAGTTAGTTTGTCCACACCACACACAGACGTAGATTCTGTTCAGAAACAGCCCTGTGATTTGTGGTCCTGTGAGACGAATTGTGATTTGTGAATATGGGCTATACAAATAAAATTAGATTGATTGATTGATTGAAACAGGACGTCTCACACATATAATAATAAATCCTCATTATTCTCAAACTCCTCAGAATCAGTTTAAAAGGAAAAATATGGTTTTAATTAGATATCATTATTTTAGTTGTTATTTTAATGTCACATTTTGCTACTCAACGACAATCTGTAAACGCTTCATTTAATAAGATCAAACGTTCCTCACTCGGCTTCTGTCTGTTGAGCATCAACGTCCATAACTTAAATTATTAATGTGAAAATCTGAAATCAGGTTGATGCTGTGAAGCAAGAAACTCTTTTCTCAACGTTTACACTTATTGTCTCTTAAATCATCTGAGATAAGAATTAAACTGAGTGAAACATCGATTATTGTTACAATATTTTACTTTAAACATTATTCTTTGATAAAACAAACCTCAGGTTCACAGGATGAATGAATCTTCAATTTAAGATTTAAACAACTTGAACCAGGATGGAACGATAAAATAAATTATTAGATTCAATTAAATCTAATTTAAATAAACGTCTATTTGCTGGTAAAAAGATCACATGATCTCAGATTCCGTTTATTTAGCGATAATATTTTTAAAACAAATAAAATGTGACATTTTAAACTTTTGAAACCTGATGAATCCTCTTTAAAAAGCAGATTTTCTTGAGCAGTGAATCTGATGCGAGTGTGAAACGTTTAAATCAGAGTGAAACTGATCCGGTCGTCCTGCAGCTGTTAGACACTGATCTGCTGGTTTTAATGGTTCTTAAACCTTTTCCTTCTGGTTGTTTCTCATGGACAAGCTACTTGTTTCACAGATTCCTCCTGAGAGTTCTGCACAGATGTGAAGCTGAGGCGGGTTCTTACCTGGCGTCAGGAGGCCGAGCAGCGCCGCCACACAGAGAAGTCTGCACAGCGCCATGAGTGAAGCTGGAAATCCTGTGATCTGCTGCAGGAACCTTATTTCTATCTCTATCTCTATCTCTCTCTGTCTCTCTCTGTCTCTCTCTCTCTGTCACGCGAAAACTAAACATGCCTCGCTTTCCCTCTGGCATTGTTACCTGCCGGGGACACGCCCTCACACCTGACCACAAATCAGCTGCTTCCATTCAGCAGCACATTCATATGACACTTTGTCTGGGAAAGCAATTAAAAGCTCAATAAAAGTCCCAGTTTATTTTTAAAAGATGTTGAGTTGCAGGAACTTACCTTATGTTCCCATTCACGTCACTGATGCAGTCGAATGATCCAGGATCTTTTTTTAAAATAACATCTGCGTTTCTGTTTCCTCTGAGGACGACCCCTGTGAGTTTCCTGGTGGCCCTCGGGGGGGCCCCGACCCAGAGGCTGGGAACCACTGGACTCGAACTAACGTCTTAAAGGACTGAAAACAAAAGCAGCTTCAACAAACCCTCTCACCTGCCGACATTCCTCCGTCTCCGCACAATGAGCGACTGCGACACTGGTTTCTCAGTGTTCAGGGAAACCAGCTGAAAGAGAACACGCTGTGCAGAGAAGGAATCCTTTGATTTAACATTGTGAAATTAAAACAAAATGTATTTTACAAGAACATGACTTCACTGTATTTATGCACGAGTAGATGCATTGATATTAATATAATCAACATAATCAATGGAATCTTAGAGCAAAGTTTTTCATCCCAATTTTTTCTTCCAGATGCAAACTGGACGACTGAAGCCGATGAAATGTTGGTTTCTCCCTCGTTAAAGAAACGCATCTCAGAGCCAAGTACATATGATTTAGAAAAGATTTAGGACAAATAAAAATTATTTTATTTTCAGCAGTGAATGAAATGTACAACAGGAGGTGATGAGGTCGTCATGTCAGAGGATTCTTCACTCGAATCAAAGGCATCACACAGGGACATATTTCTCTAATGGTTTGAGACGAATGGTTTCAGGAACCAGGTTAAAGAACAGAAGCTATGAAAGTTAAAGTCAACGCAGCTCAACTCATGTGACTTCAGGCTTTGTGATAAAGTACGTGAACTTATCGTCTTATTGATTTATGTCTTACTGTTACTGTACTCGATGGGGAACGAGCTCATCAGCGTCTTTTGCATCTGCTGTCATTTGCCACTTCCTGAAATAAAACCAAGGGACCTCTTATATAAGTAAAACCATAATTCAAATACTTCAACCAAAAATGCAAAAAAGTCAAAACAAAATGCAGCAGAGAGAAAAAACCCAAAGCCATAAAGTGCAGTGTTTAAAATGAGCTGGAATGATTCCACACGACAGACAAGATAATTACTGCTGTTAACATGTAAACTACTGTTCATGTAAACAGGAATTATGTAAACACATAAAGAACAGTGTCATCAGCAGAATTGCATAATAACTGACTCACGACGTCTGTTCAAAAGTTTATTTCACAAATTTCTACCTTTTTATCTCTATTTATTCATTTTAATGTCTTTTGCTTCAGTTTTTAATCAGTTTTCTTTTCATTGTGTCTCTACAAACACATCTGTGTCTGAAATGTGCTTCATAAATAAAACTTTGTTATTAAGTCTTAACGGAGGTGAAACGCTGGAGTGACCTTTGACCTCTGACGACCCAGGCTGGTCCCAGCTGATCAGGTTTACAAACCAACACATTCGTAACGATCTTCAGTCTTTTAACTTTTGGCTCATCAAGGTTACGACTTCTCGCTCGGCTGCAAATACCTGAACTCAAAGTACAGGGGTTTTTTCTCTGTGTTTCTATTGGTCGATGGCCTGATGCTTCCTGGAACACATGTTTCCTTGACGAGAAACTGGTACTACTGGTTCGTCCGGTCACACTTACTGATGGTAATAATGACTCAGGGATGCACATAGTGATGAGTCACTGATAAAGGAAAGTCCTCACAGCTGCAGAAACACAAACTATTTGTGATAAATCATTAAATCGTGTCCTCGCTCAGAGGAGGCGGGTGAGGAGCCGTCGCTCACTGACCTGCTGCTCTTCTTCTTCTTCTTCTTCTTCTTCTTCTTCTTCGGGACTGAAAATAACAAACTGTCACAAATTGGGGTCGGATCAGCAGTGACCCCAGCATGCAGAGTCTGTGTGAGCCGGATGTTTGCATGTTTTCCTCCTCGGCCTCATGTCACTGCGCTCAAATCCGTCCTGTCCAACAACTTGATAGAAATATGGACGACGTGTTTCCGCAGTTACGTTATTAACATGTTTGATATTTTTACATCAAGACAATCAAAAGCTCATTTTTGTGCCAAAGTTCAACTTGGTCATGATTTGATTTGTCGCTTTGAGAAGAACTTGATCTTCATCAGATCAGCAGCTGCTCACTCACGTAGCCGCTGGAAATCACAAGGAATGTGTTTTTTTTCAGTCAGAATCACTTGGTTATGATTGAAGATGAATCCTGAACGTTTGTAGACGATCAGTTTTATTAGTGTTTTAATAACTGTTTGAAAAGGATCTTCAACACATTCATCACAGACATGATGCCGACATGTTATGAACATTCAAATTAAAACGTATCTTAAATATTTGAATGAAGTCAATTATGTTTAAGACTTAAAATTCAGATTGTTGAATTAAACAAAAAATCTGATTATTTTGTTGCAGTTTACTTGTAAAGTTGTTCATTATTAGCTGTAATGTCTTTTGTGATATATTTTATTACATGTGATGAATGTTTCAATCCCAAACATTTATAACTCGATTTCTTCTCTTGAAGTTAATCTCTTTAATAACTGCACGAGTCATCAGCTCCGTCAGATTCATCGTTTGCTTTAATCAACACTTTATTTTGAAAACCAGCACATGTACGATCCAAAACAACTTTCATATTAAAACACTCAAGTTCAGTCTCAACAAAAACCTGTGAAACATGACGGGAGAGCCAGGCCTCATTTCAAAAATCTTTACATTTTCTCCCGTGACAAACTCAGAATATTCAGAAGTTAAAGCATCTGAAATATCCAATGAGATCTGGACTCAGAAATTAAACCAGGAAGTCATGTGACCTGTTGTAATGTAAAAAATAAATAAATATATACACAAACAAATTAATAAATACAAAGGAACACAAACTGTTAAAAAGGAGAAAAGAATAAACAGAAACAGAAGCGGAGAGTTTCACATGTGATGAAATCTATAAATCATCTTTTTATTGGCGCTTTAATAACTGATCATGATGGATTCGTGCTTTAACGTCTCAATCTGCAGATTCACTGTTCAGATTTACTAAAAACTAAATAAATTATTTGCTGTGATATATCAAAGTTGAATCTTTTCAGTTTAGTTTAGTTTTTATTCTGAGATTTGAGTCTGAACCGCTGCTGAATTTAGTTCCGACCAAAGAAAAACCTGGTTTGAACTAAATTAAAGAAACTAGATCAAAGTTCTTGAACACTTCACTGAGATAAAGATCAGGAACATTTGTATTTGATGAGTCAAACTTCAATGGAACTGATTGGATCAGAAATGTTCACTGAGACGAAACCTTCAGAGTCTGAAGAACAAAGAACCTGTGAGATTTAGATTTGAATGAATCACTGATGACAGTTCTCTGACTTCTCTGATCATGAAAACCACACGAGTCACCGGACAGGTTTTTAAATCCCAGCGTCATAGAACCG
The DNA here is from genome assembly GCF_963576545.1 of Limanda limanda. Taxonomy (NCBI): domain Eukaryota; kingdom Metazoa; phylum Chordata; class Actinopteri; order Pleuronectiformes; family Pleuronectidae; genus Limanda; species Limanda limanda. The sequence goes on from NC_083652.1 coordinate 11,127,664, forward strand.
TGAAAACAGATGAGACATCGATCGGATATGAGTTTGTTTTTGTAAAAGAGGCCTCGCTGAGCCGGAGGACGTGGACGAGGCGAAGACATCGAGGGACTTGAACAAGAGCACAACAAACAGGGACAGTCACATATCTCCACACTGAGGGTCACAGTGAGCAGAGGACAGGGACAGACTGGTCCTGGTCCTAGAGCGATGACTCAGTAGGGACGGCCCCGTCGCTCCTGTCTGTGGTCCCCCCTGAAAGACACAAACATCATGATGTCACTGAGCCTAGGTTCACATTCATTTCTCAATCTGGTAAATATCTGAATCTCATGTCCGGAGTTTTTCTGCTTATATAAAGTTTGGTTTTAATTTGGTGAAATGAGCTGGAAACAGAATTTAGAACCTTTCATGTAATAAAACCTTCAGATGTTGACATCGAGGATCTTTCACCAGTGTTTTATGGAGAGACTCTGACCTTGTGTCCATTTTGCCAGGGCCGTATCCCCCCCGGTCGCCTCCCCGGGCCCCCCTGAAGCCCCCCCGGCCCCTGAAGCCCCCCCGGTCGAAGCCTCCTCGGCGCTCTGCTGCGTAGCCGCCTGACGGGAGAACGAGCAGAGAGAGAGAGAGAGTCCGTCTCAAACGTCTGAAGAAGCTAAAGACTGGACAGACCATAATCAACATGTCCCACCTCTGTCCACCGGGGGCGTCCCTCCTGCGTCCTCTGGCTTCGGAGCCTTGCACTGGTTACACTCGTTTCTCCACGAGAAGTTCAGGTTGCCACAGTTACTGGAGACAAGTGACAGCGATCAATAAATCATAAAAATAAGACAACATAACTAGGGATGTCACGAGAACTGATACTTACGATACCTTTCGATACTAAGAAAACAAAACACAGACGATGCCCATTTTTTTAGAAGCACCGTGAGCGACGATGCCAGCAGCTGTTAGCAACTTAGCATTAGCATCGGTGCTGCGCCAGTCGACGTTTACATTCAGAAAACCAAGATGGCAACCACGGCTGCAGCGTTCGCCCCACCTCGACTTGTTGAATAAGTCACAAAGAGTCGTGTATGGGATTACTTTGCGTTTGAGGCAGATGACCGTGGCGTTATCATTAATCCGCAGACGCAATTATGCAAACGATGCTACCGTGGTCTTCAGACCAAGGGAGGTAATACTTCGAAAATCCATTTTTTTTTACCGTGGGATCGAAATTGGCATAGAGAATCGTGTTATTTTACTTGTATTGGCACCGACTACTGAATTTTTGGCATTGTGACACCCCTAAACATAACATATTAAATTGTTGAACATATCAGGGACTCACGGGTTCGAGCACTTCCAGTCTCCAGCTCTCTGTTGTCCTCCTCCTCCTCCTCCTCCACCATCTCCTCCTCCACCTCCAGCACCTCCTCCACCGTTGCCTCCTGGGAAACCTCCTCCTCGACCCCCCCCAAATCCTCCATGGCCCATTGGCCCTTCAAAGAGAAGAAGTGTGACCAGTGAGACAATCAGCAGAACTCGTGGTGATGAAGAGGAGTTTGTCCTTCACATTGATTCTGTGAAGTTGAATCTACAGAAGCTGCTTCTTCATCTTATTTGACTTTAAATAACCTTTGAATGAGATCATTGTTGTGAAAGTTCAGACAGAAAACGACTTTGTGGCGACACCAGGACAAAAGAGACAAAAAGTCTCATACAAAACACCAGAGTTTAGAGAAAACACGTCTCACCTCCTCGCCCACGACCCCCCCTCATCCCCCCCCGGCCTCCGAAGTCAGCTCTGCGGGTGGCGAAGGAAACTTTGATGGGATTTCCACTGAAGTCTTTACCTGGAGAGGAAAGTAAAGACGTGAGAAACACAAGAGGAAGTGAAACGTAACTGTACTTTATCTGATATCAGATAAAAGACTCAGAAGTTATGAAAAAACAGAGTTTATCTCCAATGTTCAGCAGAAAAATCTGAAATATGGTTCATTCTAAACAGAGTTCGGTGGATTTTGCTGAAATTAAATCACAGAACGAACCATCAAACCAGTCGATGGCAGCTTTAGCTGAGGGGGGGTCGTCAAAAGAGACGGTGGCTTCTCCTTTCAGCTTCCCTGTCTCTCGCTCGGTGTACAGGTTGATCATCGGAAGACCCGTCTTCCTGTTGACCTGCAGGACAGAGGAGACGGACAGAAGGATCACATCAAGGCTCCAGATGATGTCAGTGCAGCTCAGAACTTCATCAGATCCAGATCCAACCCCAAGGAAAAAACTCACAAACACAGACTCCACATATTTATTGATCTCAATTTGAATCCTTGAATCTGTAAAATGTCTCTTTTTGAATCAATGAACCTGAATCTGAAGACACAACTTTAGATTCATCATCTTTATGTAAATGTTGTTTTTCTTTTCTAATCAAAGTCTGAGTTTGTTTCATCAACTTGGTCAAAATCACTCATATTTAACTTATACACATATAATCCAGAGCTTGTTAGACCTCATTTGAATCATTCACACTATTAACACACAGGTGAATAAATGTACACGTGTGTTAATGATTTGAATCAATGCAGCGATCGGTGAGTGTTTATGAACATGTAGAAACTCACCTTGATGATTCCAATCTGCTTAAAGAAGTCGGCGACGGACTCGACGGAGTAGTCGTCTCCGAGGCCTTGGACGAAGATGGTGTTGTTGTCAGAGTTCTCCTCGTCCTGCACTGGGGACAGAAAACATCTTCTCTCTCACTCTGGAACCTTGGCTCATCTCTGAAAACATCTGACAAGTTATCATCTTATAAATGTGATGAAATCCTCTATTCACAGACGAGACACAAAGGAATGTGATCTGTTGTTATGAACAGTGTTCAGCTCAGGTTCTGACCCGCCAGCTTCTTCCCTCGGTTCCACCAGCGCCAGACAAACCTGTTTGAGACGTGGAGGTTCTGAACCAGGCCTCAAACAGGTTCGTCATAATTCATATCTGTCATCTGGTGCGTTCGGCTTCATCGGAGCCGTCGTGCTGATGTGGAGATGATTTGTGGAAATGTGAGGGAGGGGCTGAAGTCACATGATTGTGTGAGAGAGTGATGGAAACAAATGAAACTCACTGAAGCCGTGTCCTCCATGTCCCGAGTCTCTGGGTCCTTGAGGACAAAAAGACAACAACACGTCACTTGTGGAAAAGAACACAAACAAACACCAATCACACAAACTGTAAACGGATTTGATTCCCACCAGAACAGAACCAGCACTCAGCCACTCTGGACTGGTTCTACTGTCTCTACTCCTCACATCATCTCATCTGTCAACGAGCAGCTCATTAGTCCAAGTGACGGAAACAAGATCATTCACATAGTTGACATACTGTCAGTTCACGGCTCAGGACAACCCCCCCGTGTAGAGACACTGGTTCCAGTCGATTCTATAACTCAGAGTCTGTCACTTCACACACAGCCGCTCGGGTCCAGCTCGTTAATCCTTCATGTTCACAGGTCAAAGCATTTGTGGTGATGCATTTCTTCCTTTTCTATAATTTCCTTTCCAGTGAATATGGAGCTTCATCAGATTCAAGGGCCTCGAGTGAATCCTCTTTGTTTCACACTGTTAAACGTGTCTTTGCTAATTTAATGTTAATTGTGTGTATTTTTGCTTCCTGTCCAAATTGCTGTCACCTGTGATGTTGTTCATGTTGCTGCTGCACGATGCACAATTAATATCTAATATCTGATGCTTTCAGACAAGTATCATCATCGCTCACACAAACCCGACCAACCTCTGAAACCAGGTCCAACCCGTTGCAACACAATCCCTCCTGCAGTATGTGTACGTTAATCCATATCATTCCTTCCTTTGTCTACTTCAGGTTTCACGGAGTTTTACAAAGAATTCTTGTAAAAGGCATCAGCGTACATCTCGGGATTAACAAACCTGGGTTTGTGTTTCCAGGAACGTTTTGTGTAACGCATGGTTTCGTTCCAACAGGTTTTGTCAGAGGTCAACACCTTGTGTGTAAAGTCCCGTCGCTGTGAGGAGACGCTGCGTCACTGGCAGCTGGATATACCGGAGCTTCAGGAAGTGGATCCGTTCTTACTAATTTTAAACCAGCTAATCGTCAGAAGTTGGACAGTTACCAGCAGCCCCCCCCCCTCCCTCTCTCGCATCAACACAACACTTGAACCGTCAAGAGGCTTGTTTGCTACACAACTGATTGTTTTCCCCAAAGCGACTTCACTTCTTCCCCTGACTGTTCACGTCCACAGTTCAAATTAGTTTAATTTGTATTGGTTTAACTTAAGGACCAAGTTTTCTTACCGTTTTGCATTTTCACCATTATTTCCCCCCCGATCACCAGTTGATGAACATTTGTTTCCTCGTCTCGTTGGAGCTTAATTTTGGTGTTTTCATCGCTGTTTGTTTGGCGATTTTCTTTCAACTTTGGATCAAGAATTTATTCCCTGATGAAACTTTTCAACCACTTTCTTCACTTTGTGACTTAAGAATGTTTTTCCACATTTTTGTGACTTTCTCAACAAATGATGCAGAACTGGAATGTGAGCTGTACTAATACAGAATAGAATAGAATCCTATTATTTAATATACAAAAACATTTGTATTCAACATAAAGATAAAGTCAGTGTTGGCAGAGGTTTCTCTCTCAGAGTCCGTCTGGTTTATATTCTTGTAATAATTTAAAAAAGATCAGATCCTCGAGAATCTGTCAACGTGTCACCTACTGATTTCGATTTTTTTTAGATGAACAAAAGCAACTTCAAACTAAATGGTTTTGATGTAAAGGCCAAATATCTCTTTCAAAGATTGTAACGTGAGCCTTTGGTTTTACTTTCCACAAACAGACTGAGTCATGTGATAAATCCTCATTATCAAATGGTCTTTTGTTCCAAATGAACCATTGAGTTGTTGTGAAACCTCAAGCACTCCTGGTGTTTGCAGTACACACAGTACAAACAGTACACACAGTACCAGTATCAGGTTACTGGTACTTGATTATGTTGCACTCTGTGTAATGAAAGCAGTTTACATCATCCAACCCTCTTCTTTGTACTACAGGTTTCACACACTCTGGTATAAATGTTAATTCATCAGTTTGTGAAACACAGACTCTGAATCCCAGGACGTTTCCCCTGGTGGTTGTTGTACAAGCTACAGAGTCTTTTCTTCTCTCAGCTCAGCTCACGGTCTTATGACAGAAGCACCTGAACTCCCATTGAATTCAAACACCTTCAGGTTCTATCACCGTGGAGACAGAGGTAGGTGAGAGGTCTGTGACGTGAGGACTCCCTCTGCTGAGTGGGAGTGAACCTGCAGCGCCTCAGGATCCAGACGCTCTGACAACACACCACTGAACACAACACCGAGCTAAAGACACCTACTTATTACCATGTTGACAAGTACAATGGAGCGAGTGTCTCATTGTCCTCCTGAGATAATCTGCTGTAATAATTAGGTGTAATTTTCTTTCTCCATGTCCTCAAGCTGTTTAAACACCACACGTGAATTAGCACAGCTTTCAGGTTCGAGTGGTGACCTCTGGCCCCCTTCACTTTAGCTTCCACTCTTCAAACTCAACAAACCTCTTTGCTCAAGTTTAAATCACTTACCACCAAACTTATTGAATCCTCCTCGATCGCCCATTCTGATGAAGAGGGAGAGAGAAAGGACTCACATTGAAGGCTGGTGCTGACAGCGAGTTCTCTCATTGGCTTGTGGGTAACCTTCATTCTCAGTCTCTTCATGACCCCCCCCCTCCCTTTCTTCATCTGCCACCTTATGAACCCCTACTTCATATTGTTCTCCTGGATAAACCTCCAAGGACACAAGGCCACTTTAAAGACCTTGTCTTTGTTTGGCCAACTGAAATCTAAAATCATTTTTACCCCAAAAGTCTTTTAGCAACTTGTCCGATTCCATTTCCTCACACAACTTGGGTTTGTGTCGATTAACCAAACACTAAGATGTTGACTTCTTTTCTTTTTACGTCTTAGGCAAGAAATGCAGCAAATCCCCAAACAGGTTTTATCAAGATCACCCAAACTATGAGTATTTTGTATTATTCATTATTTTCATAATTCCAGCTACAAGAGGACTGTTTACTGTCTGGTGACTTCCCCTTTTGTCCATTTCCCAAATGAGGTTTTAGAGCAGAAAGCCAGGGTGGAGAGAAGGTAAAAGCCTAGAAGAAGATTCAAAGATTGATTAAAGCAGAGTATGACACAGTGATCGGTCAGGGCCGCTCGGACAGGGAGACAGGCAGGGGGGGGGGCCGGCATGTAAGTGTGTGTGTGTGTGTGTGTGTGTGCATTGGTCAAGGCCCGTTAGTTGCCACGGAAACACAACTTGGCATGTTCTTGTTTTCTAAAATATTTGCTTTATACATTTCAGTGTGAAGAGTTGAATTAGAATATATAAAAACAAGCAGCTGTGCTGCTGTACGTTGTGTTGCATCGTCTTCACTCTACATTTTGTTACATTTTAACACTTTCTCAGTTTGTACCTTTTATAAACGACACAATAAACTTCCTTATACTGGGATGAAAACCTCAGGTTGTACCAAGACACAAGCGCCAGACACAGACTGTGAATAAAGATGGAAGACAAGTCTTCACTTCCTCACATTGTTGAAAAGAAAGAAGCTGAAATACTCTGAAATACCCCCCCCCCCCCCCCCCCCCTCTGCGGCTCCCGGCTCTGATGCTTCATTCAGTCGGAAGGTGGGCGGAGCTTTACCAGCGAGACCAGTTTAGAGGTTTGAAGACTGATACCAGGGATTTAAAACCTGCTGTGTGTGACATGACATCAAGTTCTGGACACAAACACTTGTCTCTGTTTCCTGCTGCTGTGTTCATGGGCACAGCCATCACCAGACCTTTATGAAAATATGATATATTACACTGTGTTTGAAAATGAATATGACAGAGTCAGGTCCATGTTTTCTTAATCATTAAATGGTTATAACATGTTAGCAGCCTATTGATAATTAGTTCACCTTGAATAAGTCATCACATGACTTTTTTCTCTGTCACAGAATCGTCTTTTAATAAGAAATATTGGGATCAATTTTCTTATCTGTATTATTTGGTGCAGGATCACAACCGATTATATTTTACACCCAAGGTTGAAGCCGATTAATGATTGAATAACCTTCGTCCACACTAACACCTGGAAACATGTCACGTGACCATTCACCCACACTGGTCATGTGATGCAAACAGGAAGTACATTGTCTCCTCTGCAGTTGGTTGCTTAGTTGGTTGGATTTATTTTCTTGGAGCGATAACGAGTTGGAACTGTTACTGACAGGAAGTGTTAATAAGAACCAAACAGGAAGTGCCATGCCTTGTGGTAATTTAGTTGTCATTGTTAAACACAAACACAAACCTGTCCCTACATGTGTTTAACAAGACCAGGTCTCTTACTTGATCTCAGTTCCATGTGTGAGACATGTTCATGCATCTCTCTACTTAGATTCATAAAACTCTCTTCTTCCACTTACCCGATGCCTCCTCTTCCTCGGGGTCCACCTCGCCCACCTCTGTCAAAACCACGGTCATATCCGCCACCACCGCGACCTCCAAATCCAGCGCCACGCCCCCGGCCACCGCGAGCCTCCTGCCCCCCGTAACCTCCGTCAGGACCACTGTATCCTCCATCGCTCATCTGGGGGCTGTCGCCTCCGTATCCTGAGAGAAACACAATCAGACCTCAACACTTTTCTTTGCGATTGTGTAACAAACGTTCTGATCTGGTTTTAGAATTAAAAGGCTTTGGTGTATTCTTCAGTTTGGTTTATTGTCCCATTTTTTTAAGATAAGCCCAGGGTGTGAACAGATTTCTTTGGATCTAAGTTTTTGTAGGTCGACTTGGTTTTAATACGTTTTATATTTGTTTTGTTAAAGGTTATATCCTGCAGACTGCACCTCCCCTTCCCTGAATGCTCTGGACCTTCTTCTGAGTTGAAAAGGGCTTAAGAGAAGAACATGAGGAAGAACATTGAGTTATCTGACTCTTCCCCTATGGAACCAGTTTCCTGTTAAGGCTGGACTTTGAAAATTAAAAACTTTGAAAACCTTCTCACCTCCACTTTGTCCGTACTGGCTCTGCTGACTGTAGCTCTGTGGAGGAGGGGAGCTGTAGCTCGGAGGCTGGTTGTAGTGACCTCCTCCGTGTTGGGGGGGTTGTTGTTGGCTTCCACCGTATCCACCGGTCGGACCTGCACCGCTGCCGTAGCCACCTCCACCCTGTCCTCCACTGGGTGGTTGGTTGTAGGCAGAGGCCTGGGAGTTCCCTTCGTAGCTGTTGGAGAAAAACCCAAAGTGAAGCAGGTGGACATGTTGGCTCTGCAGCTCAGGAGAGAAACTCTATTCTATCTCTAAACTCTATTCACAGTGACAAATCTCTCGATCACTTTTTCTAACTCCTCTGACCTCATAACAATGACTTGTCTGCTGCAACACAACACATATAATATCTCACAGGACCAAATATTTGTCATGTGGTGATTTCTAGGTTTAACGTGAGACTTATTTGAAATATAATTAATGTTGCTCAGGTGTTAAAACCTTAACATCTTGTCTTCAAATGAATTCATTGAATGGGTCGAAATAAATAGAAGTAAAATCAAGACAATAAACATAAATTAAATGCACATATTTCCTGCACAGTTGATTCTGTAAAATAAGAAAAAGGTTCTCTTGTCAAATGGCAGTGAGGGGATCGTATTGTCAGATTTTTACAGGCAACCGATAAATTGCCTCCTGTCCATATATCCAGTCCATCCACTAGATGAGTGAGCGAGCCAATGACTGATCAGTGTGTGATGACCTCATCTATGAACCGTAGACCACCTTAGAGCAGAGGTTTGTTCTTTACCGAATAAAATGTTTTCCAGAACGACATGTCGGGTTTCAGAGGATCTTCTTCAATGTGGAAGCAGCAGAAAGTGAGGATTACCCTTCAGAGGAGGAGGCGGCGGGTGGCTGCTGCTGGCTGTGACCAGAGAAGGAGGACTGCTGGTTGTAGCTCATGTTGGACAGCTGGCTGCTGCTGTAGCCTCCAGAGCTGTAGGACTGAGAGGAATAACCAGCACCCCCTCCCTGGTTAGAGGGTGGAGAACCGTATCCTCCTGGGAGCAAGGAGAAGACATGACAAGCTGTTAAATTCAACAACACCACAACACATCAGTGAAGATCGGTGACGGAGTCTCTACCTGACGGAGGCTGGGCGTATCCTCCCTGGTTGTAGGAGGCGGAGCTACTGTCAGAGCCGTAGCCTCCGTATCCCTGCTGGCTGTAGCTCTGCCCAGAGGCCTGAGCGTAGCCCGGGTTAGCACCGCCACCGCTACCTCCACCGCTACCGCTACCTCCACCTCCAACTCCACCTCCACCATAGGAGCCATAGCTGCAAGTGGTTACAAACACCTCATTTAACAAGATAACAAGAAAGAAATAAGCTCATTTTCATTGCATGTATTTGGTTTTCTCATACTTTTGATGCTTGTGACAGTTTTATAATGAGAACTAATTGTGGCCCAAACAATTAAACAGTTTCAAGTTAATTTATGAATGTTTGTATAACATATGTCTCGACTCTTGATAGTTTCAAGATACCCAAAGGGCGGCCTCTCGATAGAAATATGTTTCTAAAACTTAATGACACAAATGTGTGAGAAACCTTTATGATCAGGTGAGTGTTACAGGACTCACCCCTGGGAAGACGTTTGGGAATAATCTATAGAACGAGAATGAAGTGTCAACATTATAAAGTACAACACATTATGTTTTCAAAGCCAAGTCATTAAATAGGGAGGATTCAAACTATGCACTTTATTGACATGGTTATTGTCAACTTTAGCAGCTACCTCCTCTCATCCTAGCATTAGCATCTAGTTCCTCTCATTCTAGCATTAGCAGCTACCTCCTCTCATCCTAGCATTCGCAGCTACCTCCTCTCATCCTAGCATTAGCATCTAGGTCCTCTCATCCTAGCATTAGCATCTAGGTCCTCTCATCCTAGCATTAGCATCTAGGTCCTCTCATCCTAGCATTAGCATCTAGGTCCTCTCATTCTAGCATTAGCAGCTAGGTCCTCTCATCCTAACATTAGCAGCTAGGTTCTCTCATCCTAACATTAGCATCTAGGTCCTCTCATCCTAGCATTAGCAACTAGCTCCTCTCATCCTTGCATTAGCAGCTGGCTCCTCTCATCCTAGCATTAGCAACTAGCTCCTCTCATCCTAGCATTAGCATCTAGGTCCTCTCATCCTAGCATTAGCAGCTAGCTCCTCTCATCCTTGCATTAGCATCTGGCTCCTCTCATCCTAGCATTAGCAGCTAGCCCCTCTTCTCACCGTTTGACGCCATGTTGGATCGGTTCTGTTGTTTCTTCCTTCACTGGACCTACAGGTGCAGCTTCTCTCCTGACCGCAGGGGGCGCTACGCGTGGACTCTTCTTCTACTTCTGCTTCTTCTTCTGTTAAACCAGCTTAAAGGCGCATTGCCGCCACCTTCCGGGCAGTGGAGCAGTAGATTGGCAGCAGACAAACTAAACTAAAATTAAAGTGAGTTAAATTCTTTGGTCCCTTTTCTCTAATAATATGATAATTAGATGATCTATATCCCTTAATTTCCGTCCCAACACATTGTGTATCAGGACTTGGTCTCTTCTGCTCCTCTCACCTACATGTTTCTGAATTCTGAACTTATGTCTTCCTGTGTTATATAAATCCCAGTATTCTTTCCATGTTTTGTGACATTAATGCTCTGATTCGTCCATAGCTCTATCTTCTAGGATCACATGCTGGTCTAGATAAATGTCAGATAAAGGTTGTTTATCCTCAGAATATGTCCCCAGACGCCTTCCTGAGAACAGAGCTGCAGGGCAAGTTATACAAGTCTCAGTTACGCATGATACAAAGTTTCAGGAGAGGAAATATTTGTTCTTGTTTTGTGAATTTGTTCTGCAACAAACTAAGAACGTCAAAGTCTGTCATCTCCATAACGCGTTGATTAAAATTTAAGAGATTAAGATTATACTGGTTTATTCTACGTGACATGATTTGTCCTTTTCTCACTTGATAACATCTGGAGATTTGTATTTTTTGCCATATTTATTGAATTCACATTCCTGCTCCCCAGGACAGGAACCATCTTAAATTCAATAACCCTGTGACTTTTCCTTTGACAATTTAAAGACAGAACATGCAAGAAATGCAGCTGCTGAAAAACAGTAATTATCTTAAATCAAACCAAGAAACAACACATAGATTTTCACTTAAATCAAACTTTAATCGTTTTTAATAAGATCTCCAATAAAGACAAATAATGAAATGAGCTGACAGACAGTGATCAGACTGAAGAGGAAATAACACATAAATAACGAGAATAGAGAAAAGGTTGACTGACAGGGATGGGGGGGATAGGTCTATATACACAGAAACAGCCCACACCAGTAACACTGTGTGGTTTTATATAAGAGTTAATAGACCCGAGTCCAGCTAGCAGCAGTACAGCAGTGTGTCTGCATCTAGACACGGTGAAGCTCCTGATGAGCTCAGCTTTAAATCCAGTTCTGTTTTAGTGCCAAGTTAAATACAAATAAAGCAAAAAAACACCAATGACCTGTTCTCATCCGACAAAAACTGTCCTGAGGAAAAAAAAACACTACTGTGAAGAATCCGATAATATGATGCAGTAATGCTACAAAAACTGCTCAGTAGTCACTTAGTCCATGAAGAGGGAATGGCTTAAAAGCATCACTAACATCTTAAAACAAAGCACGTTTAAAAGAAGAGACAAGAAGGATTTAAACTGTGTGTGTGACGTGCTGCAGAATGTTTCAGTGCTGTAGATAAACGTGTCAGAACCTTCATGTGGCTGCATGCGTGGCAAATTCATAAGAAAATAAAATGTGATGAAATGTCAAATAGTGAGAGAGAAGTGAAACTTATTCAGCACATTCAGAAAAAAAAGAGAAAAAAAAAAGGTGTCTCGCTCTGCAGCGGAGACGAGAGAAAACGAGGCCCTTCCTCAAAACTTCCATTTTGTGTCTTAGTCATCGTTCCGAGATTCCCCTTCACCCACTCTTCTGTTTACTCGTTCTTCTTCTCCTTCTGTTTGAGCAGCTTGTTTATCTCCCTCTTGGCCATGGCGGTGTACTTGGTGATGACGCCGTGCTGGTTGAGGCCGGGCAGCAGCAGCAGGAAGTTCACTGCAGGGAAGAGAAAACACAGACATGATGCCAGAGCTCTCCTGAGTCGCCAGCTGCTGGAGAAGGTTTCCTCCACGTTCAGCCTGCAGCAATCTGCTGTCCTGGATGTCTGACATCCAAAACCTTATTATTCCAGAAGAGTTATAATCTGAACTCTGGAAACTTTCAAACAAGCAAGTTCCCAGGAAGCTGAGAACTAGCTTTGTGTTATATATGTTCTATTGCTGCTAAGCATCTGACTCATAATTGATGCCAAAAACCTAACGCCTCATTTCAACAGCCCTGTTAACCTCAGTGAAATGTTGGCTGGTTAACAGGAAGCAGAACTGTTGACAGACCTGGTGGAATTTAAGATCATGAAAGCAGATAGTGGATTTCAAACAGAATACTTTGTTGTTTTAGAGTCACTTCCTCTCTGAAGTAATTTCTTTTTCAGGGTTTTCCCATCAGATGAATACGTCTCATCATACGACAGCCTCCACTTTCCAACAGGCTTCGCTGTGCAGGTGCAAGTCTGACAGGAGCGCTTGCTCATTGTAATCTTTGACTTCCACTGCAGATTGAGGAGATAAACATCTTCCTCGTCATTAATGAGGAAGAAACCAGCAGCAGCTTATTACCATGGTCACTGTAGAGGTCTGTGGCCTCAGGGATCCAGTTATTGAGCTAAACTTCTGAGTCATGGTAACAGGAAAGTTGGTAATGATGGGTCACGCTCACGTGATGAAATCATACACAGCATCAGTTTCATTCCATCATTACAATACACAAGGAAAACAACTGCAGCTGAAAATGAGATTAAAACAAGCCTCCAGCAGAATTAATCATGTGGCTGAAAGAGTCCCTCGAGAAAGTTCTCTAACATGGACTCACTGACACTTTACAGATGTTTTACTAGGAGGCTCCAGGAGAAAGTTCCAGAGACTCAGACATTTGATCTCACACACAGACCTTTATGAGTGAACGACTTGCACAAGTGACAGAAAATACATGCACCAACAATCGAGGAAAAACCCAAGTCCTTCACCAGAGGAGGAGGTTAGAAGGTAGAGCTGTAATATACTCACCAATCAGGTAGGTGAGGAACAGGTTGTGCACCTGCTGTCCGATCCAGGCCACTGCCAGCAGGCCGCTGATCACGGAGGCAAAGTACTGTGAGAGCAGAGGGAGGGGGGGTCACATTACATTTAACCTACAATTTCTCACACTAACCAACATCACAGGGTTTAAATAATCACACTTCAGATGTCCAGAAACTGGGTTTATTTTCTTTAGCAGAACCAACATAGCTCTGTTGAATCAATGAGTGTGATTAACAGTGTGTGTGTGTGTGTGTGTGTGTGTGTGTGTAACAGTGTTTATGTGAGGCCTGGGTACCGCAGCCTTTAACCCAGTTTGCCGTCTGCTAAGTGGAGCAGCCCAATCAGCTGAGGATATTTTTATCTGGAGCACAGAGAAAGCTCAGCATTGTAAGAAACAGATAAGAGTTGATTTTCTGGCACAGCTTCACAGCTCAGGTTGGCGTCTACATTTCATTCACTTTATCATCAATGTACCATTTTGGGCTTCTCCTCCTTCAGGGCGCACAGGCGCTTCCACCAGCCCACGACCCGACGCTGGGTCTTCACCAGGTTTCCACAGATCTCATGGAAACGCTGCTGCTGCTCACTGGTCCTGCACAAGGGACAGAATGGAGACAAGTTCTTAATCACAGGTTTGCTAAAATAAACATTTATTAAAAGCTACAGTCTCCTTAATAGCTTTCCAAACTAATTGACAGATAAAGACTTGACTGAGCAGTGGCTCTTGGTTATATCCTCATGATTAGCCAGGTATGAATGGATCACAAATGAATAGATTGTCACCCTGCGTTTGTGTGTTAGTGTAATATAACTACAGGAGGCAGAAGGGGGGACGCTGAGAAAAGTATCCCCTGTTTTCTGCTTAGCCATCATTCCTATTTCAGTCCTTGGTGTCAGGAATCCAAACAACGACATGCTTCATTTATCCGACTGACTCTGCATGAAAGTGCAGTCGGAGCTTCACTGTTTTCTCAAAGAATTCAGTCTCTCCAGATTAATGTGCACGCTCCCAAGCTGCATCAACACATAAAAACTGCATTTAAAAGCTCAGGCATGAAAGTTAGAAGCACTAGTCTGACAAAGGTTAGTTAATGATCACTTATTGCAGCACAGTAAACACCAAGAAAACTCTTTACTGTTAATTCAAACAGTCACTGAACAGAACCAGCTTTTCTCAGCTGCTGTCTGTGACCTGAGTTCCAGACGCTCTGCTCGCAGGGCGACACACTAAGTCTGAAGGCGTCAGACGTCCAACACTCCGTGCCAGCTGCAGGACGTTACTCTATCCTGTCCTCGGTGTCTGATTCTCACCATCAAACACACACAGCTGAGTCCAGGGCTTTAAGCAAGCACTGTTTAATGTCAAAGCTCCATGAGCGAGGCGACACCCTACAGGACCAGTTCCAGGTCAGCATATTAGGTAAAGCCAAACAACTCCCTGCTCCCTCCAAAGTCCTGAAATTACTTTGGTCCAAATCTCTTTGCTTTTCAGTCTGTTTTCCATGTCACACAGGGGAGGTTTGACATAGAGGAAGGAAACAATTATTTGTAATCAATGTCATAACAAAAGGTTGAAGGACACCACAGAAAGAAAAACAGTTATATGAATCTTCAGGAACACATCTCGAAATTAGCCTTTAAACTCCCATTTTCTTGTGAGTAAAACCTGCTTAAATCTTGTAACCTGCTAAGAAAGCTGGAGCTGGATCCAGATGAACACGTTATTTGCCTGACGACTTGCCTCTGACACAAACACGATTTATGGCCTATTTTACCCAGAGATGTATTAAGCGTGCAGTTTAGTTCGACGTCTTTGAAACATGACACCATTTCATAATGTTCTGCCTTTAATTTAAAAAAAAAAAAAAACCATCAAAAAACCATCACGACTGATAGGAGAGCAACACAGAAACTTTTCCTCTGTACCACCATCATTTTTAATCAATAAGACCTTAAATGTCATGGCCTAATTATAGAACAATGTGAAAACCCTTTCAATGTTCCACCTATTAACAAATGAATGTTCTGCCCTCACCACTTGTTGGAGCCGAAGACCCTGGGAGCGAGGGTGGGCACCAGGTAGTCGGCCAGGCAGAGCAGCATGACGGTGCAGGAGAGCCCAGTCAGCACGGACGGGTCCAGGTAGTAAATCATCCTGAGGAAGAGGACAGAGCGAGGTTATAAACCGGTTTCACTCCAGCTACTCAAATGGAAGGAAGAAGATTCTTTATTGTGCAATGCAGAAAAGTTCACATCCAGTATGTGACCAACAGACCCTCATTTATTCTAGAACTGGTTTTAAACCATTTGCCTCCAGGAGGAAACCAGAGATAAACATGGGGGGGGGGGGCCTGTTGAAAAACAGACTGTGTGGTGTTAGCGTTCAGAAACTCTAACAGAGACTGATTGTTAGTTTCACAGAAAAGCTTTTCCAAGAGTTACTTTGACAAACAGAAGAATTTTAGATAAGCTCATTAATCACACTAATCGTGTATAATCTACTGCGTTTCCTTCTTCATGCTTCAACAATGAGGCTCAACATAATCTTCACAACTATTTGTTCCACCTGACAGTTTTCAACCAAAGTGGAGCAGCTGAGTTTGAGTCATGTCTCAGTCTATTTGATTCCTTCTCGCTGCTGAGGGAAGGGAAATGCGAGCTATGCTAACTGTGTAGCCGGCTGTGACACAGCACCGAGCGGGTCGACTCACAGGAAGAGCAAGGTGGTGGCGGCCATCAGGACTCCCGGGAACCAGGGCTTCTCCCAGCGCACCACTCGGTCCCCGGCCAGGATCACCTCGCCCCAGCCCTGCAGCTGCTCCTCCAGCTGGGCCGTCTCCTGAGCCTGGACACGGGAAAACACGTTAAACTCCTGATCACCACATCACTGATCCGTCTGCACGTTAAACAACGATATCAGAATAATAATCACGTTTGAGAGACAAGGATCTCTGCAGGAAGTCAAGGTCAAGTTTCAGCTGAGGCATAAAGTCCAACTGTTATTCTGCTACACCCAAACACGTTACCCTGGTTTCTACGGGTCATGTGTCCTCCTCACCCATGACCTACGTGACCTTTAACCCGTTAACATATCAAATACATAAAACCTTGCAGTCGGCTCAGTTAAAGTCTGGATGTTTTTTACTCTGCTGGATTTAAATCAGTTTGTGTGGATGTGATTAAAGATTATTTTAAACAGAATGATTTGTGTGTGTGTGTGTGAATGTGTTTGTGTGTGAGGCCATGAGGCTGCAGGTAACGGTGTCCTCCACCCTCCTGACATGACGCTGCAGTAAACCACAGCTCGACCACCACGACGCGGTCCCGTCCAGCCCCCCACCTCCATCGTATCTCACGGTTCTCCGTATGAACGCAACCCTGTCGGCGGGTCCCGTTACCGGCGGTTGAGTGACAGCCGAGCCGGCCCCGCGGCAGCTAGCTGGGTCCGGAGCTCCACACCCGCTAGCTAACGAGCTAGCAGGGCGCTAGCTAGCCTGGTGTCGAGTTAGCGGTTAATTAACGGACGAAATCACACGGTTCGATTCCCGCCGGAGCGGAGTGACACTAATCTATTTCAAAATGTCCTCGGGTTAGCTCCGCGTTAGCATTAGCATGGCGCTGCGCAGGTTCCCACTCACCAGCATGTTGGCGCTCTTGTTGTCTCCGTCGGACATGGCGGTGCACAGCTCGTCCCCCTGAAGCAGCGGCAGTCCCCCTGAAGCAGCGGCTCGTCCCCCTGAAGCAGCGGCTCGGCGTGACAGTGGTGGAGCAGCTGAAGCTGGTGATCTACTTCCTCCTCCGGCCGCAGCAGCGTCACTAACGGCCGAGCGCTGCCAGGTTGTTTTTATCTCCGCCCTGCGTCACAGGCGCCCCGCGGCATTCTGGGACATGTAGTCTGACGTCACACACACGTGAGCGCCGCGGAGACGGTTTTTTTAATTAAAAATTTAAAAGAGATGAAGAAAACACGTGACTGGCTTTATTGTCCTTTCATGAGAACACGTGTGGCCGTGGTTTATTCACTTCTATATATCTATCTGTCTGTCTGTCTGTCTCTATCTCTCTCTGTCTCGCTCTCTCTCTCTCTCGATGATCCATCTAAAGATTTAATTGGACACAGGTGAGGCGTTGGCTGACTCATAAAGGAAATAATCTCTGTCAGTGTGGTGTCTTTAGAAGTTACTACTTTTGCTAATCACTGATTTAAAAAAAAACTTTTTAAATTATTACTTGATTTTCAACATAATGTTTGTTTGCATTTTTTAATCCCAGTTTAAAAAGGGAACCTGTCAGTTTTTGTGTGAGATTAAACAATGGTTCCTCCACAGTGTCGGTAGTTTCCTGTTTTTGGCCCATAATGAAGTAGAAACACGATAAATTACAGACACCAACAGTCAATGTACTGATATAATTACTGAATTACTCATGGCTTAAAGCATATTGCTAATATCAGTTTCACACGAACACACAAAGCGAAGCTGGGTTGAACGGATTGTACTTGAACGCGTCTCGGGTCGGCGGCCCGTCCTGTGCGTGTGACGTCACGTGGCTGCTTGTCTTCCTGCTCGCTGCTCGGAGCCGTTAGCTCGAGGCTAACAAGTAGCTTGTCTTTATTCCTCTGTGTTCCTATAGGACCCACGTGTCTTCAGTCTGTTCCGGTGTGTGGCTCCAAGGATTTATTGATCGAACATTTTCCCCCGACGACGCTTCTCTGCGGAGGAAACACTGGTACGTAACAAACGCGTTAGCTCGCTAGCTAGCTGCGAGTGGTCTAGCTCGAGCTCGGGCCTGCTGAAGTTTAACCGTTGAATCCACCCGGTGTGAAACCAGTGGTCGCGTCCCGGCTGCTCACTGGAGCTCTACTGGTTACAGTCAGTGAAGTCAGTGGTAATCGCGTTTCCCCAGTTCGTCAGTGGTCTGTTGTCCAGGCGCTAGCTGACGTAGCAACAGGCCCCTTGTGTTCTGGCGCACGTGCTAATGAGCAGCTCTGTTTTGTACTGGCTTCGAGCCTCGAGGCTTTAAGATCAACATGAAGGTTCGAGGGGATGAGACTGAGAAGAGTCGAGTTCTCCACGAGTTCTTCGTCACGTTGACAGAAACTTGGGCCACAGTGAAATGAACCAGGTCGATTAATGAGCGTCACACCTGCAGCAGCTCGGCGTCACGGTCCAGATGTTTAATATTCATGGTTCCGGTGGTTCCCACCGTGGACCAGTCCAGAACTCTGGACCCAGTCAGAACAGGATCTGCATCTTTACTCATGTCAGCCATTTTAGAATGGAAGCCCGTTACTACTTTACTGTGTTCCCCTGCTTTACTGGTTAACTGGTGCTGATCAGAATAATCCAGATGAAACGAATACAACCATCAGAACATCTGGTTCATCTGGTCTTCACATGGAGAACAGCAGGGGGGGATGATTTGAATATAGTGGCAAAGTAAATTTTTTTATCTTTCAGCTTATTTAAAGGAGATACACTCTTTAAAAAAGATCTCATATTAACTGAAAACAGAACCTCTTAACGAGTATCTGTGTTTTAAATTGTAAATTCTATATTTTTCAATTGTTGAGTCTGTTGGGTAATGTATCATTATGTTTATGACGTGTCAAATATATTGTTTCTGATATATTTGAATTAAAAGCAAATATTTAGATAATTTATTTGAACATAAGTTCACTTTCAGTCATGGGTCAAATGTTTACTCTGTATTTCAAAGATGTGTGTTGAATTATTTGATGTTTGTCTGTTGAGTTTCTGCCTTAACTCAAATATACGTGTTTAATGTTGTGCATAGAAAAGCTGGTCAGAGCTTCATGTAGAAGATAACGTGCATCTCAACTACAGAGAGACAAGTGGTAGAAGAAGTGCATCTAATGGGATTGAAGAAAACTGATCAACGCTCTTTGATAACTTATTAATATTAACTACAACTCATTTGGTTTCAGCAAGAATCACTGAACCCCTGACTTGTTTGTGCAGAGCCATGTACAATGGGATTGGCCTGGTGACTCCGAGGGGCAGTGGCACCAATGGCTACGTGCAGCGCAACCTGTCGAGCGTGCGCGCCAAGCGTCCGAGGGACGAACGCGGCGGCGACCGGGACGAGAAGGACCGGGAGCGGCTGGAGAGTCAGCTCAACCGCCAGCCCAACGCCGACATCCTTGAGCACCAGCGCAAGAGGCAGCTGGAGGTCAAGTGTGCGGAGCTACAGGACATGATGGAGGAGCAAGGGTAAATCCACACGTGCTCACCAACCTGAACAAATCATGTTTGGTTCATTGTTAGATCCTCATGGCTTCTTTCACCCTCAGGTATTCTGCTGAGGAGATAGAGGAGAAGGTGATCAGCTTCAGAATGATGCTGAAGGAGAAGGAGGAGCCTGCTCCTGCCCCGTCTGATAGACCAACGTGAGCACAGCACAAACAACCTGCATTTAACCAGGCTCCTTTAAAATGTCTCGTTCAGACTGAAAGCTGCTTCGTGTTGTTTATGTTAAAACGGAAGAATAAACTATTGTCCCTGAGCAGAACTAGTCTTTACATTAAACACATCTCAGAAACAAGATGAAAGTCTGACTGTACATTACATATTGACAGAAGGATGTGTTAAACACAAACCAGAGACCAAAGTGTATTTGTATGATCTGCCCATTTTCCATTGTATGAAGAAACTCTAGATCCCTGTTCCTTCTGTTGGTGAAGTTCTGAGAGCTTCTCATTGGTTTGTACGACTCAGTGTTGGTGACAGAAAGCTTGTTTATCTCCTCAGGGCGAGGGAAACTCACGCCCTGGCGGCGGCCAACCAGCAGAAAAACGACCGTCTTCGCGCAGCGTTTGGAATCTCCAGTGACTACGTGGATGGTTCGTCCTTCCACGCCGACCGCAAGGAGAGAGAGAAGGAGAAGAGAGAGACGGAGCGTCTTGAGCGAGAGAAGCTGCAGCAACAGAAATATACGTGAGTGGGACATACACTGTGTGCCACACATATTTAATTATGTTTTTATGATCACAAGAAGCAGTTGAACAATGTGGCTCAATTACTATAATGTTTTTAATGTCCTGTAAAAACCTTGATGTTCAGACAAATGTTCAGATCTCTAAAACAAACATTTTCATAGGTCTATTAACTTATGAGTTGGACTGAGATCAAAGAGCCAGCCTTGGTGTCAATTATGTAGATTTCACACAATAAATAGGAATCAATACCAGCTTCATTCAAACGACTTTGAAATTACATTTGTAGTTTGTTGCTGCAGGGTATTTTATGTTTTAGTGAGTAAGCAGTTCTCCTCTGAATATGGTTCTAAACCATAGAGGTGACGTCTCTAGTTCCTGGGCTGAAATCTGACCCCAGTATGATTAGACGTCACCAGCTCCGTCCCTGACTTCACGTCTGTTGCCCTCTCAGGTTGGTGGAAGACTCGGACGATTCAGATTCTCCTCCCAAGAAGCGCAGTCGGAAGAAGAAGAAGAAAAACAAGAACAGAGACGGGTGAGAAAACTAACTTGATAAGAATAGAAAATATCAGGGTTATAAAAGGAGGTCTGACTTTGTTACTGTTCCTTGTCCCGGCAGATCAGAGAGTCCGTCCCCGTCTCCTCGCAGAGAGAAGAAGAAATCTAAAAAGAAGAAAAAGAAGCGGTACTTTACCATCAGATTCTTTTATGATTCATTGACTGATTCGACATGGAGAGTGATTAATAACTGGGATATATGCTTTTCAGTGAGGTGTCAGAAGAGAGTGAAGAAGACAGGTATGTGAATTTAAATGGAACAGTCTGTTTATATAAGAAATCATCATCTTGTTTTAGTTCTGGTGCTGTAAATATGAAAGTTCGAAGAAAGTGGGTTCATGTGCAGCCTCGTCCTCACATCCAACCTCTCCTCCACTCAAAGCTCCTCCGACGAGAAACAGAAGGTGTCAAAGAAGAAAGGAAAGGGTGATAGTTCCAGTCCTCCAAAAACAAAGGTGGTGCAAGGCGGCAGTATTTCCTCCGACTCTTCTCACAGGTACAAAAAAAGAAATGTCCTAAAAAGGCTCCACCTATTCCACCTGAATGTTCCCCAGCTTGTCCCGGGACAATCTGCTGCTCTGTTCTTCATATGTGATTTCTCTATGTGATATCAACAGCCATTCTCCAGCTCCAGTGAGGTCACGTCAACAGGAACAATCTGCAAGAAAAGATGATGATGGACGACAGGACAGATCGCCCGACAGGAGGAGGCGGGGCCACGACGAGCTCCTCCCACATCGTCACGGAAGAGAAACGGTAAAGTCCGGAGCTGCTTCTCCTTTTTTCATCTTTTAACTCTTGTGATGATAAAATTCACACCAACTTCCACCTTTTCTCTCCCAAAGAGGCCCAATCCTGAGAGAGAGCGCCCGAGTGAGATGGAGAAGACCTCCGCCAAGAGGAGAAATGACTCCTCATCCCCCTCTCCACCGCCGCAGACTGATAAAAGCTGGGAAAGGGAGAAAGGGAGGCGCTCCAGAAGCAGAGAGATGCAGAGGAGGAGGCGTTCAAGGAGCATAGAAAAGAAAGAGAGAGGGAGGCGATCCAGAAGCAAAGAGATGGACAAAGGAAGGCGATCAAGGAGTAGAGAAAATGAGAAGGAGAAAGGGAGGAGGTCCAGGAGCAGAGACTTGGAGAAAGGGAGGAGGTCCAAAAGCAGAGATATGGAGAAAAGAAGGAGGTCCAGGAGCGGAGAAAAGAAAGACAAAGGAAAGGAGAATGCTCCTCAGAGGACCAAACATGACTCCTCATCTCTTTCTCCACCACCTAAACAGGAGACCAGGAGGGGAAGGAGCAGAGACACCGAGAGAGAGAAAGACAAGAGTAAACTGGACAAAAAGACCAGACACGACTCCTCCTCTCCTTCACCTCCTGAGAAGGAGAGAGGGAGAAGGGAGAGGAGTGGAGAGAGGGAGCGCAGGAATGAGAGAGATTTGCACTCCAGGGCACCAAATGAAAGGGACAACAGGAAAGACACCGGGAGGAGACAAGAGAGGGAGGTGTCTCCTCACCAACAGAAGCACGACAGGAGAAGGGACGGACACCCGTCTCGTGGTTCAGTGTCACCTGCCGCTCGCTCACCTGTCTCCACTGGGGGTCCAAGAGAGAAGGAGAGGAGAAGAGAAAAAGACATGGAGAGGAACCTGACCAAGCAGGGAGAACAAGATAGAGAGCAGGGCCAAGGAGACGGCAGGAGAAGAGAGGAGGGGGTCCGACCATCTGCAGGAAGCAGACAAGATCTCAGACCTGCCGATAAAAACACGAACGATAGACCCGACACGATCGACCGTCAGGAGAAGACGAGGAGTCCTCCGGCAAAGGAGAAACGAGAAGGCAAGGAGAAACGAGAAGACAAGGCAAAACAGGCTGAGAAAGGAAAAGAGAGCTCCAGCAGCAGCAGTGGCAGCAGCAGCAGCGACAGTGACAGCGACAGCTCCTCATCCTCCTCTTCATCTTCATCCTCCTCCTCATCATCCTCTGAGGATGAAGGCAAGGCAAAGAAGGCAGCCGGGAGGGAAAAAGCCAGTCCAGTGAGAAGTGCCCCAGCTGCCATTGGAGCTGCGGTTCAAAGGTATTTAACCAATGGAAGAAAAGAAGGTTCTGCTTCTGCATCTGAGGGCGAAGCACTGAGACGACCAGAGGGAGGAGAGCGATGCGAGAGGTCAGACCGACCTCTTCACAGACCTCCTGCAGATGACTGTCCGTCCCAACCCAAAGGTCAGGAGCGATACAGCCCTACACAGGCAGACAGTCCCAGTCCCCCCCCCTCCCCACCCAGCAGGGCAGACCACAGCCGGGCCGGCAGGCACCCGGAGGCCGAGGCCGAAAAACACAGGCTGGAGGCCAAAGCTGGGGAAAGGGACAGAGGGAGGGACAGGGGCACAGCCAGGAGGGCAACAAGACCGAGCCCCCCGACCAGGAGGTCCCGCTCTCCGCCAAAGAAGACCACCACCTCCTCCCCGGCCCGCCGCACTCCACCAAGGCAGTACCAGGAGGCTCCGCCCCGCTCCAGGAGAGCCACGCCTCCTCCGGCCTGGTCAGACAGGGATAGAGAGAGGCAGAGGGACCGGGACAGAGAGAGGGACAGGGAGAGGGACAGAGAGAGGGACAGAGAACGTGATCGGCCTCCGAGACGCAGCAGATCCAGAAGCCAGAGGAGGCGCAGCCCCCCCACTAGGTAAGACAAGGACCTGCATGTTCATTCTGAAACATTTCTGAGCACAACAAACTCTTAAGTGATGCTGTGTGACCACGGGGAGACAAATGGAAAAAACATCAGATTTTTATATTTTCTCAATTCCTGACGCAGGTTCAGCACGTTAATCAGACCAATAAACTGAGGTTTAATGATTCTACTGACGTGATGCAATTAAAGATTCTCCAGGAAATGACAACACAGGAAGTAGAAATAAAGGTCACAGGAATAGACTGAAACTTCTTTTACGTTATGAAAAGATGGAAATAAATCCCAGATCAAAATGATGTTTAAGGAACATGAACTGTATTTGGTAGATGTGATGTTAAATATTTGTATCCGTGGTTTTTCTTGTCTCTAATGACAACGTTTTATCAATTCTTAAATCATCCGCTTTTGTTTTTCCGTCCCCCAGGTCCCGTCGCTCTCCTTCTCCTCCGCGACGGAGGAGAAGCAGTCGCTCTCTCTCCAGGGAACGAGGGAGAGAAAGGGAAAACGAGCGGATTAGACAGAGGGAGGTGGAACAAGAGAGAGAAAGAGCGAAGATGCAGACAAAAGATGTTCCCCCGCCTGGCAGGTCCTCTTCCTCCTCATCTTCCTCCGGCTCCTCCTCTTCCTCGTCCTCTTCACCTTCACCGGCTCGTGAGAGTAAAGACACAAAAATACCAGCAGAAAAAGATGGAAGAAGAGAGGATGACAAGAAAGAGGACGGAGAGCAGAAGAGTCGCTCTTCCTCTTCACACGGTCCCTCCGGAGACTCCTCCCACGCTCCACCCTCAGGTAGAAGAGGCTCCCAGTCGGACCCCCCCCGCTCCGACGTGACCTCCAGAAAGTCCCCGGCCGGCAGCCAATCAGACGCCAAACAGCCATCACGAGGTCCGAGCAGGAAGGTGTCCCCCCCCGCTGCCGCTCGACCGTCAGACCAAACGCTCCGAAGCGAGAGCGCGGTGAACGGCAAGGAGGCTGTGAAGAAGAGCAACGGAAGCAGCAGCTCCAGCTCGTCTTCCTCCTCCTCCTCTTCCTCATCGTCTTCATCCTCCTCTTCAGACAGTTCTGACTCTGAGGCCGAGCCAGGGAAAGGGTGAGCAGGCGACGGGGAATCATGGAACAACAGAATAGAATATGAGATGTTTTATTTTCAAAGAGGATTTATCTTTTTCTCATGTTGTCTAACAGGAAAACCACCAAAGCTCAGAGCAGCTCGTCCTCGTCCTCCTCGGACGGAGAGAAGGAAACAAAGAACAAGAGGTAAGAGGAGGAGAAGAAGTTTCAGGTGGAACTGAGGCTCATTTAAACCAAAAAGAGATTTGTCTGTTTGGAATGAAGGAAACATCACAAGTCCTTTACTCTGTCATTGTTGTTCAGTGATACATCCACTAGAGGGCAGGTCCTCCACTTGTCCTCTATTTGTCCCTTTGCCCAACATCAGTTAGCTTATGGTTGTAATAACCCTCAGCTTTCTGAAGACGTGCACAGACAGAAGAACTCTATCTGTTATCTGTCAAATACAGAAAATGATGAAGTTCTCAATTTGAGAACTACCTTTTCGTTGTGATTGCTCTTTGCGCTGCATCGTCCTCCCTCAGAGCGAAGGTCTGAAACTCCTGTGTTCTCCTCTCAGTCCTGTCAGGCCCCAGCGGAATCCAGCGGATTCACTGAGAGATTCTCGCTCCCTCAGTTATTCTCCTCCGAGACACATCCGAGCAGCGCCGTCCTCCCCGAGCCGCAGGTCTGTACAACACGCCAAGACGTCCGGAACAGAATGAGAAGCAGCTGTAACTAGTGGATGTGTGATATTTAATAATTATGTCTTATGTCTTTGTTTAATGTTGTTTATGTTTTCCGTTGTATTTATTTCAATGGTACAACTGTAAGAAATCAAACCTCACTTACGGCTTGATAACATCTGAAAAATTTTGAACAATTTAAACGGTAAACGATAAATCGGATATCAGAATCAACCCCAAAATCCAGATCAGTCAGGTTTTAATTTAAATAAACACTTTAACTTGAGCCAGAGGGTTTATTTTGTCTTAACGTCTTAATTAAATCTTATTTCGTCAGGAGAAATAATTCCTCTTCTTCTCTTTTTCCTGGTAGAAGCGGCAGCAGACAGTCGCCCAGTCGCTCGTCAACCAGCAGACGAAGGAAATGAGCGGAGGACTCAGAGACTCGTCCCCTCTTCTTCTTCTTCTGTGGTGTTTCTACACTCACCTGCGACGAGTCTGAACAACATGAACTTCACAGACGTCAGACGGACTTGGGTGTGAATGTCTGGGATCTGGATTTGGTTCTGAGCCGCAACTCGTGGATCAGCAGTGTGACCAGGACCAGTCTGTACATTTATTCTTATGAGCTGAGTAAGAAAAGCTAACACATGAAAACAGCTGAGTTAAAGTAACGGTGTTCCTCTGTACCTGTACTGTTTATTGTGTTCTACCTGTAGATATGGCCTGTCTGTATTTTGGTAATTAACATGTAATAGATTTGTGATTGCCATTTAATGTGAGGAGAAACTGAAACGTGGTTAATTTCTTTGTTGAAAAATGGTTGATAATGACAATAAAAAGGCAATTGTACATTTTATTTGTGTGACATATTTGCTGTGTTTTATCCATCTGGAAGGTTCTATATTTGTATTAATCAAACCGACGTGAATATGGTCTGCTGACTCTGCTCACAAAACTGTGCATTAAACACCTGTTTCGTTTGTCTGAGGCGTAGATCTGCATCGTTTCCATAAACTATTAGAAAAACATCGGTGAGTCCCACTGACGCTCTGAGTGACATGTTCCATCATCACTATCGTATTATAACCATAGACTGTATATATAAAGGGAATCTAACACAGTCACACACCGTCCTGCTGCTCCAAGATACAAGATACATTAATCCCACACACATGCACAGACACACTTATGAAGGACGCTGTCACCAGACGCCCCTCCCCCACAACTTAAACACCTTACTCAAGTGTGATTGACAGCTGGTCATGTCCAATGGGTGTAGGTGGGCGTGTCCTCCATATCTCAGTCAGGCTCCACCCCCTGCTCCTCCAAATATGGTTACTTCTGGTCTCATATAACCAAGATGGCTGAACAACCTGTGGAACTGAGGCTTCAGAGCTGCAGGAGAAGGTGTGAAGGTGTTCTGCTGAGTCATCAGGATCTCCACCTCCATCATTTTACTGTTTTCACTTCATATTCCACTCACTTTATTCAGTCTCATTACTCTGGGTTTTACACGATGTGTCCTCGTGGTGTCTGCAGAACAAAGTCCTGTCCTGCAGCTGCTGAGTCACTTTGGCCCGAGACAAATAAAGAATATTTGATTTGATAAATACTCAGGAGATGTAGAAACACTCCCTTTAGTCACATGTGACCCAGAAGTGTTTTTTCCCACAGGATTGAACGCAGCACCAGATGATGAGCGGCTCATCAGGCAGGTGTGGTCGGTTCAGGACCCGAGTCAGAGTCGGTTCGGACCAGGACCCGAGGAGGACCAGGGACAGACCAGGACCAGGATCAGGACCAGGACTCTCTCCCACCGGAGCCCACACCCAGCGGCCCTCAGCCGGACAGACCGCGGTGAGTGTTCACGCTCAGGCCGGGGAGGGCTCAACTTTCTCCGGGGGAAGTTTGTCTGACGTGCGGGGACCAGGCCCCAGGCTCCGCCGGCCAGACTCCCTCAGAAACCCGGGACCTTCTCCCGTTTCCCCGATGATCAGCCTCGGTTCACGGTCCCAACACACAAACAGTCCTGTGTGTGAGTCGTCGTGTGTCCGTTGTGTGTTCGGCTCAAACAGTTTAGACTCAACGTGAGGTGAAGTGTGTTTTTGGCTCGTGTTTGTCACGTTTCAGACCCGGAGCTGCAGCTCTCACACCCGCTGGAGCTCGCTCCGCTTTCCCGTCTGAACACGGGAGTTAGTTCACATGTCGTCCAACATGCTGCTTCACATGTTGTTTAACTGAAGCCGAACTGAAGAAGGCTCCTCCCTCGTTGATCACATGTCATCACTAGCAACCAGGGCGAAACCGAAACCGCATTAGTCCTGAATTCCCTGAAAGTCAGAGAATTCCGAATGAAGTCTGGCCGCAGCCTGGAGCTCGATGGAGAAGGTGAGTGACTGTCACCAGCTCCATGCTTCATCTGGAAAATACTCTGGGTTCGATTCTCTAAAGGTCGTTCACATGTGAGCTTCAGTTAAACAGTTATGTACAGTTTAACAGTTATATACTGTAGAACTAGTTATATACTAGGTATATACAGTATAACTAGCAGGTCTCAGTATTTTCTCTAAACAGAAACTCAAAGTGGAGAATGATTCACGGCTGGTTCTGAGGAGAGAAGCAGATCTTCTGATGTTTCTAAATCTAAACTCTTTGTTGACTCATCAGCTTCTGAATCAAATCTAAATGTGAAAAAGTTTCAACAAAGATGAAGTGAAACTGGACTTTTTGACACTTTAAAAACAAAGTGTTCACCAACAGCTTTAATAACGTTACACACAGTTTTAAAAAGTTACTCTCACTATGAGTTGATTTATAATCCTCGTTCAGTAGAGTTCATAACAACAGTCTCCTTATAAAACCTCATTAAACAAACTCTCTGGATCTGAACCAAACTCAGATCCTTTCATCACTAGCTATCTAACTGTTTGGTGAACATTTTGAAAAACGTTCTATAACAAGAAAGTGGAAGATTATTCCTGAATCTGCAGCAACACCCGAAGACTCCTCCTCCAGTGTGAACCTGCTCAGTCGGTTCTGTGTAATCCTTCAATCTAACATTTCCTCCAGTGCAGATGAAAACACGACGTCCTGTCAGAGCAGTGAAAACAGTTTGAGTGACTCCAGCTGATCTGAAGGATGATTCATGATTCATGATCAAACCTGTGAAAGTTCTGGATAATGTGTTAAATCTAATGTTTCATCTTGTGCAGTTTGTTTCTGCTCCTTCGTCGGCTCAGATGATCAGGATCCTGTCCGGTTGCTTGAAAGCAGCTTTTCCTGTTTTTATGGAAACTTTAGCTGCGTTAGCTCAGCGAGCCGACCCCCCCCCCCCCCCCCCCTGGCCTGACCTAGCTACCTAGCTTGTGTGGTTGCTTCCCTGCTAGCCCAGCGGAGTTCTAGGACGGGGGTGGATGAAGCAGGATGAGGAAGTTCTATTCAGTGACTCAGCCGTTGTTTAAGGAGCAGGGGGGGTGGGGGGTGGGTGGGGGGGGACACACACACACTGATCTAAGTTCATATCACCTCTCCCTCCTTTCTTTGTTTAGTGCCTTCACAACCTGGACTGAAGCAGTGACGCCCTCTTCCTGTGATGACACGTTTGACCGAAGCACCAGAGGAGCTGAAGTGAAATCAGGGGCCGGACCCGGGGGGGCGGGGGGGTGGGGACCTCAGCAGACGTGACCGCCGGCGAAAAGAGGAACATCCTCCTTTCTCACTTCTGTTAAACGAGGGATGGAGCCGTACAGATGCTCGGGGCGATAACTTGGTTGACGATCGGTTGTCAAGTCGCTGGAACGTTTAACTGTCAGAGCTCGACCACAGAACGCCACATCCCCCCCCGCCCGGCGCCTCAGATGGACGACTCGCCGCAGAGACGTCTGTGAAGACACCGTGTTCGCTGAGGGAGTCGAAAGGAGGAAGAAGCAGGGAGCCGCTGACAGAACTGTGGATTTCAAAATCGATGATTCGCCAGGAGCTGGAAATCCCCCCCCAGAGGAGTTTCATCGGGTGGAACTGGAACTAAGGTGGAGCCCCCCCCCGCCGCCGCCGCCGCTCTTCACCATTGAGCATGAATCACGAATGCAGAGGTCATAAGAAGCGTTCCATGTCCGGCCGGCTGCTGCGGTTTCACTCTTAACGTTCACACTGAAACTCAAAGGATAAACTCTCAAGCTGCAGAGATTCAACTGGAAATGTTCTGGTGTTGGCGCCGTGGGAACGATGCTGATGAGTCCTGTGCTGCTCTGAGCTCGTAGCGTCGGGAGGCGGAGCCAAGGAGCGACAGCGGCGAGCGCGGCAGCATCGCCTCCTCCTATCAAACTGATTTTACGTGGAAATTCAGATCGCGGCCTCGAGATGGCGGGAAAAGATTACAACCATCTCTTCAAGCTGCTCATCATCGGAGACTCCAGTTAGTGCTTTTTAACTCTTTAATAAAGTGTTGTCAATGTGCTGTGAAGAAACAAATGACATCAACTCATGAAAACATAACTGATCCAAAGATGTGTCTTTGTCTTTTATCAGCTGTTAAATCATTTGAAGTCATGTTTTCACTTTTTCTTTCCTCGGTTCGTTCTGATAGTTTTCAGAGTTTGAAGCTTTGTGGTAACGGATAGAAACACCTCGTCAGTAGTAAGACACGCCCCCTAACAAACCCAGGGCTGCGTTTAGCTGTGATATATATAAAACCCAAACATTCACATAATGAGGAACAGTTCATTGATCAACTTGTTTTCGGTGTAAACAGCAGGAGCAGTTTCTCTTCTTCAGTTATTCCAGTTGGATTTTCTGCTGCTGCTTCATTCTGGTTCATCGAGTCTCGTTCTAACAAGTTACTACTGGTTCTCAGATCGCAGCAGATTATTCATGGACGTGATTTCAGCCTCTTTGCATCAGACATTTCATTCTCTCACATTTCCAGTGTGAGTTCAGTCTGTCCTTGTATTTGAGTATTCTGTTTTTCTGAGTGTTGTTACTGGAATGAAGCCGTTGTCCCGAGACGTGACTCGTTCCTTCTGCTCCTGGTTGGTCACGTTTCCTCAGCCTGAGTTAACTGCTGCTGTGTTTCTGTCTCAGATGTGGGGAAGAGCAGCCTCCTGCTCCGCTTCGCAGACAACTCCTTCTCCGGTGAGTTTCCACCTTCTAACAAATACTCTGCATCACTGCTTTGTTCCTCAGGTCCGTCCACAGCAAGATAAATACATGTTCGTCAAAGATGTTTCTGTCATTTCAGGTCGTTCTTATCTCACTGACGTTTGTTCAAGTGTTTCTGATCAGTTTGGTTTGATCAGTTATTTAATGATGTAGAAACAGGCTGAGACGTGATGATTGACAGCTGGGGGGGGGGGTCCTGTTCTCCTCAGACTCTGACTCCTGACGTCATTCTTGCAAAATGGCTTCTTTCTTGTAGTGGGAGGAAGTGGAGGAATGTCATCTATCTTTATTAACAGACTCTGCAGAAGACATTTTATTTCCCTTTAATGCAGCTTCACAAGCTTTTAGGGTTAAAATGAGGATATGAGTCCATCCTGTGTGTGTGTGTTTGTGTGTGTGTGACACAGTGTTCAGTGTTTCTCCGCTTGTCTCCTGCAGGCAGCTACATCACCACCATCGGCGTGGACTTCAAGATCCGAACCGTGGACATTGAGGGAGAGCGGGTCAAGCTGCAGATCTGGGACACAGCCGGTCAGGAGCGATTCCGAACCATCACGTCAACGTAATCTTCTCCAGACCAGATCTGGTTTTTATCTTCAGGGGTTTTTCCTTCACTGTAGTTTGAGTCTGTGTCCGTCGGTTCACTCAGTTTCCTCCTCCTCTCTGCAGATACTACAGAAACACCCATGGTGTTATTATTGTTTACGATGTGACAAATCCAGAGTCATTTGTAAACGTGAAGAGATGGTTGAACGAGATCTCTCAGAACTGTGACAACGTGTGCAAGATCCTGGGTGAGTTTAAGTCAAGGAAACATCTGAAGAGGCTTCATCCATTCTAATGTTTTTATTACAAAACTCATGTTGCTGCTCTCTTCTCAGTGGGGAACAAGAGCGACGACCCCGCCCGGCGGCAGGTGGATACCCAGGATGCAATGCGTTTCGGGGAGTCGGTGGGTGTTCGGGTCTTTGAGACGAGTGCCAAAGAAAACATAAACGTAGAGGAGGTAACTACAACCCGTCCTGTGGCTTCATTCATATCACAATATTACAATAGATTTAGTTATGATTCAATTTATTTGAATTTAATTTCATAAGCTACAACCAGAGGATTGTTGATATATACTCGTGTGTTTCCTATTTTTCAAGATTTTTGTGTTTGCTCCCTGCTCAGATGTTCATGGCCTTCACCCACATGGTTCTCCGAGCCAAGAAGCAGAGTCAGAACCGGGCCGAGCGGGAGCGCGAGCGGGAGAAGGGCACGGTCAACATCAACGCCCAGAGGGACAAGGACCGCCGGAAGAGAGGCAAGAAATGCTGCTGAGATGCAGACGGACGCCAAAGCTTAGAGAAGAAGACGGTGCCTTAGGAGACGAGTGTTTCATCTGCAGATATGAATGTGAGAAACTGTGGTTCGCTCCTTCTTCGCCAAGTTTCAACACAACAGTCGGGTCACACTGCTCGACTGCTGTGGTTACAGTCGCTGAGGGATTCAGGCCAAGTCCACACGTTACCGTTTAGTTTTAAAATGCATCACTAGAGCCACGGTTACGCCTGCAGTTGTGGAGCTGCTGATCTCGTGTCAGTTTGAAAACTCTGGGTCCGTGTTTGAGTCTGAACAGAAACTGAGACTTTTGGACGATTGGTTCTCATCAGTCACATGACTCGACTCGTCGCTCAGAGAAAGGAAATCCCAGCTCTGACTCTTCAGCATCACTTCTGTTACCAACCAACTGTAGAGGCAATCTACTTCCTGAATACATCACATGACCAGTGTATGTGAACAGTCATGTGACATGTTTGTGTTTTCAGTTTAAAACTAAAACGTTCCCGTGTGGGCGGAGCCTTGATCTGTCCTCACTGACTTCCTGCAGCAGTCGGGAGGTGACAGCACTGAACGGATCATTCTGATGTTATTTAGATCGAAGCAGGTTGTAGTGTTTCAGAGTTTCAAGTTGATACGAGGACGGAGGAGCTCATACATCTGCACTTAAAGTTAATTATTACTTTGCATTAATGTGGTGATTGGTTTTTTGATTAATCATTTATTTTTCAGTGTATAAAATGAAAAGAGCTGTTTACAGATTCCAAACTTCCAGTCTTTAACGTGTTTGATATGTTGGACGGTTCCGACCTGGAGTCTATTTAAATATTGGAGAAAGGAAAAACAGAATCTGCATGAATTTATAAAGTATTTGTTGGAAAATTACTCTGAGCTTTGAGTTTTATCTTGGACATGAAATCTGACTCAAAGCATCAGAGTGATGATCTTTCTGTTGTGAAACCAGTCGGGAGTCAGCTCCACAAATAACTGATTCAAACCAGACTGAGCAGGAACATGAAGACGTGAACGTACATGTCTACTAACACGGAGGAGGCCGGGTGACTTAATTTCCTCTCGTCCAGAGTGAAACAGAAAAACTCTGAAAGCCACTTAAATAAAAAAAACACTACAATCTGCTTTTAAATAGAACTGAGATATAAACTAACTAATAAACACTGTTACGGTCCCTTAACGTTGCTCTAGTGAACCACTGAGTTTTGCCTTTTTGTTCTAACCAGTGTTTTACCACTGAAAGGGAACTGGTTTTAGTCGTTACTAAATTGTAAACGTGACACACTAACAGTTGTGTTCAGTCTCAATGTACGTTTGCCTTGTTTCAGTTAACGCCAGTAAACTCCGACTACACGACAAAATGTTCCAGTTGTTTGTTGTTTTTAATGTAAATCTGTCGCCGAGCAAATGTGTCCAAATCCAAATAAAGCAATAAATCCAGAGTTTGTGTTCAGATGCAAAGATAATTCATGTTAAGGTGAAAGGCTGCGGTGCGTCTTACAGTTTGAGTTTAACTTCAGCTCCTTTGAGCAGGAAATCGTCCTAATGATTTAAAACATTAGTTAAATCACCACTTAAACTGTAAAGCATCAGTCTGATGTTTAGTGTGAACAGGAGAAAGTTTCCTCCTTCTCTCCCTGAGCGTCACAAACTGTCACAACCAGCTGAAGAGTGAAGCTGAACTGTCGATCTTTTAAACATAAAACCCTGAGCTTGTTCAAGCTCCTAAAGTATTTTCTCTCAGACCTGTTGATGTTCAGCTTTGACTTGTGCTCAGAAGGAATAAAAAATGTTGGATATAGATCCTTAACTGTAAAGCACAAACATCTCACTGAAGAAACTCCATTTCTCAACTAGAGGATCTTATGTGTTGCTTGATTGTTTCTGATCCGTCTGAAATCTAAAAGTATTCCAGTTGTCTGGTACCTTTCTCTATAAAATGTTAAACAAAGCAGCATTAAAGAAAAGTTCCTCATATTTATTCTCATTTACAGTTTTTTCTAATTTGAGTATAAATGTACTTTACTACATTCACTGTTAAGAGAAACTCATCCAGGTCAGAGAACATCTGCAGAAAGTGTAATAATCTACAGCTGGACAAAAACATTCAAACCCACAGGAAACATGACAGAGATTTTACATTTAAATCACAAGAATGTTCAAATCACGTCATCTCCAGCTGCAGCATCAACATCTGGACGCTGAGGAGAGTGGAAGTGCTTTTATTGTGAAAACCAAACCTTTCAGAGGAAGAGCCTTCACATCACATGGAAATCCAGTTTGAGCTGAAGGAAACTCTCTGGAATGTTAAAATGTCTCAGCTTCTCTCAGACTGAGGCTCAGAACCGGTCTGCGGAACAAACAGTAACTTTAGGGGAACAGATCTGTGGATTCCAGACGTTTCTGACGACGCGTGAACGCAGCGTCACACTCGCCGGTGGCTCCTCCCCACTCAGTTGGATTTGGGGAGTCTGTAAACGCCGCCAGAGCACATCAGCTGATGCTCGCGGACCTTCCTCTGCAGGAAGGCCTCCAGCTCGTTCACGTCCATCTCCGTAACGACGGGTCCCGTGGCGACGAACATCCGGAGCATGGAGTGGATCCGCTCCAGTGTCATACTGTCCAGGTTGGTCAGCATGGCCTGGATGTACGCCCAGAACAGCTGGAGGGAGAGAGAGAGAGAGGGAGAGGTTAAAGGTTATCATCCTGTTAACTGTGTGTGTGTGTGTGTGTGAGTGCGTGCGTGTACCTGCAGCTTCTCCTCCCTCTGCTCGGACTGGGTCGTGGTGTTGGAGTCTCTCTCCTCGTCGCTGTCGATCAGCATCACTCCTCGCTCCATCTTCTCTTTGGACGAGCCCGTCTCCACGACGTAGTAGCGCCCGGCCGCCTCCTCCCTCAGCACGCCATGCTGCTGCCACAGGGCGATCTTCCTGTGCACCAGCTCCCTCGGGGCGCCCAGCTTCACGCTCAGCTCCTCCAGCGTCCACGAGCCTGAGGGACAACACACATATGACTGTCAGGATTCAGGTTTCAGGAGCTCGGCTGAGAGCAGGTCCACACGGAGTCGTGACTGACGACCACGTTTCCTCAGTTTGATGTTTAAAAGTAATGTAAAGGAGTTCACCTCCTTCTGTCACTTCACAAGAACTGAGTCTGGAGAACAACACTAATTGAAATCTGTTTAGAGGTGAGAGTTCGTACTCTTCTCCTGGAAGTGCAGGATGATGGCTGCATGGATGGGAGTCACGCTGAGGTTGGTGAGGGTTCGATCCTCCAGCTCCACGTCCAGAGTGACCGAGCCCAGATGAGGCTTCCAGCTCAGCGTCCTCATAGCCTGAAACAAAGTGTTCAGTGATATTAAAGCCAGCGCTTTTCAAACAGAACAACCAGCGACTGGCCAGGAAGCAGCAGGAACTCCACCTTGAGCTTTTCGTAGCGGTGGGTGTAGGCCTCCATGGCCTTGCAGACCACCGGCGGCAGCTCCAGCTTCTCCTCCTTCAGCGGCGGCCAGAACTCGGAGGACAGGATGATGGACGACAGGGACAGCGGCGGCTGCTCCTCCTCCTCGCCGAGCCTCGACTCCTCCTCCCGGATGTTACTGTTGATCCTGCGAGAGTCGGCCATGTCCTGGAACAGACGAGAGGAATGTGTACCCACTTTCCTTTAAACTGATCAAAAACACAATCCTTACATTTAAAAATACATCATCAGCAAATGAAATCTTCTCTGTCATTGACCACGCTGAGGAATTACTTATTCATTTTCTTTTGAAAGTGAAATGATGAGACCGTTCAAGTCTTTACCTTCAACATGACCTCACAGTAATGCATGTGAGACTCTCCGAACCGGAGCTTCAGCAGCTCCACGTTACGAATCTCCCTGAAAACACAAAACACACGACACAACATCATGTATGATCCAGAAATGACATCATCTGACGAGTGGTCCATCGTCGTTCACAGTCCACGTCTGATCGTAATGAAGAGTCAGTGACGTCGATCTTCTTCTTGCCCCTGTGATGTTGCTGCTTCCTCACTGTGGGACTCTAAAGGATCATCTCATCTTACAGGCTTGTTAAAGGCTGCATGTTCAACATGAACCTCAGCGTCTCAGCAACATAGCACAACAACTCCAAACATTATTGATTCACATGTGTAAATTGACTCCAGGCCAACATCCGTCTGTCACTGAAGTGTGTGTGATGGTGTAAGAAGGTCAGAGGAGAGGACATGTGTGATCACACCTGGCAGTGTTGTAGTTGACCTGGTGCAGCAGCCGGTCGGCCAGCACGGCTCTGTACTCGTCTATGAAGATGTCCTTGCTGCCGTAGATACTGACCAACAGGCTGATGATGTCCGACGAGCGACGCTTTGAACCCATTTTATCTGCAAAAGGTCCGGAAAAAGTTCAAGGTCATTCAACGACACCCGGAGGAGTCGAGGAGTTACAGAGATTATGCGTTCACTGACCTGGCACAGCATCCGTGGGGTCCGGAGTCCAATCCTCGGGGTCGTTTCCTTCCTCGTCACTGTCCTGCATCTCCAGAGTCACCGGGTCTCCTCGGGACAGCTCCGACGCCAGGTCAGTGCAGCCCTCTGCGTCACCGGTGAGTCCGGCTACGATC
This sequence comes from Limanda limanda, assembly GCF_963576545.1. NCBI lineage: Eukaryota > Metazoa > Chordata > Actinopteri > Pleuronectiformes > Pleuronectidae > Limanda > Limanda limanda. The sequence goes on from NC_083652.1 coordinate 11,164,009, forward strand.
TGCCTCACCGTGTCCTCCCGAGTCCTGAAAAGCACCAGGAGCTTTAACCACGTGTAGAAACTCTCAAACATATGATGCATGTATGTAAACAGTATGAAGAGACTCACCTGAGGTATTTGCGGATTGGTTGGCAGGCAACCTGCAGGATGACCATGGACGGGTCCAGCTCCCTGAGCGCCTTGATGGCTGAGATGTAAACTGTGAGGATGTCAGATGTGTGGACGCCTGAGGACGGTGGGACAAAGACAAAAACTCAAAATAAACTTTATATTCAAAGGATTTTGAAACAGCTTCTGCTTCTGGTCTCTGTGAAAACTCCATACCTTCAAAACCCAGAGAGATTTCATGAGAAGTACAAAAACAGAAGCATCTTGTTCATTGAACTGGTGTCGAAGCAGAAACTGACCTGGGTGCAGCAAACGACTCTCAAAAGCCGATTTTAAAGAGGTGAGCAGCTGCTGTCTCTGGTTTGTCCTTTCCAGACAAAACTTCAAGTCCTCGATGGCAGCTTTGGATTCTGGGAAATCTGTGAGACAGTAAACGGGAAAATAAACATGAGAAACCTCGAAGCTGCAAATATGAGTAATTACAAGTAGTTTATAAATGTTAAAAACTCAACAGATACATTTCTTCTCTTGACTGCAGATGATTTCACTTATTTTTAACTCACACAAATGGAATAACTGAAGTTTAAAAACGTGAACTGAGTCGTAAAGCTTTGACCTCTGATGATGCTGAAGAGCTCCTCGATCCTCATGTTGACGTAGATCCTGCAGAAGAACTGGTGCATGTGGCATCTCCACTGCTTCAGGATGGAGCTGCCTGGCTGCCCGGCCGTGGCACTGGAAGCACTGGGAGCACTGGGAGCACTGGGGATGCTGGGAGTCGTACCGTCGGCGTCTGCCTTGCTTGCGAACACTTTGCTCAGCCAGCCCAGCACCAGCTCCAGCCACTGCTCACACCACAAATGAACAAATGCAGAGTGAAACCAGGAGCTGAGGAGCTGAGGAGGAGCTGGTTAATGTGAACGCTGGGGTTTTACCTCCTGGAACTCGAGCAGGAAGGAGCACTCGTACTCTCCGCGGCAGTGCTGCTCCATGCGCTGCTCGATGAGCTTGTGGAGGATGGAGGTGACGGCCTCGGAGCTGACCCACTCCAGCAGCTGCAGTTTGGAGCTGAAACCACACGTGTGCAACATGTCATGTATGTTTATTCACATGCTTAAAACACACATACATGTACCAGTGGTTGATTTCACTCCTCCTGGTTCTATGAGACACAAAAGTCGAAACATGATTCTTGGACGAATATGAGACAAAGTGAGGACTCACAGAATGTGGCTGAGCTCCTTCAGTTGATCCAGAGCCTCCTGACACCAGCACTGCTGTGATGGGACCCCACAGCCCCGGCAGACCCCCCCCTCTGGGACCTCAGGAGCCTCGGCCCCTTCCTCCCCCACCCCCTCCTGGTTCATGTAGACTGAGAACGTCCGGCTGTAAAACTCCAGCACTCGCTCCTGGAGCACGGGGGACGGGGCGAAGAGGAGCAGGGCCCTGATGATGGTGAAGGCCCGGTCCTGGAGGCCCCTGGGCTCCGGGCCATAGAGACCCCCAAGACCCTCCTCCTGCCACAGCCCCAGCCGCTCCAGACCACCTGAGAGGAAGAAGAGGGGCGGTTTGAATGCTGCTGTGATATTTACCTCCACCAGGGGGGGCTGCGTTTTCACCCAGTCTGTTTGTTTATTTGTAAACAAGATCACACAAAAACTAAATTTCTGATTTCCAGTAGCTCGGTGGACGGATGTGGTTTGAGTCAGAGAAGAGCTTGTTACATGTTTCGGGTTCAGGAACTTGTTCTCACTTTATTTAACATTGAGTAAAAAGAGGTTTTCAACATTTCCCTGATTTGTGAGTTCAGGGTGAAAACAACCAGACGTCTGTGAGTGCGTGTGTGAACAGCTTGGTTGAATGTAAAGGGGCCGCTGGGCCGTGGTGGAGGTGTGAACACTGCTAAGTGACTTTCTACGTTCTCGTGTTTCCTCTCCTCACCCAGGAACGGCTCCAGTCGCTCCAGCAGCGTCCGGAAGGCGGTGAGGAGAACCCAGGCCCGGTCTCTTTCCTCCAGCTCGTTCTCTGGCTGCTTGAGTCCGGACCAGAACTCAGGAACCACAGACGAGGACAAACGCATCTGCAGCGTCTCCAGCAGCCATTCGCCCAGCAGCCGCCCATGCCCACGAGCAACCAGCAGGGCCAGAGATTCCGAGAGGCCCGGCTCCGGCCCCGAGCCGCCAGGGGCCACCTGAAGAGAACCAGAGATCAGGGATCTCACCCGACACCACACACAGAGCACCGCCTCAGGGAGGTTAGTGAGGAGGGAGGTAGTTAGTAACTACTACATATTGCTAGGTCAGTATGTATTATGTATTAATAACCAAACTGTAAGTCTGAGTGGATTTAACTGAATGTTTGAGCTTCATCGAGCTGAACCTGGTTTTCAGGATGAACAGAACCAGCTTCACTGAGGTGATGACAGAGAACTGACTTCACACAGAACCTCGTGAAACACATGTAAACAGAGAGAAACACGTAGAGTCTCACATCACACGGGAGGAAACTTTAATCAGGAGGAATCTGCTTCCGGTGAGAAACTCACCAGAGCTGCGGTGACTCTCTCCCACGCGCCCGGGACCCCGTGAGGAGACTCGGACCCGGACCCGGAAGAGTCCGACTCCATCACGCTGTCCTCCATCAGCTCAACCCTGTCTCTCTGTCTCCAGCTCTGTTCACCTGATCCACAAACACAACGAGCTAAGCTAACGTGCGCGTCGAGTTGTTATGACGTCACTCGCGTTCATCTGCAGGGAGGCATTGTTTGCATTAACGTCTATAAATAATAATTAATAATTAATAATAGCAGCTCGTGTCACTGGTGTTATGTTAATAAAGTAAAGTAACTTTTTATAAAGAGTCTGGTGGCGACACATGATGCTTTCTTCTTCTTCTTCTTCTTCTTCTTCTTCTTCTTCTTCTTCTTCTTCTTCTTCTTCTTCTTCTTCTTCTTTTTCTTCTTCTTCTTCTTCTCCTCCTTCTTCTTCTTCTTCTTCTTTAGGTGAGTTCTCCTGCACGTCTCTGCTCAGACGCGCCCTCTACAGTCACCCCCGTGGTATTAGATTATGTTCGCAGACTTTAGACTCATAAAACAAAGAATTTCTATTCGTTGCATTTTTATTCACATTTGATCAGATTAATATTTTGCCTCTTGCTGATCATATTATCCTCTTTGGTCTTTTGAGGTAAGTTTCACTTAAATTGTGTGTATTTGTAATTAATTGGAATAGAAACAAAAACGTCATACTGCTTTGTGTAATAGAAATAGTTGCCTACGACACTTCCGGCCTCCTGTATACCACCAGCTCCCCCAGCGGCTCCTGCAGGAACCTCACCATCATGGCAGCGGAGTGCGAGTGAGTTTGTTGACATTCTGTCTCTTTTCTCTTCTCACACTTTCCTTCGTGTCGCGACTCGTTCGTCTTTGTTTTCTAAAGTTTCACATTCGCTCCATGTTTCACGTTAAACTCTGACCACGTGACGCAGGCTCTGATGACGCTAACCAGCAGCCTCTAGCTAACATGCTAACGTTAGCTTAATGTGTCCTGTGCTAACGTGCGTGTTGCTCTCCGCAGTGTTTCGTCTGAGATCGAGGTGCTGCAGTCGATCTACCTGGAAGAGCTGCAGGTGGACAGGAGACACGACGGGTGAGACAGACACACAACCAGTGAGGCAGACACACAACCAGTGACAGAGACACACAACCAGTGAGGCAGACACACAGCCAGTGAGACAGACACACAGGCAGTGAGGGAGACAGGCAGTGAGGCAGACACACAACCAGTGAGAGAGACACACAACCAGTGAGAGAGACACACAACCAGTGAGACAGACACACAGGCAGTGAGACAGACACACAGGTAGTTAGACAGACACACAACCAGTGAGAGACACACAACCGGTGAGACAGACACACAACCAGTGAGAGAGACACACAACCAGTGACAGAGACACACAACCAGTGAGGCAGACACACAACCAGTGAGACAGACACACAGGCAGTGAGGCAGACACACAACCAGTGAGAGAGACACACAACCAGTGAGAGAGACACACAGGTAGTTAGACAGACACACAACCAGTGAGAGAGACACACAGGTAGTTAGACAGACACACAACCAGTGAGAGACACACAACCGGTGAGACAGACACACAACCAGTGAGAGAGACACACAACCAGTGACAGAGACACACAACCAGTGAGGCAGACACACAACCAGTGAGACAGACACACAGGCAGTGAGGCAGACACACAACCAGTGAGAGAGACACACAACCAGTGAGAGAGACACACAGGTAGTTAGACAGACACACAACCAGTGAGACAGACACACAACCAGTGAGAGAGACACACAGACAGTGAGGCAGACACACAACCAGTGAGACAGACACACAGGCAGTGAGGCAGACACACAACCAGTGAGAGAGACACACAACCAGTGAGAGAGACACACAACCAGTGAGACAGACACACAACCAGTGAGACAGACACACAACCAGTGAGAGAGACACACAGACAGTGAGACAGCAACAAAACCAGTGAGACAGACACAAAACCAGTGAGACAGACACACAAACAGTGAGACAAACAGACAAACACTAATATTAATTTTAATATTATTATTATGATACAATAAATATAATAATGGCTAAAACCAATCAAGTAAAAGCTTCTGTGAAAATTTAAGAGATAAAATAAATATCCTACATTAAATCAATTCATACAATGTGTATATTTATAATATATATTTTATTGGCACAAAGTGTCAGAGTGTTGTTTTGTATGATGTATTTACTTGAATGAAACCTCCAGTGTTTCTGTGGCTGATGTGTTTGCTGTCCTCAGGGGCTGGGAGGTGAGTCTGGTTCTGTACCCGTCCACAGCGGAGGACTCTGTCTCTCAGTTTGTCCGTCTCACTCTGACTTTGACACTGGATCAGCAGGTAGGCTGTCCATTCTCTGATCATGGTTTTAAATATTAATCCTGTATCACATCATTAAAGAGAAGGTGTTTTAATCATTACTTTTATTTGTAATGCGGATGAACATTAGGTTTGAATCTCTTCCTCTCTCTTTCTTTTTCTAGTATCCTTCGTCTTCTCCAGTCATCTCCATTCACAACCCACGGGGACTTTCTGATGACAAGCTCAGCAGGTAACGACCTGAAGCTTCAGACAGATCCGACTCTGCAGCTGTTTTCAGATATGAGTTTGTGTTTGTGAAGCAGCAGCAGGTTGTCGGGTCCAGGCGAGGGGCGGAGCCTGTAGAGCAGAGGGGGGGGGGGGGCATGACGTATACATTCTGCTGTGGACAGATCAGTGTTGTTGTTAACATCTCATCTTTTCTCTTAGTGTCCAGAAGTGTCTTCAGTTGGAGGCTCAGTCCAGTCTGGGCTCACCAGTGTTGTATCAGCTCATTGAGGTCACTATATATCCTCTTTTCCTATTATTTCAGTGGATGATAATCTGTGGAATTATTATTATTGTGGAGTATTAATCAGTTGTTTTGTTTTTAAAGTCTCTCAATGTCTTTTCTCTTCTTCAGAAAGCAAAAGAAATCCTGACTGAGAGTAATATTCCTAATGGGAACTGTGTCATTTGTCTTTATGGATTTAAGGTTTGTTGTTTGTGTTTCCACATCATTTCCCATCAAATGGTCAAACATAGACCTTGATACAGATATGATCGTTTTTACAAAAGGAATATTGAGTGAGCTTCCATTCACCAAGTGGACACAGACACAGAATGTAATCAAACGCACTCATGCTGCTGTTTTCAGGAGGGTGAGACGTTCACCAAGACGAGCTGCTACCACTACTTCCACTCGCACTGCCTCGGTCGCTACACCAGCCACTCTGAGAAGGAGCTCCGCCAGAGAGAGAGGGAGTTAGAGGAGGATAAGACCAGGGAGAGGACAGACTATCAGGTGTGAAACCAGGTTCACAGATGAATAACTGAACAATGAAATCCTGGATACTTACTTAACGTCCTCTTACAGGAGCTGGCTGTGGTGTGTCCGGTGTGCAGAGAACCTCTGGCGTATGATGTTGCTCAGCTTCTGTCGTCTGCTGCGCCACAGCTGCCTGAGGTGAGGCCGACTCATATCGTTCATTAGATAATCTCATCATGTCAGTGTGTGGCTTCACTAACGGACCTCACTATGAGGCACCTTCTGAAGTCCAGGAGGAACGTTCAACCTCAACAGTTAAAGTATGAATATGTGTTTTGTTCACTCAGCTGGACGAAGCTGCGATTGGTTCAAATTTTCAAAAGAAGTGGGTCCGACTGCAGAAGCTTCTGGAGAAGCAGAGATCTAAAGGAGGAATCATCGACCCGGAGGAGGAATCAAATCGCTTTCTGATCCATATCAATGAGGTGAGTGTGGATCATAAAGAACATGGTGTCTTTTTGACCTACACCTGATTCCAGCATCGAGAACTGTAACAGAGAAAAATGACACATCAGTACAAAGCTGCTTTATTTGGACTGAGTCTCCATGATGTCATTTTACAACAGGCTCCGTCTGTCGCTGAGAATGGAAACCTGGACGCAGATGTCTCTCCTGGCTCTCTGGCTCCGTCTGCCTCTACTGTGTCGTCTGAGGAAACTGGATTCAGAGTGAACCAGTTTGATCCTGGACTGTCCCACTGCAGAGGCAGCGGTCAGGGACAGAGGCGTCACAACCACTTTCGGGCCCAAAGGAGAGGAGGCCGGTTCAGGCCTCAGCACGGCCGAGCTGCCCCTGTCACAGAGCAGGTGGACAAACTCTCTCTGTCCTCAGACTGCACTGAAGGAGCCATCAAAGCTCCAGCTCAGGGGAGTCTCAGCTCTCACATGCAAGGAGATGCAGAGTCGTGTCAGCCGAAGATGAGCAGGGACGTCTATGCTGAACAAGAGACACTCGGTCCTCTGGACGGTCAACCAGGGTGCAAGTCCGGTTTGGAAAATGAATCCTCAAAAGATGCAGCCGACTCTGCGGGCGGCCGTGGTCATCGTGGAAGGAGGAGGGGTCCCCCCCGATCTGTCCCACACAGCAGGGGGCCCGGGCCTGGTCGATACCACTGGGAGGGGCGAACCCCAAGAAGCAGGGGAGGGGGCAACGACCTCCACAGCAGAGGAGCTGCGCCCCAAAGGGGGCAGGGCAGGGCGTTCCAGCAGAGGGTGGTGGAGAGAGAGCGGGGGAGGGAGGAGGTGCTATGACGAAGGGCGACAGGAGGGCCGATGAACAAATGTAAATGTGCCTCCACGATGAGTTTGCATCAGTTAAAGCCCTGCAGCAGAAACCTGTTTCTCTGTAGTGTCCTCTCCTCCAGGACGCCACCCTCCCCCTGGTCTCTGATTGGCACTGACCCGCTCATTGAGGTCACATGGCTGTCGTCTCTGGTTGTGATGCAATATGAATTGAGAGAAACACAAATTAAATTTTTCTCTGGATGACAGTGTCACTGTGTCTTTAATCTCATTGTTAAGATACCGTTCAAGTTGAAATATATTTCTCTTCATGTTGTTTTGACATTTGAAAATATGTTGACAGCCGATTATTTGTAGAAGATGTTCACAACAATTCACAGACTGAGACGAGAGCCGGATGAAGCACTTTCACAGTTTATATAATTTCACTACATTTAGGACAGTAAATTTAGACAGTACTTCTATATATAAAACGTAATATTACTCTGTGGTGTCAGGTACTGGATCTCTAACTTAACATAACACGGCCTAAAGACACTGGTCTGCAGTCGATGGGACGAAACCAACAGCCTGGTGGGAATTAGGTTTATTTAAAAAGTCTGTCTGTGCTTTGTGAGCATGGGAATCAAACCTGTGGCGTTTTTAAATCCGCATTATGATTCACACTGGTTTTCTGGTGTCTGAGGTCATGTGACTAACTCGTTCTGAATCCTGCCTGTGTCAGTGTGTGATATCTGGAGGACTTTATAATGTTATAATATAATATGACACGTGTTTCACTTGAATCATGTTAATAAATCTCTATGTAATAAACCCGCAGAGGCTCATGGGAGCTGTAGTCTGTGATGGTTGTGGGAGGACCCATGGGGAGGAGCATGGCGTCTCCTCGCCGCCATCTTGTCTGTTGTGTTGTTGAGGACCGTCTCCTGTGGACAAGCGGGATGTGCGCAGGTCTGTGTGGTTGAGTTCGAACTTGCGGGGTCATGATGACTGGCGGCAGCGACTTCCACAAGAACTACAAGCAGGAGCCGGAGTGTGCGATGGAGCTGGAGTCCGACCTGATGGAGCCCGAGCGCGGGGAGCTGGACTCCGGCGTCCCGGCCGCCGGCTCCTCGAACGGCAGCGGCGGGGAGGAGGACGAGGCGGAGGCCGGAGGCCGCGGCCGGGAAGCCGGGGGCTCGAGTAGCCTGCACAGGCCGGGCGGAGGCTACTGCGGCGGCAGAGAGCAAGAGGTGTCGGTGGAGATCGGAGAAACGTATTTATGTCAAAGAGCCGATAAAACATGGCGTGAGTTCCTACACCACAGTCACGTGACTTCACGAGATGAACACCTGGTTTATTGATTGTCATGTTGTGTTGATCCGAGCCTCGTTGGACTTTGTGTTACATTAAGATGAACGTGACACTGTAAACAATGTAAACATGTTCCCGCGCCACGGACACACGACACGCAGCTTCCGGTTCGGTGCTATGACTTCTGCCGAAGTGCAGAAAGTCCCAAGTGGTTTCAATATGCACCGGGTCGAAGCAGATCCCGGTTCAGATGTTCTCCAGTTATTAGATTGAATCTTTAATTTTAATAAACCCTGATGAAGTCTGGTTGATGAGGTTTTCTTCATGGTTCCTTCATGTTTCCTTCATGGTTCCTTCATGGTTCCTTCATGGTTCCTTCATGATTCCTTTGTGTTTCCTTCATGGTTCCTTCATGTTTCCTACATGGTTCTTTCATGTTTCCTTCAGGGTTCCTTCATGGTTCCTTCTTGTTTCCTCCTCAGACACAGCCGAGGTGATCCAGTCCAGACTGAACGAGCAGGAGGGCAGAGAGGAGTTCTACGTTCACTATGTGGGATGTAAGTACACAACCTCATGTGATACACACAATTACACATCAGACCCCCCCCTCACACTGCTCAACAATGGCGCTGCTTACCTTGTCGTCCCGGCTCTGACTCATCACCTTCACTGAGGAGTTTATGTTACTAAGCAACCAACTGCAGAGACAATCTACTTCCTGTTTACATCACATGACCAGTGTACATGTGTGTTTGTGGGGGGAGGGGGGGGGGGTATTATTGAAATGGAGCTTAACAACTTGTTTGGATGAAAATTTGTTTGTACTTTAACACCAAAGTGTCTTAGAACGGACGTGGCCTTACTCTCCGCTCTTTGCCTGCAGTCAACCGGCGCCTGGACGAGTGGGTGGGGAAAGCCCGACTGGCGCTCACCAAGACGGTGAAGGACGCGGTGAGGAAGAGCACGGAGATCGGAATAGTTGGGGACTTGGGCGACCAGCCGGAGAGGAAGATCACACGCAACCAGAAGCGGAAGCACGATGAGATCAACCACGTGCAGAAGGTTCGATTCTCTCATGTGATTATTTCCTGTTGTGTATGTTGAGGCTCCTGATTGGACGGAACGTGACTGATCTTCTTCTCTTTGTAGACGTACGCAGAGATGGACCCAACGACAGCTGCACTGGAGAAGGAGCATGAGGCGGTAAGTGTGTGTCTGTGTGTGTGTGTGTGTGTGTTTGGTGCAAAAAGAAGAACCTTGTTCTGGAGCTTAGTGGGTTCAGTTGTGTCATAATAACTTCATTTCACCACCTTTCCTTCTCTCTGACAGATCACTAAAGTGAAATACGTGGATAAGATCCAGATTGGAAACTTTGAGATCGATGCCTGGTACTTCTCACCATTTCCAGAAGATTACGGGAAACAGCCCAAACTGTGGATCTGCGAGTACTGTCTCAAGTACATGAAGTATGAGAAGACCTTCAGGCATCACCTGGTCAGTGCTGGTTTCATCTTCATCCATCAGTACATTTAAAACCTGAATGTGAAGCAGGTGTTTTAGCATCGCTGGCGACCTGAACACCAGATGTTTGACCCTGTGACCTTTGTGTCTTCAGTCCAACTGTCAGTGGAAGCAGCCTTCAGGGAAAGAAATCTACCGGAGGAGCAACATCTCCGTGTTTGAAGTGGACGGACGAGACCACAAGGTGAGAAGCTCTGCTCTTAGAATACAACTTAACATGAGGGGACGTCTAAATCATAAAGTTATTATTATTCTCCACATTACACATTGTTTCATTGTCTGCATGTGTCATGTGACCGTTTCAACCCAGTGACGAGTCGGTGCTTTATGGTCTGTTTGACTCTAAATGGTCATAATTCACTAAATGAACATCAGCAGTTTGAAGAAGACTTGAAACTACAGACAGTCAGAAACTCCTTTCATGTTTACTGACGTTAGAAAGTGAGAAGTCACTTTCTCTCAGACTTCAGGAGGTTTTAATCTGTGATGATGTCATACTAACCAAGTCTTGTCTCTGTTTGCAGATCTACTGTCAGAATCTCTGTCTACTAGCCAAACTGTTTCTCGACCACAAGACGCTTTATTTTGACGTGGAGCCGTTTATCTTCTACATCCTCACTGAAGTCAATAAACAGGGAGCGCACATAGTCGGCTACTTCTCCAAAGTGAGTCTCCCCCCCCCCTTGCTTGGGACTGGTTCCAGACTTTTATCTGTGAAGTGGATTCAAACATATTTAAATGCATCGATCTAGAATTCACGAGTGTTGCTCCTCTTTTCACGACAGATTGTTGTTGAATTCATTGAGATCCAGTTTAACAAACCTTAACGTTGATTGTTTGTCTTTGTTTCCAGGAGAAAGAGTCGCCGGACGGGAATAACGTGGCTTGTATCCTCACGCTGCCGCCTTACCAACGCAGAGGCTACGGGAAGTTTCTCATAGCGTTCAGTGAGTGATGCAACACAACGTGTGGAACTGCACCAAAGCTACGGCTGGTCTGGTTGTAGATACAGTTATTATCAACAAGCATCATCATCATCTCTTTTTGTGCTGCTGTGTGTGTGTTGTGTGTCTGTGTGTGTGTAGGCTATGAGCTGTCTAAGCTGGAGAGCACCGTCGGGTCTCCTGAGAAGCCTCTGTCTGATCTGGGGAAGTTGAGCTACAGAAGCTACTGGTCCTGGGTTCTGCTGGAGATCCTTAGGGACTTCAGAGGAACGCTGTCCATCAAAGACCTCAGGTAGAAACACGCCTCTTCCAAACGGCAGTGCTCCCGTGTCCCGGGACCCAGATCCCAATCCTCACGTCCCTCTGTTGCTCCACAGCCAGATGACCAGCATCACGCAGAGCGACATCATCAGCACGCTGCAGTCGCTCAACATGGTGAAGTACTGGAAGGGTCAACACGTGATCTGTGTGACGCCCAAGCTGGTGGAAGAGCATCTGAAGAGCGCCCAGTACAAGAAACCCCCGATCACAGGTGAGGCTGGTGGAGCAGGAAGCCCCTTGTTTCATGACCTTTCCCTCGGGGGTCTCACACTTGTCGTCTCTTCCACAGTCGACACCATGTGCTTGAAGTGGGCGCCGCCAAAAAACAAACAGGCCAAGTTGTCGAAGAAGTGAAGTACGGATCCAGGACCCGAGTCCGTCAGCGAGTTGGATCATCGGCTCCTCCCACTCCTCAACGGACCCAACCCCCCAAACCCGCTGTAATAAAACCCTCTGTACATAATTATTAGTAGCATCTGTCTGTATTTTCTTAAAATATATGTTAAAAAACTAAACATGGCTCCTGGTTTCTTCTTTCTCCTCAAACAACTGGTTCTAAAAGTCCATCACTCATATTCCATACAATGGGATAAAGTTATTTAGAATATTAAGCTGCTACATTCAATTTAAGAAAAGTCAGTAAAATATGTTTAGCTGATCGAGTGTGAGAAACGTCAGAGTTTCCACTATTCAACATTTAAAGAAATTAAACCACTGATCTAATAATCAGCTGCTGATCTGATTGGTTCGGAGCCGTCACTGGTTTATTAACGACACCTGAGCTTTCACACGATGGTTTGAAAAGTTTGTTCACCACAGAAACTCATAGCAGAGAATCTACTGGTAGGTAACAAGACTTTTCACTGAAGGTGATGGAGGTTTGAAGCTGGAGAACAGGTGAGTGGTTTAAATAATCCTCTGGGTTTTATTTCTTTCTGTTCTTACAGTAATTTGAACTTTATGTTTGCATTAAACATTAACATCCAGACGTACTGGCTCCAGGTTCAACACAAAGCTTTGAGTGAGTGGGTCGGATGCAGGAAACAGAATCAACACATGAGGGCAGCATCACTTTGTTTCTGAGTTTTCTTCGTTGAATTCATTTCTGTTTCCAGTTTAATGGAGTTTTCTTTGTAACACGTGAATATCCTCCTTTTAATCAGGAGTAAAACACAATAATAAATGTTTTCACTGATCTTGAGCTCGGAACTAACTTCATCACCGTTAAATCATTATTTTAACCACTTTTATATTTCGGTTTGATTTCTTTCTCTCCTTTTGATGATAGTTTAAACTGGATGATTGTTTTTATAATTGTTTCTGACAATTATAAAGTGTTGCATGATCTTATGAACTACAGGTTCCATTAATAATCTGCCGATTGTCTGTGTAGAAATTTATGAGTAAAACATGTTTTTGACTCATCAGCTTCTTCAACATATGAATTAAAAGCTGGATAACAAAGATGAAATGAATCTGGAGTTTTTAACAAACAGCTTCAATAACCTGCAACAACACAGACATTACACACAACTTTGTGCATTTATACAGTTAAACCCACTGGTATAATTTGATTTATAGATAAAATCACATTTATTTAATAACCAGTCAAAACAACAGCAGGTTATTTATTAATGAGAAGTTAGTGAATGTTAATATATATGTTAAATATCTAACAACGGGGGGTCCAGGACGTGTTTAGCTCAGCAGAATAACATGAGTGTGTTCTATCAACAGTTTATATTATCGATGTGACACGTTCTGCTCAGAGTCACATGCTGAGGACCATGATTGGCTGCGTCCAGCTGTTATTGATCAGCTGTATGGATGATTCCATCGCCGCCGGCGGTCACTGCTCGTCACAAAACCACATGCGACGCTGAGAGAACAGAATCCTGAGCTTCACATCACAGTTTGGTGATTTTCTCTGTGATTGTTTGTGTGCAAACAGCAAGCGAGTGTCAAGAGAATCTGATCCATTCAGACAAACAGCCCAGGAACCACAAGGAGATTCATTTTTTTAATTCAAAAGTTGTACTTTAAAAACCACTACAGTCATTATAAGGCATTCACAACAATTCCTTTCTTTTGGTTTTGGACATTAGAGACAGTTTAGATGTTTTCAGCGAGGATTTCCTAAAACAGAAGAGAACAGCTAAGGCACAACACGACCTCCAGGGAGAGAAAGATGAAGACTAGCGAGGAAATGAAAACAGAGCGACAGAAAAGAAAAACCAACTGAATCGAATGAAAACCTCTTGTCTGGGATTTTCCTCCAGAATCTAACGACTTCATCATCTGAACATTTTCACTCCATCTTAAAAATCCTCTAGAAACGGTTAAATGACTCCTCAGTAACTTCAAACTGTTCATCTGTTGGATTTTTAACAAAATACTATTCACTCGTCATGTGAAAAGTACATATTGGACATAAAATGGCTCTTAATTTAAAAATGAATAAAATTTATTTGGAGCAGGAACAGAAAATAAAGTTTTTCTTTCTTGATGTTGGACATTTTAGACGTTGAGCTGAAACAACTGATGGAGCTAATGGTCAGATTTATGTTGAACTGGATTCGTCAGGTTTTGAACCCGATCACTGGATCAAACAGTAAAAAGCTTGTTTCTTCACAGAGACACAAACTGTTACGACCCGAACATCTGGGAACATCTGCTCCTTCATGTCTGAGACTGAATCAGGTGAAACACTGACGTTCTGCTCGTGACCTTCAGCTGCTGATCTGTTCATTGTGAGCTTTGTCGTCATAGTTACAAAACTCAACTCCAGTAGTTTTGGTCCCAGAACAAATAATTAATCAAGATGTGGAAACTTTACAAACTGGAATAATATTAGATATGAGCTTTGACAGAAACGAACAGGACTGGAGCTTTAAATAAAAAAGGACAACACGTCTCCACTTCCTCCGACGAATAAAACGAAGCTAAAATATCTAGAATATGAACGCTGCCGTCGGGAGGTGATGACATCATCAAGCGTCTGTGGAGCCACAGTCAGGTCCCACACATACTCGACAAATCAGGAGTCAGCTGTCAATCACGACGTCTTGTTTTCATATCATCAAATAACTGATTGAAACCAAACTGATTAGAAACACTTGAACAAACATCAGAGAGATAAGAACGACCTGAAATGACAGAAACATCTTTACAAACATTTATTTAACGTCTATTTGAGTTTTTAGTTTAGTCCCATCTGCTAACATGGAGGAGGTCAATGACCTGTACTGCAGCCAGACACCAGGGGGCGATAGAGACGCTCTGCTTCACTTTTGAGGAGCTGTCGTGTCGTCCATCTTTATTTAAAGTCTCTGTTTTGCCCAAACGAAGATTAAAACTGGTTCAAACACTGGAAACAGAAACATTTGGCACTTCTGACATATTCAAACTAAAATCTAATTTTTATTGCAGTGACCTGTTAATCAATCGCTCTTTATGCTAAGCTAACCGGCTGCTAACTGTATAGACCTGGGTGTTTTCAATCTAAACATCAAAAATGAAATAACATTATTGTAAATGTCTAATGCTTCTGGGGTTTATTAAAATGTTTCTGCTGAAAACGTGCAGTGGAGACACGTGATGTTTGTAGTGAATTTAAAAGTTCTCAGAATTTGGTTCTCTTCAGAATATGCTTCCTTTAAAAAATCTTTAAAGAAAATACAGGTTTTATTAAACAAGTTTTTCAGTCGTTGTTTTCACCTTCAACATGTTCTGGTTGAATACATGAATATTATCGAAAGTTTATGTAACAACGTTTAAGTGCAATAAACTAAATTTGTTGCTTTTATTCATTTTATAATTTGACCATATACATTTACTCGTTCACCAACAGCAGAATCCGGTATAAAAAACAGGACTTGAAGAACCTCCTCCATTTAAAACCTGCAGCTGAACTTTATCACTGTGAATGTGAGGAACTGAAGACCTGATCCCCTTCTGCTCCAAAACCCAGATTCATCCCTCATTTCAGAAAACAACCTGGTTTTTATAAAAACTTGAGAATAAATTACTCACACAGCAGAAGTTTGCTTTGACACATCAGTTTCTACAGAGAAGAGCAAATTAAAAAGAAACAGGAAGTGAAAACACTTCAAGTCTCAGGGTGTCTGACAAGATCCAGACATCACACACACAGACACACACACACACACACAGACACACAAACAGTGAATGGTGGAAGTTCTCATTCGGTTTTTGGCAGCGTTGGTTTAAACAAGTACAACTTTCTATTTTAAATTCAGAGTTACTTCTATTGAGTTAAATATCTTAATTTAGGTCTGAAACAATCACAGTGAGAATGTTTTGTGCTTCGACTGGTTGAAAAATTTCTGAACTGAGTCACGA
Organism: Limanda limanda; assembly: GCF_963576545.1. Lineage (NCBI taxonomy): Eukaryota > Metazoa > Chordata > Actinopteri > Pleuronectiformes > Pleuronectidae > Limanda > Limanda limanda. The sequence continues at coordinate 11,179,747 of NC_083652.1, forward strand.
GATTTATTTAATAATTTATTATAATTCTGTTTTAATCTGAAGAGCAGGACAAGAATATTCTCTGCATTTGATGGTAAAGTTCAATATCTCTCACGATTTCCACCCATCAACAAATAACTGTTAATAAACAGATACGTTGTTAAATTATTATTGAATTTCTAAGCAATTTGTAGTAAAGAATTGAGGGTTTCCATGACGACTGGGAACCTTGAATAACAGTGATGGCAGTGATTCCAATCTGACGTAAAACCAGTCAACCTAAAGATGAGCGACCAGGTTCAGTTTCTGAACATGGAAAAGAGGTAAACAACACTTCTGACACACGCACGCGCACGCACGCACGCACACACACACACACACACACACACACACACACACACACACACACACACACACACACACACACACACACACACACACACACACACACACACACACACACACACTCTTTGAGAGCAGCACACTGAATGAGGACTGAGGAGAATTCTCTTCCTCTGAACTTCCTTCCGTCTCCTCCATCATTCACTGACTTTAAATAAATAAATATGACGCAGTAAAGCATCAGCTTCCTTCACTTGTTCCTCTCCTCCATCTCGTGTCCCTCCGTCTGTCCGTCTGCTACCTGATGCGTCCGTCCTCTCTGGGCGTGCCCAGGTCCGACTTTGGGTCGGGGCTGTCGGCGCTCCAGAGTGTGCGGCTGCAGCGCTGCATGGGGGGGCAGGCGCTGGGGCCCGTGGAGCAGACGTCCGAGGCCGACCAGTGACCTTCCAGCAGCCGGTCCAGCCACTGCCGCAGCGGCGCCCCCGTCAGCCCGGCGTTGGCCTCGGCCTCCTCCACGGCGCCCAGGCTCACCGGCAGCCGCAGCACCGGGTTGAGGCCGTGGAAGCTCTGCTCCATGTAGGAGTTCCTGGGGGGGCCAGCGTGCAGCCGCATGGCGTCCTCTGCAACACGAGAGGACAGAGACATCTCACACATCATCCTGGACATGTGGAGACATCTGACATCTCTATCAAACCACTCACACACGCACACGCACACGCACACACACACACACACACACACACACACACACACACACACACACACACACACACACACACACACACACACACTCTGTCCTCAGATTACATCACATGCCTCCTTCACTTGATAACAACCCATAAAAATCTCACTGTCTATTCTTACTCTGGGCTTTAGAGTCCTGACGTTACACACACACACACGCACACACACACACACACACACACACACACACACACACACACACACACACACACACACACACACACACACACACACACACACACACACACACAGACACACAGGCCTGGAGGTCTGGAGGTCAAACAGTAACTCAGAGGAAGCTAATTTGGACAGAGGTGACCCTGCGTGTGTGTGTTTAATTTAAGAATTACATGTGGTGTGTTTGGTGTTTGAATCTCATCTCCACAGTTTACAGATGTCGGGGGACATCTGTAAACTGTTTCCAGAACAAAAGAGAAGTTCTGGAAACTAAAGTCATGTAAGTGGGTTTTCTTTGGCCTCCATTACATTTTCAGAAAAGTCTTTTATAGATATAATGTTGATGCTGAGATTTAAAACATGCAAATACACAATCATTAAGAAACATCAGTTTGACAACACGTGCTGAAAATACACACGTGTAGACAAACTGTCTCAGTGGTCAGATTGAATCAAATGCAGGGTGACCTATGACCTTTGTAAAAGTGTAAAAGTGTCACTTTATTAGAGGTTTTCAAAAGTGTTTTTAATGTGATTGTCGTGTAAATACACAGTGGTGTGAGTGAGGCTGAACTCTGAAGCTGAATCTGCTCCCCCCCCGACCTGCTCACCGAGTCCCGTGGGCCGTTGTTTGTGAAACTCCAGCGGTGCCACGATGAAGCTGGTCTGTCCGAGCGGGCTCCAGTGGTGCAGTACCCGCAGGGTCCACACGCCGGGCCTCAGCGGGGGCGTGAGAGGCGGCCGGTAGTGCGTGACCTCAGCAGCGGCGTCCACCAGGATGTCGTAGGTGGCGGCGATGACATTGGTGGGGTCGACCCACACCACGGTGGCTGTCAGGTTGCTCTGGCCGCGGCTCCACCGCTGCACCGCCACCGGCTCGTCCCGGGGGCCCAGCACCCCCCCCCAGTTCCGGAAGAGACGCTCCTTCGGGTCCCAGTCGCCGCCCACCTGAGGAACCGGAGACGTTAAGGGACCGAGTGCAGGTTCCTTCTGGTTCCATCGTTTTAGACTAAGTATCTTATGGAACATTATCAACTTCAAGTGACTCATAATTGAACTTATTTGTATGTATGGGGACGGTTTGTGTGTGTGTGTGTCTGTGTGTGAGACCTGGACATGCTGCAGCCTGCTGGTGGGGTGGGGGGGGCTGGCCGGGCTGAAGTGGTCTCTGGGAGTGACCCAGGTCTCCAGCGTCTCCAGCTGGGTGGAGGCTCTGTTCGTGGCCACGTGGCGAAGGAGGTAACCCTGGAACCGGTCAGACAGGAAGTAGAGGTGCACGGACACCGGGTGGCCCACGGCATCGAACCTGCGACACACACAACACGTTTATTATCAGGTGTTAAACACAGAAGTTCAGGATTCCTCCTCCTCGTCAGTGAGTCGTCTCACACTCTTCTCTCAGAGTGAAGAACCCAGTGAGTTCAGAGGAGTTCTTCCTGGTTTATCTGCTCTGAGACTTTATCAGAGGAAACAGAAGTTTCTTTATTTCTGTTAACGTGTGGTTTATATTTAAGTTTGAATGATCTACTGGACATTTGTGGAGATTCTAATATTTTATTATATTATTTTATTAAACTTGGTAGATTCTCTACTCAAGCTGCTATGACCCATGTGACCTTTATGTTCTGAAGAGTTTGAAACATGTAGAGGATGATTCAGATTGATTCCATGTTGGTGTGGACGTGTTTCTCGATGTTGATTCACTAAAATCACAGAAACAGACTATTCCTGGTTTAACTCCCCGACCCTCCCCCCCTAAACACACACTTCCCTTAATGCTGCCTCCACCCATTCTAGCCACCAACCCCACCAGAACTCCAACAAGTACCTCCTTGTACCTACTGTGGGTCTCCACCCCCCACCCCCCCGACACTCTCTACTGGAAAAACCCAGCCGTGTAGAAACTGAAGCTTGATTGTGCCTCAGGACAAGCTCACGTTATCTTCATATTTAATTTGGACGAGCAAACACACAAACTGGTGAGTTTAGTGGAAAGACACATTTCATGTTCTGACCCTGCTCGTTTCCCTCGGCAACAGATTCTGGAATTTCTCTCGTCTTTATTTACTCAGCAGCTACACAACTTTTCCCAAAGCGACTCAACTGTGCGACTTTATAAATGTTGTTAGACACAATCCTCACGCACCGTCCTGCAAACAAATCACACATTTACTGTCACATCTGGAGTTTGGTCCAAACCAAGGAAAAAGAAAAGTTCTGTTCTGATTCTTGTTCACATTTATAAATACAGATCATTTGATGTATTCAGCTGTGAACATGAGGTCTGTCATGGATCCATATGAGAGTCAGAACGTCCTGAAGCTCAGTGATCTCCTGATGTCACAGAGCAGAGATTGGATAAATAAAAGCAGTGGAACTGGGAGTTTTCTATCTGAAACATTACACAGTTATGATGTCAGTATTTAAATTCACTGGAAAAAACCCCAGAGTGGAGAACAAGCTGCTCTAACTTCTCTTCACCTCCTCAAGTGTTTGGAAAAATCCCTGCGCTCAAGCTGATGTGCATTTATGTTACCATGGTTACCAAACATTAGTTCTTAAATACATGCGTTGCTTAAATTGTTGGAATAAACTCACGTTATATGTAAACACGTGCGCTGACACCGGCATCATCAAGTCTAGAAACTGTGGAAACAACACAAGCTCCTGGAACTTTTCCTTTTCCATTGATAACGATGAAGAACCGTGTGGACAAACGTCTGAGTTTACAAACCCTCGGACGCCATTAAAAAGTAAGAAGCCCTGCTGGTACCTGCAGCTGTTGTCGTCGGGATGTCCCTGCAGCGAGCTGGCAGCGCGGGATAACCCCATCCGAGCGAAGGCGTGGTAGTGGCTGAGCGCGGCGTCCGATAGGCTGGCGGTCCCGTCCGTCTCCTGCTCGTAGGCGTTCTCCCAGTAGGCCTGGAGGCCCGGCGTGCCCGGGGCCAGCGCTCCGAACAGGAACCAGTCCAGCTGGCTGATGATCTCCTGACTGACACTGGCTTCAAACTTCCTGGCGAAGAACGTGGGTCTGGTCACTTGCTGCGGTGGACGAGGACAGAAGAAGACGAACGGTTGCATTAGAGAGGAAGGTACCGTACAGGTGATGTGAGGGAGAAAACCCACAATGAACAGTTAAACCCTTTTTAATGCATTTTACACAATCTATCAGTTTTGGGGACTTGATCCTCTTTTCTTCTCACGGTATGAATCGGCTGGATCCGACCTCCGGACCCGTCGGGTAGCGTGTGTGTGTTCCTGACCTTTCAGTCAGGACGCTGAATTTCTCTCTAGCTGCCGAAACCCGACATTATGATAATGACAACCTTACAAACCTCCAGGGCCGCTTGCTGCGAAGCTCTAAAAATACTGAGAGTACAGCTGCTTCCAGGATCAGCTGCTTATAGAAACCAGCAGGAGCTCCACCACAGACGCTGTCGTTAGCGCCGAGCCACGGCCGCCTGATGTCACGAGACCTGTTTTTGTGAATGCAAAGCTATTCTGGTCCTGAGAAGAGGAGGTGGACGCTTTGGGCGGAACGTCCAGGGTCACAGACACGATGGAGGAGATCTTTGAAGCTGAGCTCCGCCTTTACACAACTCTAACTTTATCACACATCATGGAACGCTTTGTTTGAGCTGAGACATTAAAACAGAGATCCTCGGCCAATCAGGAGTCAGTCTCAGCTGTCAATCATCACGTCTCAGCCCGTTTTATATCATCATATTAAATAATAATTCAAACCAAACTGATCAGAACCACTTGAACAAACATCAGTGAGATTAATTTCGACCTGAAATGACAGAAACCATCTTTGATTCAACATCTACTTTTTGAGTAGCTCCACGTCCCATCTGCCAACATGGAGGAGGTTTATGATCGTTACTACAGCCAAACACCAGGGGGCGCTCCAGATGTGATCATGTGCAATACTTATTATTATTTTGTATAAACCACATTCTGTATATTTAACTTATTTCACTACTTTACTTTTCACATGTTGTAAAATCAGTGCAACAATAAAACATCAAGAATCTGTCGAAGTTTAAACTTGTCGGTTGTTTTTTTACTTCCCATACGACTAAGACGTTAATAACCAAAGTTCCTCCACGGACACAGTAACTGAAGGATATAGAAAAACGATTCTAACAGTTTTACAGACAATCGGATGCTTTCACCGATCTAAAGACTTTCCAGAGCTCAAGGTGAAAGAACCTGTTTCCGTCGGCTCTCACCTGGAAGCGCGGCAGGTCGGAGGGCTTGAAGTCGTTGGGCGAGCAGCCGCACCAGTCCACGATGTGCTTGTACTGACATTTACATCCCAGCTTCCGGTTCCAGTTGGTGAGCCTCAGGTTGTTATCCACCATGGTGCCACAGAGGGCGCTGTTCTCCAGCACAGTGTGAAAAAAGGACTGCAGATTGAGACAAGGACACAAGGACACATTTCAGTTCCAGGTTCTAATCTAAATGCAAACGCAGGAATAAAAAAGTGTTTGACTAATTGTTGTTCAGGCCTCGGGAACAACTCAGATCAGATTTCAACGGTGAAATGACGCGTGTAAGTGTAAAGTAAAACACTTTGTAGTTTAGTTTCATGAAGGATGAAAACAGACGAAGCAGAGGCCGATAAAGGGTGCTGTTGAAACTCATGTTCCCCACTAGGGGCGCTCTCAGGGCCTGTCTCTGTCCATGTGGAGTGTGGGGGGGTGACCTGAGGACATTTGTGTGTTACCTCAGCCGGCAGCAGTGTGTAGGCGTAGAAGCGCTTCATGCTTCCAACCAGCTCGTCTCTGGAGTTCACCACGTAATCCACAAAGCGCCGGTTGAGCAGGAACCAATCAGAGCCTCCGTCCACCGCTATGCCCTCTGGGATCTTGCGGTCACCGAGACGCCACATGTGGGTGTCGCACTCGTAGAAGAGTCGGTCCAGACCCTGTTTCCGGATGAAACTGAGACGAAAGAGTCGAGTTCACACACAAATCAAACGTTTTCTCCTGGAGACAAATTCTCAGTTTCTTTGTTGTTAAATTGTTTTCTCCAGCTGTAAAGACGAGATCATGTTAAACATCCACCACCTCTACTCAGTGCAGCGCCCCCTGCTGGCCGTGCCCGACATGCTGAATAGCATGAGATTTAACACACAACTTACTTTTTCACAGAAAATAGAAATAAAATGTTTCATCAACATCGCACAAAAAGACAGAATTCATCAGGACAACTGTCCCTCTCTCACCGTGCGTTATCTCGCCCGTGAGACTTGATGAAGTTCATGTTGCGATACTTTGACAGGAACGACACCAGCAGCTCATTGGTCCTGAGGAGAGACAGCAGCTGTCAATCATCAGCTCAGCCAGCGGTCACGTTACACAGACACAAATCTAATCAGGATGAGATTAAATATTTAAACAAGGCATCTTTTATTTTTTTAAACCGCGCAAACAATCTTCCATTAAGGGAACTGGACCGACTCCATGTTTGGAGCAGCAGTTTATTTAGCTTCTCCCTACAAATAAAAGCTGCTCAGCTCGTGTGTGTGTCTGTGTGTGTTTGTGTGTGTGTGTGTGTGCGTGCATGTGTGTGTGTTTGTGTGTGTCCCGGCGTGCCGCTCCCTGCACGGAGACGAGCTGTGAGCGTCCTCGTCCTGGTGTCGTCCTGACGAGCAGACAGAACCGCAGACAGACGTTTGATCACAGTCGGTGGGACGAACCGCGGACGTGCATGTGTGTGTTTGACGGCATGCTTGTGTTCATGAGTTACTGACGCACACAAATCTGACTGAAGAGCCGGGAGCAACAACATGTCGACAACAAGACACATTCATCAAGAGAGAAACCCTCAGGAACAAGTGCTCCACTCTGAGCTCAGATCACAACCTAGATAAAGTTCTTTATGCAAAACACACACACACACACACACAGATCCATTGACTCACACTGCTGTGCCTGCATGACGTCAGCCATTGAGCTAATGCTGTGGCTGTATTATGGATTTTGGCTGGAAGCGTGTTCAGTCCCTCTGATGTGGGACAGTGTGTGTTTCATGTGTTTCTGTCCTGGAGAGGAACAGTTCATTTCATCAGCTTCACACCTGTCGTGTGTGTTGTTCAGGGTCCAGGGACATGCACACTGGAGTTTGTGCGATTTGGACACGTGATACGTTCGATATTAATCAAATGTAGGGCTGTCAAAGTTAACACGTTAATCTATGAGATTAATGTGACCTAGATTAATGCGATAAAATATTTTAACGCAGTTAACGCAGCTTTGTTTACATCCGGTGTGCGGAAGAAAATTCAGCTCCTCCAGCAAGCTGCCAGCATCGCCCTCACCGGTGACCACTGGACGTCACTCAGCAATGACAATTACCTCGGTGTCACAGCTCATTTTATTGATAATGTATGGAAATTTAGATCTTTTGCATTGGAAGTAAAAAAAACAGAGGCGCGATATACAGCGGAGAACTGCGGAGGAATTCCTCGACGCACTTCAAACACAGCCCGTCAAAAGATAAGTCCCGTCTGAATGAAAGCACAGCAAACTGCACAAGGACAGCAGGAAGAGTTGCTAGTTCAAGATGTTGCCACCCGGTGGAATTCTGCCTTGGAGATGATCAAACGGATCCAGCGAAACAAGGGTCCGCTCGCTGCCACCCTCGCTCAGCGCTGGCTGAACTGTGTTTCTTTTATTTTGCCGTGTTTGTCTTATTTTGAAGGCCCACAGCCGGAACTTCTGGGGATTAGTGTAGCAGCGCACCCTTTTTTTATCTCAGAAGCAGATTCCCCCGGTCTGAGTGAGTTGTGTCGCTCTGTCTGTTAGTGTTTTAGTTAGTTTCTAATGGTTATTTTAGTGTATGAAACTTGTTTAGTAATATGCAACTTTTCTTTTGTAGATAACTGTGACTGTGTCCCGTTATATGTTACAGAAAATAAAGTTAAACGGTTTCACTAAGCCTGAGTCAAGTGAAGTGAATGAAGAAAGCAGCAGTGCAAACAGAGACCGTCACACAGGCAACTCCACTCTTTCCGTCCTCTCATGTGCATTTTTTTAACTTCCTCAAACCGTGTGTGTGTTTGTGCGCATGTTGGTGTGTGTAGTCCTACTCTGCGCTGCTGAAGCGCCGCGCAGCGCCAATAATATCACATACTTATCAGCCTGCAGTAAAAACCGCATTTAATCATTTTTTTCAAGCATATACTTACTTGTTGCTCCAACATTAACTGCAACAGCGTCCCAACGTTTGAATTTTTGTCTCATATGTGCTGAGGATCATACAGCTGACTGTACTTCTTCACTTCAATTCTTAATTTAATGTCATCAATCTTCAAGAACTTCTCCGCTGTTTGCTCCGTTCAATGTCGGGTGTGGAGGGTAAATTACGTATTCCTGGCTGCCACTTTATAGGTAGGTGTTATAGGCCTGAGTCTCTGTGAAAACACAGCATTGTGTAAAATACAGGCTGTCTGAAGTGATTACTCGTTAATTTATAAGATTTAGTCTTTAGAAGAAAAACAAACTTTTAATCGCGATTAATCTAGATTAATGAATTTCAAAATGTGAGATTAATTAGTTAATTTTTTTTAATCTATTGACAGCCCTAATAAAATGTGAATAAAATGTGAACCAGCGCTCTTGAGGTTGACCTCAGGGATCTTGAGGTTGACCTCAGGGACCTTGAGGTTGACGGGTCTTCAATCAGGACTCAGACAGATTGTCCAGGTTCACGTCACGTCCCTGTCCTCAAACTGTCCAGTGCTGCTGCTCCTCTCTTCAGCCGCTGAGCCCCGGCTGCTCTGATTGGTCACCGGCTTCAGCTGTGTAGGACGATGTAACTAGGTCAGTTCTTAGTGGTTGTTTTAACCTTGTTTTTGATGAATGATAAACCACATGATGATGAACTGATAGAGAAACTTCCCGTTACAGCCTCAGTGTAAAGTGAGTTCTCTGTGTGTGTTCTTTTCAGGGTGGAGTCAGGGACTTGAGGTTAACTGGGATTCTTGGACCAGAGGTTTGCTGAATGGGAGCGTGGGGGGGGGGTGATGTCCAGGGCGTAACCCCCCCCTCACCTGAGCAGCTGTGATCAGCCTCAGAGGATCAGAGGTGACGGACAGTTCCAAAAATGAAAAGTGGTTTGATAAGGACGTCTTAGGAATCATTGACCATTTTTTAAACATGTGTGTCAGTCGATATTACATATTATATATTATATATTGGAATTGATTTATTTTCGACTCCAAAAGCAAAAGAACCAGTTTTCTGATCTTATTTCAGGTCAGAGATCTTTATGTTTAAAGTGTTTCTTTTATTCAGTTAAATTCTAACACAGAATTATTAGTTTGAACTGAAATTCTAAATGCAGTTGAAGCAGCTTCAGTGTGGACTGACCTGATTGGGTAATCAGCTCCACTCAGATTGATGAAGAAGTCCCAGGACCAGTCGCTCATTCTGAGGAGGTCCTCCATGCTGCGCAGGTACATGGTCAACAGGCTGGCTCCGCCCCAGATGGTGGACATCCGCCACGGAGTCACGCGGACATTGGGAAACTGTCGGGCCAGAGAGAGGACCTCTCTGTGGAGGTAGTTGGACCTCTGAGGAGAGGAGGAGGAAAGTTTCCGTTACTCTCATCAGTGTCTCAATACATAAACATTATTTGAAAGCTGGTTTACTTCTGGATGAGTTCACCTGGTCCACGTGTATGTAGTAGTAGTGGGAGGTGTGGTAGATGGCTTTGAAGAGACGCTGGAACTGGCGTGAGGCTCGGCCGTGGACGACCAGGACGAAGGCGATCCGCACGGGCTCGAGCGGGGGCGCGTCCGCGGGGGGGGCATCCCACTGCACGTTCACGTTAGCCTTCCCTGCACAGACAGGAACCAGCTCACATTCACTGACCGGCTCACTGCCTCAGATGCTTTTATTTATCTCATATGACAGAAAAGTTTAGATTTCTGGGTTTTGTCAGTTGATCAGAAAAAAAAACATTAAATTGGCTGATGGAAATAATAAAGTGCAGCTTCAGCTCTTTCTAACTCTTATTACGTCCAGATAAACTCAATTTAAAGTAAAGTAAATTTGGTAACTTGAGTATTTTACTCCTCCTCCTTCACTTTGGTCTTTGGTGGAAACCTTGTGTGTCTGTGGCTGCCTGAACTGGTTGTGCCTCCTGTGAGTTCAGGGAGGAAGACGCCTGACGCGGCTCCTTCATCACGCTCACTTTAAAGACGGCACGAGTTGAGGCCTGCTCGGCTAATTAGTGACCTTCCCCGGCTGGGATGGCAGCTCCAGGAGGAATGACTGTAATCAGGGAGGCAGACGTGGATCTGCTCTTATGTCGGCATTAGCACAGAAAACCAAACTTTTCCATCAACCCTCTTGTTCTCTTTCAGTGCACGTCAGTCAAATCAGACCGAAGCAAATCCTGCTACTGCTGCAGCTTCACTGTGGATAGAACATATCATCAGAGAAACCTGTAATCATATCAATGAAACCTCGAGCAGCCCAGGGTGGTTCCAAGAGAGCGACTACAAATCGTTAGTCAGCCATTCCAAAAATAAGACGACAAACTGCTTGTTTAATGAGGGTGTAATTACACTGGATGAGCAGCCTCCCTGTGTCCATTCATGCTTTGTGTCCCTGGAAATAGAGCTGGAACCCGAGGGGAAGCGTCCTCATGGCCGCGGCACGTGCCGCGTTAAAAATGATCCTCAACGAATACATTTAGAAGAAAGAAAGTCTCAAGCAGCCGCTCGTCCCACTCACTGTCTCCCTCTCATTTGTTGACTCAATCATATGTTGAGGTGAACAGATCATTCAGCCCTGAAATCAAAGTCAAAACGTTGGAACCATAACTCTGTATCTTCCTCTGGATTAACCCCCGACATGAGGTTCCAGAGGTTTTACAGACATCTGCTTAATAGAAGATGTAAAATGCACCGTGACAGGAAACTTTAGGAGTTATATCTAAAACCATTTACTCAGATTCCTTGCTCAGCAACTGATTTCTTATCTAACTTCTATTTTAATGGTTGAGTTTTTGTCAGCCTGAACATTTCTCATGTTCCTGAACATGTTCTGGAGGTTCTGTATGTGACAACTAATGTCTGAGTCCGTTGCTCTAGAACCTTTCCTGCAGGACAATGTGTGGAAGCTTCCCAGTGACGGACGTGAAACTGGAGGAACACAAACATTTCAGGATGAAGAAGAGGAGCCGAACTCGTAGAAGACAAAGACGTCGACTTATGAGGGCCGACGCCACACCTTCCAGACCGCGACAGCAAAAAGTTCAGTGAATAAAGTCGGAATTTTTGGTAACCTTCTCACCATCACTTCTGGAAATCTGCTAGCTCAAGATCGCAGACACGTTTGGTTAATATAACCCTGGTCTCTGATTGGTGCATGGAGGTGTATGATGTCAGAACTGAGATTCAGTACCTCGCTCTGCGCTCTAGAGGACGATCTAGAAAACAGGTTTTCAAAAGCCTCGACAAAAACTCCTGAACATCGCGAATCTGAATGTTCTTACGCAACACGACAAACATTGTTGTCTTCAATGATCTGAGGAACATCTCTCGACGTATCAAACACAACTCGTTCTGTTTTTCTCGTGAGAGTGTATCATGAATCTTTGCAGCCTCACTCAGCGGATCTCACCTTCTAGGGGGCAGTAGCGAGGAACTCTCTCGGGCAGCAGCGCTCCGACCTTGTGTTTGCAGTAAACCTCCACGATCTGCTGACGACACCCGCGGCTCTTGGCTCGGGACAGAGCGGAGATGGCTTCCTTCCCGCTGACCTCGCACTGTTGAGGCGTTTTCCTCGGCTCCTGACCGGCCGGCGTCTTAGCCCAGAGGAGCGCCGGATCCTGATTGGACCCCTGGGCCGGTGCCGGGAGCGTCTGGGGGCGGGGTTTCATTTTGCGTGTGTGGTTGCGACCCGGCCTGATCCCTCTGGGTTGGATCGGAGGCAACTTGAGGACCTCGTTAGCAGATTTTCCCAAAATGCTCTGCACTCTGTCCAGCTTGTGTTTGCTGTTCCCGACCGGCACTTGCTGGCGTGGCGAACGCGTAGCGAGGTTGCTGTTGCTGTCGATGGAGTCGAAGTCTTTGGGGACAGAGTTCTCGTTGTTGTTGCTGTCCAGGGGAAGTTTGTCTTTGGGACGGTGGGAACGGTAGACGTCCTGTACGGAGGAAAATAAACAAATTAGAAATCATGACAGAAACTCGCTACAACCTTCAATTTATTTAAATTTCCCCATTGAAATAACTTGTAGTGCCACCACTATGTTGATATCTGCTGTTTTACTGCAATGTCTCAATAAAGAGGATTGACGTACAAACGCTCATGTCTACATGAGGTTGAGCTGCAATCATTTTGCAGAGTTTACATCTAGCGCCACCATCTGGTTAAAATTTGAATGTTTCCAGTTCTTTGATTAATGAACAAATATTTGAAAACCAATGAAACTCTCATCGACAGACTTGAGCTTGTGTTTGGTGATAATTAGCAAATGTTTGGAGGCCGACACGTTAGAGTCAGTCAGCTGTGGCCTTGACCTCACAGTCAGCTGTTAGTGTGTGTGTGTGTGTTTCAGTAGAAAAGGAAAGTCACATGACCTCAATGAGTATTTTAATCCCACACATATCTGTCTGCCTTTTCCAGGGATAAAGAGTGTGTCTATTAGTGTGTGTGTGTGAGTGTGGGTTAGTGTGTGTGTGTGTGTGACGATTACACACTATCTGGGTTCCTTTGGGAAGGCAGTAATATCAGCTGCTGCCACCTGCTCCTCAGACAACCTTTCATTATCTCATCTATAATATCAGCTCAGAGGAATGTGTGTGTGTGTGTGTGTGTGTGTGTGTCTGTGTGTGTGTAGTAATACAGTAAGTATATATTCAGCTCTCCTGTTGTTATTGTGTGTAAAATACAGAAGGAACCAGGAGTCACACACTTTAATCTTCATTAGTGTAACATTGATAACAAAATAATACACCTATCATATATTATGATAGGTGACCGTTTTCATATTAGCCCGGCTCATGTTAATTTGAGCTGATTAAATAGAAGCTAATTAGTCATATATTCAACTGGCAGTTAATTCATCTGAAGGTTTTCCAGTTTGTAATTATCTGTTTAACTGGTTTCACTGGTTTCAGCTTCTCTCATGTGAATATTTGCAGCTTTCTTCGTCTGAGAGCATCTTCAGGTTCTGGATGTTCAGAAGGTATTTTGAAAACTTAGAGACCAAACGATCAATTGAGAGAATATGAATAATAAATAAATATATAAATCCACAAACTAATCAATAATGAAAATTACCTAATGTCGCTATTATCAGTCGTCACAAAACATCCTTGAAAACGTTGTGTTTACGCTCGTTCCCGCTCGTTTGTTCCTCCTCTGGAAAAGCGAGGGACTTCGTGACCACAGGAATCTGGAGCTGTTAGCCGACCTGCTGACATTCTGGCTTTTCACTGAGAGAAACACAAACTGCTCTTTCTCTCTCCTTCACAAAGCTAAAAGAAACGACCTGTGAGTGTTTCCCAGAAGTCTTTGCATTCCAGGAAGACGACCACAGCTACATCACCTACAAAGACATCATTCTTTACACACACACACGAGTCTCTGCTCCTCAGCAGGTTCTTATTGAAGTTGTCGTCGCTGCCTTCAGACGTCCTGCTGCTCGCTGGGCGCCGGGGCGAGAGACATTAAAGAGGAGGTGAGAGAGCGTGATGGGAATAGTGGAAGAAAAGAAACAAGTTGCTATGACATCTGTGGATTTCATGTTCTCACTGATGAGGATAAATCTTTAGATTTAGATTTAGTTTGTTTCCTGACGTGAAACTGTTGCTTCCAGCCGCTCTACACAGATGTCTCGCTCGCCATCTCGTGTTTTTGACATCATTTGGAGTCGGAGTCTGTCCTCAACCAATCAGGAGTCAGTCTCAGCTGTCAATCGTCACGTCTCAGCCTGTTTTTCTATCATCAAATAACTGATTCAAACCAAACTGATCAGAAACACTTGAGCAAACATCAGTGAGATAAGAACGACCTGAAATGACAGAAACATCTTTACAAACTGATTTAACGTCTACTTTGTTTGGTCTGTGTCCCATCCGCTAACATGGAGGATTTAGTCTCTTCTCCACGCGTTAAAAACCCTTTGTTTACTTTTTTCTCACTTTCTGAGTGAAGAGGAGCACGAAGCTGCGTCATACGGAAGCTTGAACTGTTGAACAGATCTTTTGGGCCATTTTCACATCTTTCATACGTCGAGTTAAAATAAACAGGATTTTACAAATGATCTGAGGTTTTGATGAAGTTATTCTGAATCAAACTAACTCCTTCACCTCTGACTCCCTCCAAACACAGAGTGAAGTGAAGAACAACAGAAGATAATCAGAGGAAACTGAAGAAACATCCGTCAAAACAAAATGCTAGAAACAGAGTCGAGAGACAGAAGGAAAAACAGAGACAGATGGAGAAGGAAAAGCTAAGTGGACGCTAACGAGGGGACGGGACGCGAGACCGGGCGTCCACGGGACCACCCGGGATTACGGCCGGGATTAAAACTATCTCTGCCAGACTTAGTGAGAATTATGGAAAAGAAAAAACATAAAGCAGCTTCCGGGTCTTAATATCAGTGTGTTGTGCTAAGTCCCTAATAGAGAGAAGAACATCCCAGTGAGATGCTGAGCAGAGGGGACTGCTGCCATGACGACAGGCAGAGCGCTCACACTATACATGACATCATGTTACTAAAGCTGCTTTCAGATCTGCACTAAACCCGAACATGTTCCTGGCGTGTTCCTCATATGTTCCTGACGTGTTCCTCACATGTTCCTGACGTGTTCCTCATATGTTCCTTGTATGTTCTGCAGGTTTTGCCTGTGAGAACAAGTGTCTGAGTCAGTGTCTCTGGACATGTTCTGGATCTTCTCCTGCAGCCTCCTGTATTTAGGGATTATTGAAAAATCTAAACTAGATTAAAAAGTAAAAATCCCATCAATAAAATCTGATTCAAACCTATCGTCTAATCTGGTTTGACCTGGCTCTTAGGACGTGTGTGTGTGTGGGGGGGGGGGGGGGGGGGTCAATCCTCCCACAGTGTGATGAATTAGGTCTGTGATACAACAACATAGATCCCATCACGTTATACATTTATATCGTTTTTTGTAAATCTTGGTTGTGTGTCTTCCTGCTGTCGAGTCAACAAGACCACAGAAAGACACACTCGGTAGTTCTACTGTCTCTTTATGGTATTTTTAACTCTTCGGGGCCATTTTGAAATCTTTTGTCCTTGCTTGTCTCTCTGCCATCGTTTTGTGTCTTTGTAGTAGTTTGTGTCGTTGTAGTAGTGTGTCTCTTTGTGTATCTCATGGCTGTTTTGTGTGTCTGCATTGTGCTTTGTATCCCTCTTGAAAGCAGACTCTGGTCCCTCCATGGCCCACGTCCTTAAAACCTCCTATATTCAACCTTGTTTGCAGAATTCTGACGCAGCCCAGCCAAACATCTCTACAGCTTCACACACACCGACTCGTTCTTTACCCAAACAGACACACACCAGTCGGTGTGTAACACTCACACTGATCACACACTGGAGTTCCCTGCTCACCGTGTCTCCACGTCTCTAATTACTCATTTAGCTTTCACACCGAGCTGCTGCTCCTTCATTTCATCCCTTCTTTCTTCTCTCGTCCGTCTCTCACACGCCGTCTCTCTTCACCTCCAAAACTCCTGTCCAATAAAAAGTGCTGGCATGTCTCTCTAAGGTTTTACACACACACACACACAAACACACTCACACTCACAGGGAAGATCACAGGGCATCCGGTTAACTGTAATGAAAGGCTTTAAAAATGGATCCCTGCAATATAACCCATGTCTCTGCCCCTCTCTCTCTCACACACACACACACACACACACACACACACACACACACACACACACACACACACACACACACACACACACAGAGACAGACACACAGACAGACACACACACAGACACACACACAGAATGTACAGTATGTTCACTTGTTAACAACAAGGTGGAACACCTGGATGTCTGCAGGGAAAGCAACACTTATAAATAATATTATTTGCTAAACGTGAGAAAACAAATTAACTGTTCCCACACACAGACACACACAGACACACAGACACAGACACACACACACACACACACACACACACACACAAACAGACACACACACAGATGATGCAAAGTATAATAAAGCTGTACATCAAATAGAAGTGAGACCTGAAAGTTACAATTAGCTTTAACTGATCAGTTAACCTCCGTGTCCGTCGTGCGTGTGCAGGACCAGTGTCGTGTTGTCAGACCAGTGTCATGAATCCTCTCCCAGTGGACCAGGGTTTGAATGAAGCTCTTCACCACGGAGCTCCACCACAGACTCCCAGTGTGAAGGATGTGTGCGTGTTTACCTGCAGGTGAACGTGTGAGCTGGAGCTTCAGGTTCAGACCTGAGTCACAACATGTGGGACACGAGCTTCTAACGCCAGAGACGGCACACAAAAGTAACACAACGAGACATACGTTGGAGTTCGTGATGCGCGGACACACGATGGAGGACAGACTGGAAACATCCGCCTCGGTTTACATTCGGCGCGGATCTGATCGATTAATCGACGTTTCATTCAGCAGATATCTGACAGGCTCGTGCAGCAGCTGCAGCATCTTCACGTGTCCAGCACACAACCCCCCCCCCCGGGATTCGAACCTACCGCCTGCAGCTGGTGCCGAGCGGCCACCTTCCCGAGCCGCGGCTGCTCCTCTCTCCTCTCCCGGCTCCTGGCGCCTCCTTCCCGGCTCCTGGCGCCTCCTCCTTCCAGGCTGCTGAAGTTCCACACGACCAGGGTCTGCAGGAGCAGCGCGAGCACCGCCGCCAGCAGGAGCCCGGAGCGGAGCCGGGCCGGCCTGCAGGAGCACGGGTTCATCTCTCTCCTCCCTGCGGAGCATCTGAGGAGCAGCGAGGAGAGGGAGGCAGCGGAGGAGGAGGAGGAGGAGGAGGAGGAGGAGGAGGAGGAGGAGGAGGAGGAGGAGGAGGAGGGAGCTGGCAAAGGCTGCAAATGAGGAGAGTCTGCAGCAGCACAGAGGAGGAGGACGCCCCCATGTGGCCATTAGAGAGTAAACGGTTTACAAAGGGAGGTGCAGGGCCGAAGCCAGCGTCTTCACGGCCCCAGGCGACAGAGATTAAAACCACATCTGTCCCCAGCAGTATGGAGGACCATACATGACTTACGTATAAATAAATAACTAAATGTGGAAATAGATACAGAAATAAATGAATAAATGTGCTAAACTTATTCCCACATTTATTTCAACTTTTATTTATCTCAATATTTATTTATTTCAACATTTATTTATTTCAACATTTAAGGTAGGAGGTCCCAAACTCAGTCTCGAGCAGGATTAGTCAACTGAGCTATGCACACACGCACACACAGGCCCCGGGGCTCCGCCCCTCACAGCGCAACACACTTGCTGAGAGACAGAAGTAGTGACTGAGATTTGAGCTCGTCACCGTGAAGCAGCTGCTCAGTGACTTTGTAGAACAGTGGAAACAGTGAAAACAGCGAGTTTCTCTGGTCACATCTGCTCAGAGATCAGCTGCTTCATGCGCAGAGCATATTATGAATGTAATATAGTATAAAAACACAAATTACTAACAACGTGTTAACTAAACAAAGATGTGTATGTGAGTGTGTGTGTATATGTGAATCTGAGTTTTCCCAAAATAGCGGCTGGCCAAAAGGGTAGAACCTACCTGTGTGATTCTAAGATGGTTGCTGGTCAACCTAAAGAAACAGCCCCCCTTCGTTTGTAGTGGTTTTACGACAGGTAGCCGGGGAGGAGAAAACTAGGTGAAGAGATATGAGTGTGTCTGTGTTGGTACTAAGTTAGACAAAGAGTGTAGAATGAAATGCAAAGGAGCCTAGCAAACTAACATTACTTTCGAATAACTTTTAACCAAAGTATCACAACACAAATCAAACTTATAAACACCACACAAAATGAAATAAACAGTCTTGCTTAGCCTAGTATAATTGTTAAGCGCAGTTGTGTTACCCGTCCGAGGAAAAGGGAAAAAGGAAGTTGCAGTTCAGTTCGCAGTTCTGTGAAGTCTTCTGGCTGGTCATATGGTTTCTGCCTTCGCGGTTCTGTTGAGCTGTGCAGCTCAGTTTCTGGTTGAAGTTCTGCTGCAGGACATTGAGTCGCTACAAGGAGTTTGGTAGAGCTTGATTTGCTAGGAGGTTTCCTTGGTGAGATGATATTGTTGGGCAATGTCTTTGTGGAACCACATGGCCTCCTTTTCGGCCTACATTTGTGGACAAAACTTGAAACCACATGGCCGCATGTGCTGGACCGAGCCTCCCGAACTGAGTCTTCCAGGGTGCAACGTGTTCTCTTTGATCTGAGAAGGTCAAAGAACTCAGTCTCCCAGGAAGATACAGGTTCCTTTTGTTTCAGGAAAATCATGCATAAGTGTGAAAAGCCGGGCCTATATAAGACCAAGGTCTCCCCCAATTCTCTCTCTTTCTCCAATCCCACCAAGGACAGCAGACGGCCAGCCGTCTCTCCTGCATCTTCGAGGGGGGAACCAGGCTGCTCCAGCAACTCTTCTCTTCCCACCCAACAACCGGAGGTCAGAGGTGCAGTTTCCAACTCATCTCTTCAAGGAAACCTCCACGCATCTCAAGCTTCTACCAAACTCCTAGCAGCGACTCTGTGTCCTGCAGGTAAGAAATTCAACAACCAAGAGCATCACAGCTCAACAGAACCGCGGAAGCAGAGACCACATGAGCCAGAAGACTTCACACAACCGGCAGGACGAACTGCTCACTGAACTACAGCAACTTTCTCCCTTTCTGAGGACTGGTAACATACTGGGCTTAATAATTATACTAGACTAAGCAAGACTGTGTATTTTATTCTGTGTGGTGTTAATAAGCTTGATACGTGTTGTGTTATTGTAGTTACAAGCTAAATTAAAGTTAATGTGAGTTACGCTCTACGCAGGCTCTCCATTATCTGATTAGCATTTACACGGACACGCATATCTCTACACCTACTTAACTACGTCCCCACTCCAGAAGGAGGGGGGGAAGCTGCTATCTTAGGGGACATCTTAAAGCCCACAGGAAGGTGTGACTTTCTTTGTTAAATCACCATTTTGAGAGCCCCTCATTCATAAACACACACACACACACTCACACACACATCTTTGTTAGTTAGTAAGTTTTGTTAGTAATTTGTGTTTTTATACTTTATTATGTTCATAATAAATGTTTTCTTTTAAAAATGTCCTTCACTAATGTTGCATAAGTGAATTTTGCCAACCTCTACACTGTCAAGAACTCTATAAACCTTCACTGTTCATTTTATCATCTTTAATAGTAAATGTTGAGATTTCTAATTGAACTAGATCTAAATGAGACTGATCTTAATCAATAAATTGGCTATCTTTTCCCTTCTGTGAAGGGTGGTGCCCAGAGAGATCTTTAAATCAACTAAAGTTATGATTCAATATTAATATTTTAAATATTAATGTTTTATATTTTATTTTGATAACCAGATTTATTGAACGCCTTAAGGCACACCATCTTATGATATCACTCCTAAGCATTATTGCACAACATACACAACGGCTCTGTTGAATTTCGTATTTTGAAGCATTCTTTAAATCTTTGAAAAATTTTCAAATGTGAAATGGGGGCAAACCCAAATTTCTGATTGCCCTCCCCCCAGTCTGAGCAGTCAAGGTGAATGTTTCTGTCTTCGTGTCCCTCTGAGCTTTTTATTACTGAATAAGTGTTTTTTAATCATATTTTATTACCTCAGTTGGAACATTTCACTTTCTGTCAACAACCACATGTGACTTCAAACATCTTCATATGAAAGAGATGAACTCATCTTTATGTGTTTCAAACGGAAACTCACCTTATCTTCAGTGTGTATGTGTGCGTGTGTGTGTGTGTGTGTGTTTGTTTGTGTGTGTGTGTGTGTGTGTTTGTGTGTGTGTGTGTGTGTGACTCATGCCAATGTTACTAAACTTTACTAAACTCAAGAAGTTTGGCATGTCTGCAAAAACATGAACAAACTTTTACAGGTGCTTTTCTCAGACTGCACTGCTGCCTGGTTTGGTAGCTGCTCTGCTGTTGATCGCAAGGCCCTGCAGAGGCTGGTGAAGACAGCAGAGCGGATCATCGGCTGCCATCTCCCGGAACATCATAAAGGAGCACAGCCAGCCAGGCTGTGGAATTCTCACACTGCTGCCGTCTGGCAGACGTTACCGGAGCATCCGAGCACGGACTACCAGACTCACAAACAGCTTCTTCCCCCAGGTCGTAAGGCTTCTGAACCAGCAAAACTGACCCACTGAACAGTTACCATGTACATTCTGCTCCCCCACTCATACAACTACACTTACTACTTACTTACTACACATATATGCATATTATTTCATTTAATATTCCTCAATCCTTCACCCTGTAAACTGCTGCTAGCCCTTCATTTAAATTTAGATTGTTGTACTATGTTATATGTTATAGGTTACTATGTTATATGTTACTATGTTATATGTTATGTTGTTTTTTTTATCATGTAATGCCCCTCTACTGCGTAGCTGCTCTGATGATGCTAAGTTATTTGGTGCATGTGAAAATAAACTTTGATTTGATTTGTTTTGATTCTGCTCCAGTTCGACCTCGTCTGGACGAAATAAAAACGTGATCTACAGAAACTGTGACGGAGTTTCAGAGATGAAATAGAACAGGACACTTGGTTTTCAACAAACAGCTTCTCAGGTTTATTTAAAAGATTTTACTAATTGTATGAATGTAGTTTTTTTCCAATATATCCAATAAGCTAAAAATAAACTGGTAACATCTCGCTGTGCTCAAACGTTTACAAGATCACACACCAAGACGATTCTTCAGCATCATCCTCGTCCTCGCCGTCTGCTGAAGTCGGGTTGATGACTTGATGGATCTCAATTCGAGCCGGATCCCAGACACAATTCTCCTCCAGACCGCTCGGCACCATCCCACATTGGGGGGGCACCCAGGCGGTGTCATACCCGTGGTTGTGCCAGGTCTTCTGAAGTGGGTGTTTCTGGCGATCGATGCGAATCACTTTTCCAACCCGTACCACGACCTTAATGACCGCCCTGTCGTGCTCAGGGTGTTTAAGGGGATAACGGCTAGCTTTCTCCAGGTCTCTGCTGAGGTAGACACCAGGGCCGAGCATCCCCCCCGAGGACCTTCGGAAACCAGACTCCTTGATGGCTCTGGCGCACTCCCTGGTGGTCCCGTGGTACATGACGTAGGCTTGACCACTAACCGGCTGATTGAGTCCGAGCCGAGAGCTGCCACAGGGCGGATCGAAGTCTTCTTCAGCCCATTTCATGTTGGTGTCAGTCGTTCTGCAGAGATTATTGGTATTTTTATTATTATTATTTCACAGGATTGAAGCCCGAAAATGAAAAAAATGATTTGACGACATATCACAACATGTACTGGTCCGTCACTATGACCGAACCCAGTGATGACAGTGTTCAATATCTGTGTGTGATGACCCCCCCCCCAAAAAATAATATCAAATGACAGCTTCTTCATTCAAACTAAAATCATTTGTTCTGCTGCCTCTCAAACTCTTTTTCCTTTAACCAGCAGGTGTCACCAGATCCTCAGGAAGTTGATACTGATACTGAAGCAGACAGACGTTAACTGCTGCTGATGTTTCCACAGTGATGAACTAAAGATCACTTCTTCTTCTTCTTTGCATATAAAAGAGTTTTCCAGCCCTGACTTAATTAAAAAGCTGTTTCCCATGATTTGAAATGATTAACATTAAATCAAACCTAATAAAACAGGTCCATGGTTTTTAAAGAGCTCAGATTTTTGCAGGTTTAGGCCTGAACACATGAATCTGTTTCTTCCACTGAAGGTTTCAGAACAAACTTTCCATCAGAGGAACACGGATGAAGATCTTCATCTTTTACCGCTGGCTGTAAAACAAATGGCCCCTCGGGGATAATGCAGATATCCTTCCTTCCTTACCAAGATATTTACAGTAAAACCAGATTTGTAGGAGAAACAAAGTGAGTGTTCACGTACCTGAATGTCCGACAGCGAACAGTGTGTGAGTCCTCATGAGAACTTTTAGGGAGCAGCCCTTATAAACCTTCATCCAACTTTCACTTTCGTTTACACTCAGACAGGACATGTTTTTTTACTGCTGGCGGCCGATAAGAAGATCATTCAAAGAAGTCAGGGTCAGATATGTAATGGAAATTTCTAAACCAAGGACACAACAAGCAATTATCAATTCTGTGTTTAATTCTTACCCAGCTGCGGCTGGGGGCAACTTGCTCAATCAATGACAGATTCGAGCAAGAGCAATGAACAATGAAATCACATTACATTTATACAAGTTTGACCCCTCCTTTCACATGAGAATAAAGTTTATCCAATCAGCTCTCTGCATGTCCTGAGAGGAAGACCAGACATTTGGTCTTCATCATAAAGTAGATCTACTTTGAAGTTTTACAACACAATGGCATGTTGATTCTGCTGACACACTGCTGTCTTTTTTATTTTCTTTTTTGTCCTGTCCTTTTTGTTTCATCTGTTTTGTTGATGCAGGGCATTGCTTGTTTACTTACTGTTCTTTTTTGTCATTAGTCTTTTTTGTCAGGGATTACTTTTTCACCTTCTGTAAAAAACAAAGGAAACATAACTGTCGACTATTAATTTCTCTGTTATGTGATTGGTTTCCCAATAAACATATTTGAAACACAGACCTGTGTGTGTGGGACACATTTCGATTCAGAGGAAAACTTAAAACTTCACCTGAATGTGAACTTGAAGGAGGAATACTCATAAAGCTGGTGAGAACTAAAGTGCGTTATTTTTATAGAAAAATCTGAAATAATATTATTATTATTACACAACGGCTTGGTTGAATTTCCTATTTTGAAGCCTTTTTTAAATCTTGGAAAATTTTGAAATGTGAAAAGGGGGCTACCCCACTTGCTAACCCTAACCCTTTAGAAACTGACTTCTTTGTGTTGCCCTCTGCTGGTCAGACGGAGAATGCAGGTTTCAGGCAGCACAGTGGCATCACTTCCTGGAGTCTACGTGTAAATATAAAGCTGCAGTCCGTCGTCTGTTAGCTTAGCATAATGGAAACAAGAACCTCTTTAAGATCACTAACATAACATATCTTATGTATTTTAACCCAAAGTCCAAACGTGACCCATCATGATTTCTGGAGGTTTATGTTTTAGAGCGTTTCTGGATTCTGCTCTAGTTCGACCTCATCTGCACAAAATAAAAACATGATCTGCAGAAGCTGTGACGGAGTTTCAGAGATGAAATAAACAGGACACTTGATTTTCAAGAAACAGCTTCTCAGGTTTATTTAGCAGATTGGTAACGTCTCGCTGCTCAGATGTTCACATGATCCCACACCAAGACGAAGACGATTCTTCAGCGTCGTCTGAAGTCGGGTTGATGACCTGAAGGACCTTGATTCGAGCCGGATCCCAGACACAATCCTCCTCCAGTCCGCTCGGCACCATCCCACAGTGGGGGGGCACCCAGGCGGTGTCATACCCTTGGTTGTGCCAGGTCTTCTGAAGTGGGTGTTTCTGGCGATTGATGGCGATCACTTTTCCAACCAGTACCACGACCTTAATGACGGCCCTATCATGCTCAGGGTGATTAAGGGGATAACGGCTAGCTTTCTTCAGGTCTCTGCTGAGGTAGACACCAGGGCCGAGCATCCCCCCGAGGACCTTCGGAAACCAGACTCCTTGATGGCTCTGGCGCACTCCCTGGTGGTCCCGTGGTACATGAGGTAGGTATGATCCTTTTTCGGCTGATCGTGTCCAAGCCGGAAGATGTCACTGGGCAGGGTGATGATGTCTTCAGCCCACTTCATATTGGTGTCAGTCGTTCTGTAGAGATAACTGGTATTATTATAACTATTATGATAATATTATATATCACAACATGTACTGGTCCGTCACTATCACCGAACCCAGTGATG
Organism: Limanda limanda; assembly: GCF_963576545.1. Taxonomy (NCBI): domain Eukaryota; kingdom Metazoa; phylum Chordata; class Actinopteri; order Pleuronectiformes; family Pleuronectidae; genus Limanda; species Limanda limanda. Next base: position 11,204,052 of record NC_083652.1, read on the forward strand.
ACAGTGTTCAATATCTGTGTGACATGTGACACTCGACAGCCAACTCTCCCTGACAGCCAACATTACTGCAACAACACGTTCCTGTAGATTCATGCTGTACAACATCCGGAGGAAACGTCCCCTTCTCACTCAGAAGGCAGTGCAGGTTCTGGTCCAGGCCCTGGTCATCTCACGCCTAGACTACTGTAACTCCCTCCTGGCAGGTCCACCTGCTAGTGCCATTCGACCTCTGCAGCTCGTTCAAAATGCAGCAGCTCGACTGATTTTTAACCAACGTAAATTCTCTCACACTACTGAACTCCCTTCACTGGCTACCAGTGGAATGAGCTCCCCATCGACATCCAGACATAAGAAAGTTTACACATCTTTCGCCGCAGACTAAAAACATACCTCTTCCGACTATACCTTGAATAAAAATAAAAAAAATTAAAATTAAAAAAAAATTACTAACAATTTTTTAAACTAACAATTTAGTAGCACTGAAATGGCACTTACTTATAGCATTTTGTAGTCTTGCTTTATTTTTGAAGAAATTGTACTTTCTTGATCCTTGTTGTTCTTGGTTTGTACCCTCGGGGTTGAATGCACTTATTGTAAGTCGCATTGGATAAAAGCGTCAGCTAAATGAAATGTAATGTAATCATGTCTGTCAATCAATCTGTTTTTATATCATTCAAACCGAGCTGATCAGAAACATGAGCACTGGAACTGGCCGGTGATACTGAAGCAGACAGACTTTAACTGCTGCTGATGTTTCCACGGTGATGAACTAAAGATCACTTCTTCTTCTTCTGTGCATATAAAAGAGTTTTCCAGGCCTGACTTAATTAAAAAGTTGTTTCCCATGATTTAACAGAACTCAGATTTTTGCAGGTTTAGGCCTGAACACATGAATCTGTTTTTTCCACGGAAGGTTTCAGAACAAACTTTTCATCAGACGAACACGGATGAAGATCTTCTTCTTTTACCGCTGGCTGTAAAACAAATGGCCCCTCGGGGATAATGCAGATATCCTTCCTTCCTTACAGAGATATTTACAGTAAAACCAGATTTGTTGGAGAAACAATGTGAGTGTTCACGTACCTGAGTGTCCGACAGTCAGTGTGTGAGTCCTCATGAGAACTTTTAGGGAGCAGCCCTTATAAACCTTCATCCAACTTTCACATTCGTTTACACTCAGAAAGGACATGTTTTTTACTGCTGGCGGCGATAAGAAGATCATTCAAAGACGTCAGGGTCAGATAAGAAGCAGGTTTATAACTTCAGGAAAACTATGGCATTTTTTTTTATTCCCAGGTTTCTTTCCCACAAACCCACGGCTGACGTTTCACTCCACACAAGCTTAACGAGGTGTTTCATCTTTTTAAAGAACGACTTCTACATGAATCTACGATCACATCACTACTGCATCACACGAGGGAAGAGTCTGCTCTGTTTTCATGAAACAAGCCGATAACTCAAAATGTTATACTGTCAATGTGATCAATTCCAGAGTCCTGATGCGTCTGATACCAACGCCATCGAACAACCTCAGGACAAGTTGTGTAGTTAGAGTTTGTGAAGCAGCAGCAGGTTGTCGGCTCCGACTCGTTCACACCAACAGGAACGTGTGGGGAACATCCAGCCGAGTTTTATCACTGAAGAAGTGTTTTGTTATCATATTTTATTACCTCAGCTGGAACATTTCACGTGTGTGTGTGTGTGTGTGTGTGTGTGTGTGTGTGTGTGTGTGTGTGTGTGTGTGTGTGTGTGTGTGTGTGTGTGTGTGTGTGTGTGTGTGTGTGTGTGTGTGTGTGTGTGTGTGTGTGTGTGTGTTTGACTCATGCCAATGTTGCTAAACTTTATTTATCTTTCCTGCTGTTTCACTTTCGCTCTGACTGGTTTTGCTCTGAACTTCTTTTACCTGCTCTTCATGTTATTTCTAGAACCTTTGAACCGAAAGAGGATCGACTGAGAAGAAAAGAGAAAGCAGCTTGTTCTTAAGATCAAATACTTTTACTTAGTAAAACGCAGAATTCAAAATTTGACTATATCATCATGTACACTCCACAGACCTGTGTGTGTGGTACACATTTCGATTCAGAGGAAAACTTAAAACTTCACCTGAATATGAACTTGAAGGAGAAATACTCATAAAGCTGGTGAGAACTTCAGTGTGTTATTTTTCTAGAGGAATCAGACATGTGAATAATTAATCAGTATTTTTTAGATCTAAATCAGTTATGAAACCTCATAGACCTCTTTAGAAACCGACTTCTTTGTGTTGCCCTCTGCTGGTCAGACTGAGAATGCAGGTTTCAGGCAGCACATTGGCATCACTTCCTGGAGTCTACGTGTAAATATAAAGCTGCAGTCCGTCGTCTGTTAGCTTAGCATAATAAAAACAAGAACCTCTTTAAGATCACTAACATATCATATCTTATGTATTTTAACCCAAAGTCCAAACGTGATGCATCATGATTTCTGGAGGTTTATGTGTTGGAGGGTTTCTGGATTCTGCTCCAGTTCAACCTTGTCTGGACAAAATAAAAACATGATCTACAGAAACTGTGACGGAGTTTCAGAGATGAAATGAACAGGACACTTGGTTTTAAACAAACAGCTTCTCAGGTTTATTCAGCAGATTGGTAACATGTCACTGCTCAGATGTTCACATGATCCCACACCAAGACGACGACGATCCTTAAGTGGCTGCGGCGGCGGCGGCGGCAGCTTTGGTGGCGGCGGCGGCTGTGGCTGCGGTGGCGGCTGTGGCTGCGGCGGCAGCTGCAGCGGTGGCGGCGGTGGCTTCGGCGGCGGCTTTGGCGGCGGCTGCGGTGGCTGCGGCGGCTCTGGCTGGGGTGTCCATGTTGATGTCAGGAATTCTGCAGAGATAAATGGTATTAATATAATTATTATGATAATATTAAAATTAATGACGCAGTTTAAATCAAACTCATCACCTGAATGTGAGATTCAGTGCAGGCGTAAAAAAGTTCTTTGTTGCTAGTCTGTGCGTGGTTCGTGTAAAAAATAATAATTAGACATTCATACTGCACAACAGCTTGGTTGAATTTCCTCTTGTGAAGCTTTCTTTAAATCTTTGAAACATTTTAAAATGTGAATAGAGAAAGCAGCTCGTTCTTAAGATCAAATACTTTTACTGAGTAAAATGCACGATTCAAAATTAAACCACATCAATCATGTATATAATACTGACTCAAATGTAAAGTAAGAAAATGAAGCGTCACAGACTCATTAACATAAAAACCTCATGATCAGAGCATTAAAACAAGGAGCTGTCCCATGAGCCTTGATCACGTCAATATCTCTGGTTTGAGAAAGATTCCACTTTGACTTTTGATCTGCTTAATTTGTGTGACCAAACAGTTCTAAAAGTCGATTTAACTTTTAAAAGATGCAGCAACAGTTTTACTCTATGGTAAAGTGCATTTAACTCAGATTCACTGATGAGAACTTCTTCGCTCCCTGACTAACTTTATGTTTCTAATGTTTCTAACAGCCTCTGAAGTTTGGTGGTGATTCATCTCAGAGAAATGTGTTATGATGAAGTTGCTTAATGAAGAGTTTAAATGTGACCCAGTTCACACTATTGTTGTTCCCAGTTTAACTTGACTCACACAGTGTTTCAACCTGTTTGAAATACGATGATGCCAGCGATGATTCATACACATCAACAAACAGCTTCTGACATGAGTCATGAACATGTGACGACAGGAAATTCAATTAAAACGGTTGCTCTGTTTGTTTCTGAACCAGTTCTCTGCTCCACCTTCATCACAGAAGAAAACACGACACACTCACTCTGAGTCTTTCTTTCTAAAAATGCACAAATAAAATGGCATTTATAGATCAAGATACTGCGGAACAAATAATGAACATTTAAATGAGACACAAGACAGATATGAATGTGCAGCCTCACCTACGTCTTTCGGTGGAAGCCTTTCCCACAAAGGTCACAGCGGTTCGGTTTCTCCTCGGTGTGCATCCTGCCGTGCTGATATCTGGTTGTTCTTCAAAGTCTTGTGATTCTCACGGTTTTATCATTTCACAGATGGGAGTTATAGATTTTGAATTAGAACATTTTGTTTGCTACGTTCTCCTGAGATGCAATCTGTCACTCGCTCTCTGTCACAGGTGTGTCGTTAGTCAGAAACACAAGCAGAGGGAGGGGCCAATGGGGGAGAAGGGGACAGTGGGATCTTTATATAAACACTTCAGAGTTACTGGTTATATTTGTATGTGGTGCAGTGAGTAGAGCAGGGGGACAGGGACTCAGAGGAGCAGAGTGTAAGTCCCAGTGAGGACAGGACTTACAGTATTGACTCATCGTTATAGCGCCACCTACTGGTCAATGTGAAAATGAAGTTTGAGAAATTGCCCCCAAAATTCTGTCCCATGAAGAGACCTATGAGTGTGTATGCAGTGTTAGTGATAGCATTGTTGTTCAATAATAGGTAGACTTGATGTTGGCTAATTCATAATAGTCATAAAATATGATTATTAAAATAATAAAATAATTTATTAAAAATAAAACAATCATTAATTAGAACAATAGTGTTATCAATTAAGAATAATGAAATAATTAATGAAAAACAGTACAATTATCAATTAAGATTAATACTTATTTCATTAATTAAATAACTTAAGATTTAATTAGAATTTATAAACGACGGGGCACTACCCTAGAATCAAATGTAAAGATCAGTCTCATTTAGACCTAGTTCAATTAGAAATCTCAATATTTACGATTAAAGATTATATAACATGAACAGTGAAGGTTATGGAGTTGTTGACAGTGTAGAGGTTGGCAAAATGCATTTATGCAACATTAATGAAAGAACATTTGTGAAAGAAAAACATTTATTATTAATATATGATAAAGTATAAAAACACAAATTTCTTACAGCGTATTAGCTAAACAATGATGTGTATGTGAGTGTGTGTGTGTCTATGTAAATCGGAGTTCTCACAAAATGTGGGCTGTCCAAAAGGGTAGCACCTTCCTGTGTGACTTTAAGATGGTCGCTGGTCAACCTAAAGAAACAGCCCCCCTTCTTTTGAAGTGGTTTTACGACAGGAAGCGGGGGAGGAGATAACTAGGTGAAGAGATATGCGTGTGTCTGTGTTGGTGCTAAGTTAGTCAAAGAGTGTAGAATGAAATGCAAAGAAAGACTCTGAGGAGCCTAGCAAACTAACATTACTTTCGAAAAACTTATAACTGTAACCCAGGTTAAAAGAAACATGATAAGAACAAGTGAATAAATAGTTGAATAAATAGTATTAAAAGTTACCTGAGTTAAGTTTATATTAGTTATAAAATCTATGATTTAATCTGATTAAAATGTTTAACAGATTCAAATGAATATCAAAGGTATTACAATAGTTCTTCCTATTATTAGTTTTGAAAGTTATATAAAGTGCACTGTTGCTTTAAGAGAGCACAGTTGCAAGAGCCAATCAGAAACAACGTAATTCTTCCTGCACTAAATAAAAGACTCTGGTTTGCAACCAGTGAGCTAAAGTAACTGAAAAGACTGGATTTGTTTTGTGGTAAACTTATATTTTATTTCTGAAAGTGTTTTGAGTTGTTTTCTGTCCACGTCGGTGGACTGTGGTTTTGTTTTACATTTGAAAAGTTACTGAGAGTTACTGAGAGAGCACGTGGAGCCGAGCATCCATGCAGCAGCATCCGTGCTAACGTCCAGATGGTGTTAAGGCGTGTTTTTTTATCCTATATAATGAGAGAAGCCGATCCAAGATTTTGGTTCAATCAAATGTTTTATTTAAAGATACAATGAAAAGTTATTCATAGCTATGGACAATTATCACAGCCTATGCTAATTAAGTTAGCAGTAGGAAGATGAAAATGGCCCCGAACAGCAGGAGTCGTGTATAGTTATAACAGTAGAATTGATGTGATTGGTTATGAATATTTGGAGGGGAGTCACCGCAAATCACTTTGGATCTCCCTTATTGGTCCAGCCGCAGTCCCACGCCACTTGTCACCGAATCCAGGAAGTGACAGGGAGCAGCTCTCCGTCATGCACCTACGCTACTCTACCGGTTGCTAGGGCAACTCTATCTACCCTGACAGTCTGATGTTGTCTCGTAATTCAGCCTTGAGTAGAAAGTGTCTTGGTCCAGCCATCTTGGCTGCACCAACTTAACCATAACAAACCTACGACTCTCCTATCAGGACAGCTGTTAGACTGGCCATCCTTGTGACGTACAAACATTATTAGCAAATTCCAAATACTGAATATGATAAGCGAAAGGTTGAAAATAATGATTTGTATAAGGTAATGTTATTGACCCACTGCTCCTACCTCCCCTTCTGCCTTTATGAAAAGAGTCATTCATTATGGTTTGAGAACCTATTATTGTGTTATTGTGTGTCTGCTCCATCAAAACAATCTTGACTGTGAATGTGTAAACATTCGCATCCTCGAAACTAAACAATGTCATAGTGACTTTGCCCCAGAAAGGACAGCTCCTTGAATTCTGTCTGATGTTGAATACAGCTAATGAAAATATGCTTTAATATCCAAGAAGTTAATTATGAGGACAACTAAAAGATACATTATTGGCACTAAACAGCAACGGTTATTAAATTAATTTGTATGTGCATTATATCTAGCTAAAACTACCTCTAGCTTTATTATTAAGAGTTCTTTCAGACACAACCTATGGTTAAAAGTTTGAAATTCCTAACAGACCCTCTTTTCACACCGTTCAAATCGGTGTGACCACCTACTGGGAATTTCATACACTCCGCAAACCCTTCATCCGATCCAGTGCAAACCCGTCCTCATCCTCATCAGATCAGCTGGGGGCATGAGGCATGTTTTCCTCCCTCCGAGCCTTGGTGATGATCTATTCAGTAATTTTCAGAGTCTACAGCCATGTCATGGTGCGTAGAGGTGGAGAGGGCACTGGTCACCCAGCCACCAGGGGCAGTTTGGAAAAAATGTCTTTCAAGAACTTCCTATCAGTACACACACATAACCCTTTTCTGCAAGCAGCAGGTCCAGGGCCATTCGTTTCTGTGTGACCAAACAGGGTACAGGAGCGAGCTGTTCAGATATCAGATTTTTTCAGATCTGCTCCAAGAACAAAATTATCAAGAATTGTCAGTGAGGCTTTCTCCAATTTTAAGAGTCAATGATCTGGATCTTAGCCTTGTAAAGATCCTTTCGTGGAATTGATACTTGCCAACAGGCCAGGTGTTTAAGCTTGCACTGTACCAAGCCAGGCGCAGGGCGTAGTCGGTCGTGGTGGAGGAGGTGGAGTTCACACTGGATGAGAGTTGGTTTGTGAAGACATGAAGCCCAGATTCCAGAGTTTGAAAGGAAAACAAACAGAAAGATGATTAATTTACTGCGATGCGTAATTTGAGATTAAAGTAGATTATATAAGTTTATAATTAAAAGAAACAAACAAAATAATCGAATCAAAACATACATACCCTCTTTTGGTATTCAACAATTTCATAAAACTTTTGAGGAGTGGTCGGCCAAATCAGTGGACATTAAAAAATAGGAAATTAAACAACTGAATTTCAAATAGCAGCAGATTTGGCAGTGTTTGAGTATTTGTGTTCAAACCATTTTCCAAAATTCATTCGACTGCTCCATAACACGATAATTCAGAAGCTTTGACGTCAAACTGTCCTGTGATAAAACAGGAATCACATACAAAGGACAAATGTGTGAGACATGAGATTCAATTCAAACATTTCAGAGTTTACAGCTGAAACAGTTCAAAACAATTTCAATAAAAGTTATTCTGCCACAATTTTCTTCATGATGAAATAAAAACCAAAAATAGAGCTTAACATCAACTTTCAAATTAAGAGCCTTAGATGTTAAGATATGTATAAAACAACAAAAATTAAAAACCCTCTCGCCTGAATTTGAAAAGTTAAAGTGTCCAAAATAAATTGAAATATGATTATAGATATGACATTCTATAAACTGTGTAAACACAGGGGCTTGTATTCTGGCTTCTGCTTTTCATTTAAGATGAAACTGGCTATGAGTTAAAGTGTATTTGACCTCTGACCTTTAACTGGATTTTAATTTATTCTTCTTTAAAATGGTGAAACATAATTATTTTTAGGACTCTCAAGAGTCTTAACAAGAGTTACTTGCGGGTGAATCAAACTCCTATCTTAAAATGCCCTGTACTCTGTGGTCAGCGCTTTGAAAGGCCTATTTACATCTGTATGATCTTTTAGTGTTGTGAACTGCATGTATCTTGCCCATGTCCTAAGTTCTCTACCAGTGGTGTCGTGTGTTGATGCCACCAGTATTTCTATGTTATTCTGAGTCTGTTTCCTACTGATGTGTGTTGGTCCATTGGCCGCTATATGAGAAATATCTGGGCTAGTTTGGATTGGAGATTTTTCTGAGTTTGATCTCTTCTTCGGAGAGGGCCTCACAGTTATGTGGGGCCTGGGTGTCCACTGTCATTTCATTGGCCATGTTGACAGGTTTAGATTCAAAGGTGATGTCAGGCTGTTTGAGCGCCTGAGAGATTTGGATTTGGGCTGGTGAAAAAGAAATTGCCTTAAAGTTCAGAAAATACAGTGATGCCGTGGTCCGAGTTGACTTTTAGGGGAAACATTCCAGGTTCCTTCTTTTTTCTGATCCAGAACTCTGGAGCTACATTCACCACCGCTCCTGATACTGCTGCTCCTGTGTGGACCATGAGGGGGATGGGCTCTCCATTGATTTTACAGGTCACTCTGGGGTCTGGTTCGGGGGTCATGACGTGACCTGCTGTGGACATTGGCAACTTCATTGGTAGAAGTCGTTGCCTTGTTCCCAGGCGGAAAATGGCCTCTGGTGTGGCTGCGGAGGCATGCCTCTTCCTCTGCCTCAACCTGGGGGGCCTCTGTTGTCGGGGCCTTGTCCTCTGTAGGGGGCTGGTGTTCCTCTTTGTCCCTCATGAGGGCAGTCTCGGGCCCAGTGGTCAAGCTGGCCGCATATAAAGCATCCAGTATTGGAGGTTCCTCTTGTTTGACCTTGATACTGACCAGGGCCGTACCCTCCTCTTGGTCTGAATGGAGGGGGTTGACCAAATGGAGGCATGGGTTGATTGTCTCTTTCGATCCTCATAGCCTGCGCTACTGCCTCAGCTATTTCTAAATTTAATCCTGACACAGCAGCCATCTGATTAAGGGGCTTGTCTTTCTTGTTGGGGTTCATCTCGGGCCTCTTATCTTCCAGTTGGGCCTTTAGTAGCTTTCTCTCGCATGATCGCCAGCAAGACTCAGACTCCATCAGGCGCTTTTGAATCAGGGAAAGCTCTTTTTTCAGAGATTCTTGGTCTGCTTCAGCTTTCTTCAACTTCTGTTTGAGCACGAAAACCTCTTTCCCTCTCTCCTCCTCTTGTTGCTCCTCCACTGACAGACGAGTCTGCAGCTCTTGGAGTTGTCTCCGAACATTCAGTCGTGATTTTTCCATTTCGCTGAGGTGGGGTTGCAGCTCGATACTCACTCTCCTGTGGCTTTCTGCTGCATTCTGAGCTTGGTTGAGATGGCGCTTGCCATCCATCATCTCGCGTCTCAGTTGGTCTTTACTCTCCTCGGCTGCTGCAAAAGAAGCTTTGCACTGGTCCAATAGTTCAAGCGTATTATCAGCACGAGACTGAAAAACGATACTCATCTTTCGTAGACTCTGGACTTGACGTTCGTCATCACAGGCTGTGTCTTCCAGCTGAGAGAGAAGCTGCATCATGGTGGTGGGGGTCTGGACAGGGGCGGCGGCCATCTTTCGGGATAAAAAACTGTTTTCGAAAGGTTATTATTTATTTTTCTTTAGCCTGTTAATAATAATACCTCCAGACCAGCACATTTATCAGTATTCCAAGCAGAAGGTTCAGACTCAGAATATACCTGTTCATCCACCTATTATCCACTCACTGTTTTTCTAGCGCTGTGACTCGTTGATAAATGTGTGTGTATCTTGGTGGGTCTGTCATGTGGGTATGTCAGGGGTGTTTATCTCTAACTGTAAAATAAATAATTTCTTAGTGGATGAGAGAGAGGAAAAATAAAATAAAATAATAATTCCAAATATATCAATAATAGTAATGATTCAAAATCAGAATCAAAATTTAAATTTAGAATAATAATAATAAAAAATTGAAAATTTAAAACAATAACAAAACAGAACAAAACAAAACAATACAATACAAAAATCAATACAATATTACAAAGATTAAAAAGATTGAAAAGATTAAAAATATTTATGAATATTTGTAAAATATAAACTAATTAATTAACCAATTTATCAATCAAATTCAATGATGTCTACACAGTTGTAACCCGAGTTTTAATGTTCTTAAAGTTTCCCCAGCTACCAGATGGCAGGCTGAAGCCTCTGGTTGTAATTACTTTTATCTAACCCCAGATGGTGTATTGAGTCAAATGGCAAACATAAATTCAAAAGATCTAAATTCTGTATTTTACTAATTCCAGGCAGCTCGTAAACAAGTTTAAAGCTTAGGTTGAAATTCTCATCCGTTCCTAGCGAGCAATTGGATGACTTCAGTTAGTAATAAGAATCAGCTTTACAGCATTTTTATCAAAAAACAAAACAAAAAACATACTCAATATTCCCTCCTTTGACACAATTATCTTAATTCATTCAGTTGATATAATCGATAATTGTTTCAACATAAATTTTATGGAAAATATACTCTAAGAAGAAAAAGTTGGACCATAGATTGATATTCTAAAGGGGACAGAAATATTTCACCTTTTACCCATGTTCTGAGGAGAGCAAAAGTGACCTCCAGTATTTAGTTTCACTGTGCCCACTTTATCAGAGCCTAGTTCTCCATAATACAAAACAAAGACACTGTGAACTTATTCATTATCAACAAAGCCAAGGTTGAGGATGAAGCTTTGTACGGGTCAAATGGCTTAGATATACTAAAAAATATTGACAGAAAATGCACTTAGTGTGAATAGTTTTAAAGAAAAAGAAATCAGGAAAAAAATAATACTGCCAATTACTATCTTTTTTTAATTACTATATTTTAAAAGGTTCTTAACGCCAGATGTACCTGAGCTGTAAAGCTCTTTGGCCTTTCCCAGATGGCTTTCTGACTCCCAAATACTCATATCTCCCTCTGTTGCACGTAAGAAATCTTTCTATTCCACATCTCTTCTCCTACTTTCTTGACCACTCAAGTTTAACATTCTATTATCCCTCTCAGAGCAAGATATCACTGGATTGAAACATCTCACTCCTACAGATCTTTCTTTCTCCTACACATAACTTTATCTTTCTCGTCTTTACTAACATCTCTCAAACCTTCAGTCAACATCCTTAATCTTTCTTTGGCAAGTCCTAAACACATTTACCCCTCCCGTTCCATACATACAACATACATCAGATGGCAAGCGTAAATACCACCTCTAGTTTAGGAAAAAGTCGTTTTTCAGTCAGTTTGTCGCTCCGTCAGTTTTTTCTGTGTCTTCAGTCAGCCAGCTGACCTTGAGACATTTCTCTCGTTTCCACACACACAAACACTCCTACTCCCACACACACTGGGAGTTATCTCCCTGCACACAAGCACACAAACATTCACAGCCAAGCGTGCTCTGCCACGTTTTTTTTTTTTTTTTTTTAAATTTCAGGCAGAGACCGCATTCCCTATTTTGAGATACGAAGGGCCGCGCCCCAACGTTTTCTACCAGTCACTCAGTCCAACAGCCACACACTTCCATTCATAATCAGCTACTTCACATCCTCTCTATTTTATATAATCAATAGTAGTATAATAATTTTTATTTAAGTAATTTCCTCTTTCAAATCCTTATTCGTAACATCCTTCCGTTATTTGTGTCCAATTGAAACGATGGTGTGTATTTTGGGGATTCCAGGCAGCACCGATTAATAACTGCCCTTCTACCTCTGAATCAGACAAACCCACATTTAATTAAACCTCTATGGTTTCTGGAAATCTTAAATAGTCTCTGATTTCTAAAAGTGAAATACACAACCCAATTGTTTTTACAAAACAAAGCCAGATTCAATCCTCTCAGGTCTTTGTGTCCTGAATGAGAAACAACCAGATAATCCAGCCAATTTTTTCTTAAATCTATATACAGCCTGGGCATAGAAACCCCGGAGAAAGAGGGGGAGGGGGGGGGGGGGGGGGGGGGAAGAGAGAGATAGCAGGAAAAAGGGAAACTCCCTTGTTTCAGCCTCAGTGCTGTGTCACATATAGCTTATTTACATAAAATACTTTATTAGGACAAAACACTCAATAATAATAATAATATTTTATGATCTAGGCGTCTTTAAATGTTTAGGCCTGACACATGGCAACGGCAGAGTCTGCGGCCCAGCTCCAGTCTCGTCAGTACTGATGCTGGGGCAGACTTATCAGATGTAATTACCTGTGTCACACGGCGAATTTTAAGCTTGATCAAACGTTGCACTCTGGTTATTCAGACCCGGCCCCGTCGAATCCCACGTCCGTTACAGAATAACAAAATTATCACAGCCGTTTTACCATTTCTAATTTAAGGGTCGATCCAAAAGCTGTGTCTGAATTCATTAAGCGTCTGGTCTCGTCATAACAGCGCTCATGCCTTCAGTTTGACATTATTTTCACGGATCCCTTGTTAAAATTTGATTCAGGCTCGATTCGACAGTGTATCTGGCCCGATAAGCACTTGTTCCCGTCAGAACCGGCACTCCGTCTCCAGATTCCACTGCAACCTTGCTACCTGAATGTCTATCTTTAGGTCCGATTAAACAACGATGTGTTTGTTAGGTCCCTCACTTTCCTAGTGTAGGCCGACCATTTCTCCAAACCCACACCCTAAAAAGTTTAGGTTGCAATATTTGCAAACTGTTGTTTAATTCGTCAATTTGCCCGCCCCTGCGCCAAGATCTGGGACTCCTATTCCAATCCTATTTCCTCAGTGGTCCCATCACTCTCATTGTCCCCCTATTTCACACTTATTTCCTATTTCCTCTAGTTCCTCCCAACACTTTTCATTGTATCTCAAAACACACAGAACTTTATTTATAAATTTTACCTCCTATCTCCTCTCCGCATTCTCATATCTATAACAGTGACTATCTAAGTAATACAGAATTTGTTTTAACTGGTTTCTGCGTACCTTTTTGTTTGGAGCTCCTATGAGAATGCGAAGAATCGATCGGAGCAGCCTAGACTTTGAGGCCTGCTGTCTGGTCCAAATCTTCCATAGGAAAAAAGTCGGTCAAAAACTCTCATAGGATCACGTCGGGGTCACCATCTGTTAAGGCGTGTTTTTTTATCCTATATAATGAGAGAAGCCGATCCAAGATTTTGGTTCAATCAAATGTTTTATTTAAAGATACAATGAAAAGTTATTCATAACTATGGACAATTATCACAGCCTATGCTAATTAAGTTAGCAGTAGGAAGATGAAAATGGCCCCGAACAGCAGGAGTCGTGTATAGTTATAACAGTAGAATTGATGTGATTGGTTATGAATATTTGGAGGGGAGTCACCGCAAATCACTTTGGATCTCCCTTATTGGTCCAGCCGCAGTCCCACGCCTCTTGTCACCGAATCCAGGAAGTGACAGGGAGCAGCTCTCCGTCATGCACCTACGCTACTCTACCGGTTGCTAGGGCAACTCTATCTACCCTGACAGTCTGATGTTGTCTCGTAATTCAGCCTTGAGTAGAAAGTGTCTTGGTCCAGCCATCTTGGCTGCACCAACTTAACCATAACAAACCTACGACTCTCCTATCAGGACAGCTGTTAGACTGGCCATCCTTGTGACGTACAAACATTATTAGCAAATTCCAAATACTGAATATGATAAGCGAAAGGTTGAAAATAATGATTTGTATAAGGTAATGTTATTGACCCACTGCTCCTACCTCCCCTTCCGCCTTTATGAAAAGAGTCATTCATTATGGTTTGAGAACCTATTATTGTGTTATTGTGTGTCTGCTCCATCAAAACAATCTTGACTGTGAATGTGTAAACATTCGCATCCTCGAAACTAAACAATGTCATAGTGACTTTGCCCCAGAAAGGACAGCTCCTTGAATTCTGTCTGATGTTGAATACAGCTAATGAAAATATGCTTTAATATCCAAGAAGTTAATTATGAGGACAACTAAAAGATACATTATTGGCACTAAACAGCAACGGTTATTAAATTAATTTGTATGTGCATTATATCTAGCTAAAACTACCTCTAGCTTTATTATTAAGAGTTCTTTCAGACACAACATATAGTTAAAAGTTTGAAATTCCTAACAATGGCGAGCTTCCCCAGCGATGTAACCACCCTGAACGGAGTCCTGTTTTTTTCTTCACGAACATCCAACCAGTCCAGCGAATGGTAGGACTGACAGGAACCTTCATTACTTCAACTAGAAGTGCACGTGGACATTTCGTGGTAAGAGTGAACATCTCAGATCTACAGACTGTTTCTACCTCAAGTGGAATATACGAACTGCACAACATGGTCGTAAGAAAGAACTTATTAACAAGTCAGTTACTACACACTGAACTGAATGAACACCATTACATTCACAGTATGTTTAGAATGTGTTCTTTTGACATTTGAATGTTATGCTTGATATTGATGTATTGCATTGCATGCATATTATTTTCCCTGTATATGTTGGTTAAGCATATGGTTGTGCTGTGCTAATGCTATCCAGCAACTCACTGGTTTAGCTGAGATATAACATAGGAAAGTAAAACTAGATGTTTAAATAGGCCTGATTCAAGATAAATTGATAACTAAATAGAACTTGTTAGAATTCTGTTGTAGTGATATAACAGATAACTAAAATAGAAACTAAACAATAATATTAAGTTACAGTTTAAAAAAGTCAAAATAGAATTGATGAAACCAAAAATAGGAATTGGTAAATCTTTTCTTTTCCTAAAAGAAAATGATTGAACTTGAATTTAATTAATCTGAAGATTTGTATGTAACATGTGTGTTATGTTAGTTGTATTGTAAATGTGTCATATGGTACCTATTTGTTATTCTATCTAAATCTACTCAGTTTTCTATTCTTATATAAAAGAAGCCGGCATTTCAAATAATTCTCTGGTCTGGGGTGTGTTCGTGTTTCCAACTATTTTACTGCTCCAACGAACCTAGAAACTGGTCCTGTTAACCAACTTAACTGCAACTAGCATTAAGTGTTACATAACCAAAGTGTCACAACACAAATCAAACTTATAAACACCACACAAATTCAAATAAACAGTCTTGCTTAGCCTAGTATAATTGTCGCTACTAGGAGTTTTTTAGAGCTTGATTTGTGAGGAGGTTTCCTTGGTGAGATGAGCTGGAAGCTGCACGTTCGCTCTCCTCTCGTAGAGTTGGATGCGATGAGAAGATACGAGCTGGAGAAATCAGGCTTCTCCTCTCGGCGATGCAGCAAGAGAGGCTGGACATCCTTCCGCCCTCAGACGGATTGAAGAAAGAGATAGAGGAGGGGGAGAAGAGGCCTTAAATTGCCCCGGGACCTCACAGGTCATGGGGCCAGAGTGACCAATAGGAGTGACCCTTGTGGCTTTTCACACCTCTGTGTGAAGTTGAGGAATCCTGGGAGACTGTGTTCCCTGTGCTTCTTTGTTTCCGTCTGAATTCTTCGCTGCAGCTTCTCACAGAGAGAACAACTTGTAGTGACTCTTCAGTGACGAGGTTTCTCCTCTGTGCTTCTTTCATGTCTCGACGGTCAGAAAATACAATTCTTCACTTTCCAACACACTGGTTCGGAAATAATCAATCTAACGAACCGAGGCGTCGTGTCTTCAGGTTGTTTGTTCGTCCCGTCCTTGTGAACACGATATCTCAGCAACACCTTAAAGGAATCTCTTTGTATTTGGTACAAACGCTCAGTTGACTCAAAGATGAACTGAATAGATTTTGGTGTTTTAGTTCAAAGGTCAAGGTCACGATGACCACATGTTCTTGTGAAGGTGATTTATCTGAATCCCCTGTAACGTTCACTCTGACTCACGTGAGCTCGTTATCTAACGAACATCTCGACTGAATCCTTTTGTCTCTAACGTTCACTTGGACTCACAGTATGTCCACACGGTATGTCCACACGGTATGTCCACACAGTATGACCACAGGGTATGACCACACGGTATGACCACACGGTATGACCACACAGTATGTCCACACAGTATGTCCACACTGTATGACCACACGATATTTCCACACAGTACGTCCACACAGTACGTCCATACGGTTTGTCCACACAGTATGTTCACACAGTTGCTGCTGATTGGCCCTCTGGCGACAGCTGACGCTCTGCTCAGGGTCTTATTGGCCACACCCTGATGCCAGAGTGGCCTCAGCTGTGCCAGTAGAGGTGCTTCCAGACCACCCACCTGGAAGAGACGAGAGAGAGACAAAACACGGGATGTAACACTTAATATTAATATAATATATTTTTTTATTATGATGTGTATTTAATGTGTGGAACAATATATTATCTCCGTCTGAACAACACCTTCTCTTTTAAAGACAAATTTTTATAGGTTTGCTTTCTCCATATTTTGTTCTTACTGTTTTAATAATTTGCTTTGTCATTTTCAATGAGCCCTTTTCTCGTCTGTAACATTTTTTATCTTTGTGTTTGTTCTCTAATGTCGTGTGAGCTTCAAATTGCTTTTAAGAATTTCCAATGGTTTTTCATCTTAAATTTGAAGAGCTCCTGTGTTTTGAAAGTTTCTTTATAAATAAAGTTATGATAATATATTAATGTAAGTGTCTTATTCTATGTGTTTGATCTGAACCCTGAGTCTGAGTGATAAATGTCTTCATCACCATCATGTTGGTACAAACTAGTGTAACCAGTTGTAGTGTTTTGTTTGGGAACTGGTTTCACTGGAGCCATCATCACTTGACTGTAGACCAATCAGAGCAGAGCCGTCAACAGAGATAAGACACTCGCTAACCTTTTCTATCATCAGATCCAGAAAAACGTCTTTATTTCATAAAGTGATTTATTAAAACTCTGGATGTAGATCTGTAATATTAGAACATGTAGTGATTCACAGTTCAACATTGGTTAATGTGACTCATCCTCCCCAGTATGTGAATTGAGTTCAAACAGGTAACCAGTATATTCATTGTCAGTTGTTAAACTGGTGATTGAAGGTGGCGAGTGAGATGTCTTGATCATCTTTGTGGAGAAATGCTCATGTGCAGTTCAGGAGAAAACAAAGCTTTGCTTTTCACTCATATTTCAATGAATCAACATCTTTCAGAGATGTTGTACCTCAATGTGGCCTCTCTGCTCAAATAAAGGATTACAAATACTAAATAAAATATATAAAAATATACATCCTCATGTCTGTAAACTGCTGCGACTCCTCAGTCTTCTCTGTCAAATAAAGTGAACTCGGTAATAAAGTGAATTCTAAAACACTCGGAGATCAAACTGATGTAAATTAGAAAAAAACGGCCTATGAAGTTTGGTAGTGATTCATCTCAGAGAAATGTGTAACGATGAAGTTGCTCAATGAAGAGTTTAAATTTGACCCAGTTTACTTTGTTTGTCCCAGTTTAACGTGACTCACAGTGTTTCAACCTGTTTGAAACACGATGATGCCAGCGTTGGTTCAGACACATCAACAAACTCAAAAAAATCTAAATCAGTTGATATGAAACCTCGTAGACCTCTATAGAAACTGACTTCTTTGTATGCCCTCTGCTGGTCAGACGGAGAATGCAGGTTTCAGGCAGCACATTGGCATCACTTCCTGGAGTCTAGGTGTAAATATAAAGCTGCAGTCCGTCGTCTGTTAGCTTAGCATAATGGAAACAAGAACCTCTTTAAGATCACTAACATATCATATCTTATATATTTTAACCCAAAGTCCAAACGGGATGCATCATGATGACTGACGGAGTTTCAGAGATGAAATGAAAAGGACACTTGGTTTTTAAGAAACAGCTTCTCAGGTTTATTTAGCAGATTGGTAACATCTTGCTGCTCAGATGTTCACATGATCCCACATCAAGACGACCACGATCCTTAACGGGCGGCGGCAGCTTTGGTGGCGGCGGCGGCTTTGGCGGCGGCGGCGGTGGCTGCGGCGGCTTTGGCTGGGGCGTCCATGTTGATGTCAGTGATTCTGCAGAGATTAATGGTATTATTATAATTATTATGATAATATTATATATCACAACATCACCGAACCCACTGATGACAGTGTTCAATATCTGTGTGTGATGCCCCCCCCCCACAACATAATATCAAATGACCGCTTCTTCATTCAAACTAAAATCATTTGTTCTGCTGCCTCTCAAACTCTGTTTCCTTCAACCAGCAGTTGTCACCAGATCATCAGGAAGTTTCCATGTGGCCTCTTTAAGTTTAGAGCTGAAAAAAGGAAGTGCTGATGTAAAACATTTTGTAAATGAAGATGGTCCACGTGGCCATCTTGTGTTAAACAGGGTCACACAGGCCCTCGATCCGTTTTTATATCATTCAAACCAAGCTGATCAGAAACATGAGCACTGGAACTGGCAGGTGATACTGAAGCAGACAGACTTTAACTGCTGCTGATGTTTCCACAGTGATGAACTACAGCTCACTTCTTCTTCTTCTGAGCATATAAAAGAGTTTTTCAGCCCTGACTTAATTAACAAGTTGTTTCCCATGATTTAACAGAGCTCAGATTTTTGCAGGTTTAGGCCTGAACACATGAATCTGTTTCTTCCACTGAAGGTTTCAGAACAAACTTTCCATCAGACGAACACGGATGAAGATCTTCATCTTTTTTCGCTGGCTGTAAAACAAATTGCCCCTCGGGGATAATGCAGATATCCTTCCTTCCTTCCCAAGATATTTACATCAAAACCAGATATGTAGTAGAAACAAAAGTAAGTGTTCACGTACCTGAGTGCTCGACAGTGAACAGTGTGTGAGTCCTGATGAAAACTTTTAGGGAGCAGCCCTTATTTATTCACTTTGAGTTTGTGACGCAGCCGGTTGTCGGCTCCGAATGGTTCACATCAAAAGGAAGGTGAGGCAAACATCCAGGCCAGTATGAACTTGTTTTGTAACATATTTTAAATAAACTGCGTCAATAAAATTTGTGACGCAGTTTAAATGAAACTCATCACCTGCATGTGAGATTCACTACAGGCTTAAAAAAGTTCTATATCGCTAGTCTGTGCGTGGCTTGTGTAAAAAATAATAATTAAACATTCGTATTGCACGACAGCTTGGTTGCATTTCCCCTTGTGAAGCTTTCTTTAAATCTTTGAAACATTTTAAAATGTGAATAGAGAAAGCAGCTCGTTCTTAAGATCAAATACTTTTACTGAGTAAAATGCACTATTCAAAATGAAACCATATGAATCATGTATATAATACTGACTCAAATGTAAAGTAAGAAATTGAAGCATCACAGACACATAAATACCTCATGATCAGAGCATTAAAACAAGGAGCTGTCCCATGAGCCTTGATCACGTCAATATCTCTGGTTTGAGAAAGATTCCACTTTGACTTTTGATCTGTTCTATTTGCGTGATGAAGGAATAATGATTCTGAACCAAACCAGGGGATTTTATTTTGAAAGTGACACTTTGAACCAAACAGTTCTAAAAGTCGATTTAACTTTTAAAAGATGCAGCAACAGTTTAACTCGATGGTAGAGTGCATTTAACTCAGATTCACTGATTAGAACTTCTTCGCTCCCTGACTAACTTTATATTTCTGATGTTTCTAACAGCCTCTGAAGTTTGGTGGTGATTCATCTCAGAGAAATGTGTTTATGATGTGTGAACTGGGTCACAAAGTGAAATGTGACCCAGTTCACACTATTGTTATTCCCAGTTTAACGTGACTCACACAGTGTTCCAACCGGTTTGAAACCCGATGATGCCAGCGATGGTTCAGTCACATCAACAAACAGCTTCTGACACGAGTCGTGAACATGTGACGACAGGAAGTTAAATTTAAACGGTTGCTCTGTTTGTTTCTGAACCAGTTCTCTGCTCCACCTTCATCACAGAAGAAAACACGACACTCTGAGTCTTTCAGCTTTTTATTGAACAATTTAAAAATGCACAAAATAATTGGCATTTATAGATCAAGATACTGTGGAACAAATAATGAACATATAAATGAGACACAAGACAGATATGAATGTGCAGCCTCACGTAGGTCTTTCGGTGGAAGCCTTTCCCACAAAGTCACAGCGGTGCGGTTTCAGGGAGGACTGGTCATTTCAGAGGTTTGGTGGTGATTCATCTCAAAGAAATGTGTTTTGATGAAGTTGCTCAATGAATAGTTTAAATTTGACCCAGTTCACTTTGACACAGTGTTTCAACCTGTTTGAAACACGATGATGCGAGCGATGGTTCAGACACAACAACAAACTGCTTCTGAAACGAGTCGTGAACATGTGACGACAGGAAGTTAAACTGACAGTTGCTCTCTTTGTTTCTGCGCCAGTTCTCTGCTGCAACATTAATGAAAGAACATTTGTGAAAGAAAAATATATTATGAATATAATACAGTATAAAAACACAAATTACTAACTACTAACAACGTGCTAACTAAACAAAGATGTGTATGTGAGTGTGTTTGTCTATGTAGATCAACGTTCTCCCAAAATGGCGGCTGGCCAAAAGGGAAGCACCTTCCTGTGTGATTCTAAGATGGTCACAAAGAGATATGCGTGTGTCTGTGTTGGTGCTAAGTTAGACAAAGAGTGTAGAATGAAATGCAAAAAAAGACTCTGAGGAGCCTAGCAAACTAACATTACTTTCGAATAACCAAAGTATCACAACACAAATCAAACTTATAAACACCAGACAAAATCAAATAAACAGTCTTGTTTAGCCTAGTATAATTGTTAAGCCCAGTTGTGTTACCCGTCCTAGGAAAAGGGAAAAAGGAAGTTGCAGTTCAGTTCTCAGTTCTGTGAAGTCTTCTCGCTGGTCGTATGGTTTCTGCCTTCGCGGTTCTGTTGAGCTGTGGCTCAGTTTCTGGATGAAGTTCTCCTACAGGACATCGAGTCACTACTAGGAGTTTGGTAGAGCTTGATTTGCGAGGAGGTTTCCTTGGTGAGATGAGCTGGAAGCTGCACCTTTGTGCTCCTCTCGTAGAGTTAGATGCGAAGAGAAGATACGAGCTGGAGAAATCAGTCTTCTCCTCTCGGCGATGCAGGAAGAGAGGATGGACATCCTTCCACCCTTAGACGGATTGAAGAAAGAGATAGAGGAGGGGGAGAAGTGGCCTTATATTGCACCGGGACCTCACAGGTCATGGGGTCCAGAGTGACCAATAGGAGTTGACCCTTGTGGCTTTTCACACCTCTGTGTGAAGTTGAGGAATCCTGGGAGACTGAGTTCCTTGTGCTCTGGCTTTTTCCTGAACAATGGAATATGTGGATTCAGGTTTTTGACTTCACATGTAGGCCGAAGAGAAGGCCTTTGGTTTTACAACAACACTCTCCCAACAGCGCCATCTACTGATCAAGTCTGTCTCTCTCTCTTAAACCAGCCAGTCTCTCTCTCTCTCCCCCTCTCTCTCTCTCATCTCTCCCTCTCTCTCTCTCTCTCTCTCTCTCTCTCTCTCTCTCTCTCTCTCTCTCTCTCTCTCTCTCTCTCTCTCTCTCTCTCTCTAACTGGTACATTTTGTCTCTCTCTCTCAAATTGACACAGTCTGTCTCTCTTCCCCAAAAAACATTTTAGTCTGTGGATCCGGCAGCAAGCAAGGCACTCATTCGAAATTTCTCAATAGGAGGAATTTTCTAGTTAAAATTAATCTTCAGGGTTTAAATGGAACTCATCACCTGAACGTGAGATTCAGTGCATGCGTAAAAAAGTTCTGGGTCGCTATGTCTGTGCGTGGCTCGTGTAAAAAACAATCATTAAACATTCGTATTGCACGAAAGCTTGGTTGAATTTCCTCTTGCTATCAATCATGTATTTAATCCTGACTCAAATGTAAAGTAAGAAATTGAAGCGTCACAGACTCCTTAACATAAAAACCTCATGATCAGAGACTAAAACAAGGAGCTGTCCCATGAGCTCTGATCACGTCTTTATATCTGGTTTGAGAAAGATTCCACTTTGACTTTTGATCTGTTTTATTCTAATGATGAAGGAATAACGATTCTGAAGTTTGGTGGTGATTCATCTCAGAGAAATGTGTTATGATGAAGTTGCTCATGAAGAGTTTAAATGTGACCCAGTTCACACTATTATTATTCCCAATTTAAATTGACTCACACTGTGTTCTAACCTGTTTGAAGCAAGATGATGCCAGCGCTGACACGAGTTGTGAACACGTTACGACAGGAAGTTAAATTAAAATGGTTGCTATCTTTGTTTCTGCGCCATTTCTCTGCTGCACCTTCATCACAGAAGAAAACACGACACACTCACTCTGAGTCCTTCAACTTTTTATTGAACAATTTGAAAATGCACAGATAAAATGGCATTCATAGATCAAGATATCAAGATAGATCACTTGAGAGCCGAATTAACTAGAAATGTAATTAATTTAAAATCATTGTAAATAAAGTCATGTCACATCAGGTAAACTTTTAAAAATCCACTTAGTTTAAATATGTTGAAGCAGTTTAGCATCTCGTACTTCTCTCTTTTAGGAAGAATGTGGTTCCGATGAGAAGAAAACACACTTAATGACGTCAGGGAAATAAACGGAAACTTTGAATGTTTTATTATGTAATGGAGTTTGGCGTCGTGTAGGTAGTAGATGGGCCCGGTTACTGTTAGCATTTATTTAAAGGGAAACAGCGGCTACAGCTAAGCTAAGCTAACCAGCTAGGTTTCCGCAGGAGAAGCGGCGTGATCCAGAGCTAGGGTTGCCAACCGTCCCTTGAAAAACGGAATCGTCCCGTATTTAGAAACAAAAGCACCCGTCCCATATTGAGCTGAAAAGGACGCACTTTGTCCAGTATTACTGTGAGATTTAAAAAATGGTCATTGAAAGGCCAATGGAAAATGAATAACAGGGCGCTTTATATGAAAGTTTACGGTAAACTTGTTCCCAGGCAATGTTCTGCACTGGGATTAATGAGCTGACAGCATATTCACACACAAGTACGATGATACAGAATACACTCATCTGTTGGGACTGAGTTCCCAGTGATCTGACTTATAACAAAGAGTCGTAAAATTTGGGACCAGCCTCAGGAGACCCCTTACATTTAAAAATCCAGCATGGAGCTCTTATCTCCATGTGGCAGCAGATCACTTCCTGGAAGCCACTCCCTGAGACTTGACTTCTGACCTTTCAATTGGCCGAAGGCAACACTGACCCCTGACCCCTCCTCCAGGGGGCTGGCACCTCCCAGGTACAACAAAACCGGGGTGCCCCCAGAAATCTGTCTCTTTTCCACCCTACTCAAGTTGCAACAGACCTTCCGAGGCCGACCACGCGACTCAGTAACCAGTGTTGGGAAGGATACTTTCAAAACGTATTCCGTTACAGAATACAGAATACATGCCCAAAAATGTAATCTGTAACGTATTCCATTACATTAACTAATCTGAGTAACGTATTCTGAATACTTGGAATACTTCCGGTTTGTATTGCATTTTTTAAGTGTATGATTGCGGCGTTGTTATAGTCAGTGGAGAAGCAGCAGTTTAAACTCTCTCTCCAGCTGGATGTCCGGCTCCCATCCACTCCCACCTCTGTGCCAGCCCCACCGGAGGCTGAAGGACCCCCCCCCCCCCCCCCCTGCGCCAAGGCTGCCTCGCGCCGTGCTACGATTGTTTCGGCGTCGAGTTTATTTTTTTTTGCGCTTGACGCGAGCGTATCGCTCCATGAAACACACTGAAAAATGATTTTAAACGATATTGGTGACATTTTATATGATATAAATGATAAAGTATGCATCCCATAGTTTGTATTCCCCTTCTGTTGTCCTGGAGTTTTAATTTTACCAATTTTACCGATCACATTATTAAATGCCCCCCTCTGCCCATCCACTACAGACACACAAGCAGTCATAAAGATAAAAAGAGAGGGGGGGGCGGAGAATACGTAATTTACCCTCGACACCCGACATTGAACGGAGAGAACAGCGGAGAAGTTCTTGAAGATGGATGAAATTAAATTGGGACGCGTTTGCAGTTAATGTTGGAGCAACAAGTGACTAAATGCTTTTATACTACTGGGTCAACGGGTGATATTATTAGCGCTGCCCGGCGCTTCAGCGTCCGGTGTGAACCCGGCGTGCCTCGCTGGTCTCCTGCAGAGCCATGACAGCGGAGCTCTGGAAGCGCAGGTCGGTCTTCTCTCACCAGGTGCTGGAAGGGCAGCTTGCGGATCAGCAGCTCCGTAGATTTCTGGTAGCGACGGAACTCTCTCAGAGCCTCGGTCCCGGGCCTGTAACGGTCCCGAGCGGGTAGCGGTGAGGCTCCTTCACGCCGCCGGGGGCCCGGGCGCTCTTACGGCAGCCCTGGTCTCCAGCTGCTTCCTGGGGGCTTTGCCGCCGGTGGATTTACGAGAGAGTGAATAAACTCGAGAAGTACCGTCATGTAATCCACTGATTTCAACAATGTAACTGTATTCTGAATACCATCTATTTAATTTGTAACTGTAACGGAATACAGTTACTCATAATTTGTATTCTAAATACGTAACGCCGTTACATGTATTCCGTTATTCCCCAACACTGTCAGTAACTAAGGAGGTGATTAGACGTTTGTTTAATATCATTTTATTTGAAGTCGTTTCATTTTCTTCTTTTATTTCAGTCGAAGTTTTATTTTTGATAGGACTTTTGCTGTTTTAACTTGAAAGACCGAAACAGGAAGCACCCGCGGGACGGCACTTCCACAGACTTTTTCTTTTTCACGATCCACAAACGGCTTCCACAAAGCCGTTCCCTGCAGAAGCGCGACGTTCATCCCGCTGAGGAGTAAGAGACAATTCACTCCGTTCCTGTAAAGCAGCACGATCTCCGCTGTTACAGAAGAAGACGAAGTTTCATTCCGTCAAGGCAGCACGAGAAATACGCCCCCTTTTCCGGTCCAGCGGCCGAGCCCGGAGCTCCGCTCGTGAGAGAGACCACGTGATTCACTGGCCCCCGACACATTCGTGCAGACGCGCAGGCACATCGCGAGGGTTGTACAGTAAGAGACTTGATTATCTGGGCAGATACGTAGCATATTGTTTAATATTTGATTGTATTTGTTGCGAGACCGCTGAGTCTCATTGTTTAACCGGCTACTACGAGCCGCTACTTCCGGTTCATTTCCGGGTTTTGTGTTAGTGTTTGAGCGCCGCTAGGAAAGATTAAAAATTAGAAGGAAAAATTAAGAAAAACACAACTTTATTTTATTGGATTTTTTTTTTCAATCTTCATGGCGTACCTACTCATGTCAATTATCATGTATTTTTAAAGCAAATTAAAGGGCAAGTCTGTAATGAATAAGAATGTATTCATAATGTTGCCATATTTGGAAGCTTATTTAAAATATTCCTTCAGACCTTAAAAGTTACTTTGAGTGGATTCTTGTTCATGGTGTCTCTGACTATACTGAGATATATTTTTGTGTATTCTTACTGTAGAATAACTGAGAAAATTAAAGGTGAAATCTGTGAAATAGGCCCAATGTATTCATAATGTTGCCATATTTGGAAGCTTATTAAAAATATTCCTTCAGACCTTAAAAGTTAATTTGAGTGGATTCTTATTCATGGTGTCTCTGACTATACTGAGATACATTTTTGTGTATTTTTACTGTAGAATAACTGAGAAAATGAAAGGTGAAATCTGTGAAATAGGCCCAATGTATTCATAATGTTGCCATATTTGGAAGCTTATTTAAAATATTCCTTGAGACCTTAAAAGTTACTTTGAGTGGATTCTTTTTCATGGTGTCTCTGACTATACTGAGATATATTTTTGTGTATTTTTACTGTAGAATAACTGAGAAAATACAAGGATATGAGGTGGAGTCTGTCAACTTTACATTTGTCAACTTTGATCAAATCCAAGTTTATTGTCACATGCACCAATGACATGGCATCGGAGCAGTGAAATTATTGTGACATGGCAGGAAGCATCTACGCAGTAGACTACTTTACAAAATAGAAAAATAACATACTATGTAACATAACATAACATCGTAACATATGACATAGTCAAGTGAAGCAGCCGTTTACAGGGTGAAGGAGTGGGGAATATTAAATTAAATGATATGAACAGTCTATATTATTATTCATTCTGTCTTATTAAATCTTATTTCCTGCAATATTACAACCTTTTGTGGTTACTCTGTATTTTTGTTTGATTTATTAACTATCTAGTACTTAGTGACTGTGAGCTCTCTCTCACTCTCACTCTGGGTCTCTGTCTCTCCCATTCGAAATTTCTCGGCAGGAGGAATTTTCTAGTTTAATTTGATATTCCCCATTCCTTGACCCTGTAAACTGCTGCTTCATTTGACTTTGATTTGACTATGTTACATGTATACATATATTCATATTATTT
The DNA here is from genome assembly GCF_963576545.1 of Limanda limanda. Lineage (NCBI taxonomy): Eukaryota > Metazoa > Chordata > Actinopteri > Pleuronectiformes > Pleuronectidae > Limanda > Limanda limanda. The sequence goes on from NC_083652.1 coordinate 11,230,565, forward strand.
AATTTAATATTCCCCACACCCTGTAAACGGCTGCTTCACTTGACTATGTCATATGTTACGATGTTATGTTATGTTATGTTACATAGTATGTTATTTTTCTATTTTGTAAAGTAATCTACTGCGTAGATGCTTCCTGCCATGTCACAATAATTTCACTGCTCCGATGCCATGTCATTGGTGCATGTCACAATAAACTTGGATTTGATCAAAGTTGACAAATGTAAAGTTGACAGACTCCACCTCATATCCTTGTAAGTGTATTTGGAACTGCTTTTTTGAGAGTACATCTAACAACATGGAGGAAGGTAAGACACCAAAATGATATTCAGTAACAATTAATTAATTGTTTAAAAAATAAAACAAAATCCCTCTTCAGTTTAAAGGGGAGTCATTTTGAAAATGTAGTCCAGTCTTTACTGATATGTCGCTGACACTCAGAGATGGTCTACTATCATGTTTAAGTGGAATGAGTCTGTGAAAACAGGAGGTTTCTTCTCAATTTTAATGTGGACATTGCATAGTCAGAGGCTCTATGAACAGGAATCCACTCAAAGTAACTTTTAAGCTCTCAAGGAATATTTTTAATCAGCTTCCGAATATGGCAATATTAAGAATACATTGGGCCTATTTCACTATTTCACGGCCTGCACTGCCGCCGGATCTCCGGCTCGGACCGCAGCATCTCCCGCTCGTAGCCCGGGATGCTTCTCTGCAGCGCCTGGAAGATCTATTCTCAGCCGGGGGATGCTGCACATGATGCGGCTTTACCTCCTCCCTTCACCCGCTGGAAGCAGCATGGGGCCCGGCTAATGGCTGGAGCAGCGTCCAGCTGCCGAAGAACACTTCAGTGCCTCCTTTCAAAGTAAAAGCTTGAAAATAATGCATTCGATTTTTATGGAAATTGAAGGATTTCTGCTTCAAATTATTTAGATTTTTTATTCTTCTATAGTTATCATTAAGTCACTTCACGTCAATCAATATTAATGTATATTAATATACATGTAAACTACTGTTCAAAAGTTTGGGGTCACTTAGAAATGTCCTTATTTTTCAAAGAAAAGCTGTTTTTTTCAATGAAGATAACATTAAATTAATCAGAAATACACTCTATACATTGTTAATGTGGTAAATGACTATTCTAGGTGGAAATGTCTGGTTTTTAATGAAATATCTACAGAGGTGTATAGAAGTGTGTATATGTAAATTAACATTTGAAGTTAAGTTGATCGATATGATAGTTACACTCTATCCATAAAGTTTCATAGAGTATTTTAATGTTTGTGGTTCTATGAGAAAAAGAAACAACCCTCGTCCACCATACAACATATTTGATCTGTTATGAGTGATTGAATAAATCATGTCGTGCAGTAAAGTGTATCATGTTTAATTCAAACGTTTAGTGGAAGTAGAACTCTAAATTACAGGGAGTCAATAAAATACAAAATAAACATTCTATGAATATAAATAAACAGTATTCTTTCCTCTCTCTTGACAGAACATGTCACACCTTGTTGATTACGGTGAGGGAAACTGTGGTTTGTGAATATGATCTTCACAAATACAATGTGATTGTTTGATTGAAGACTTTTGCAACACCAACTCTGTCCTCTAGATGGCGCTGCAGTCTTGAACATTTCAGTTGATGGCTCAGCATTTATTAAGGCAGCAGGCAAAACAGCAACTGTATGAAAATATGAGATAATAATAATATATCAACTGCTGAAAACGTGGCTGTTTCTATGGGATTTTTAATTGGAAGAAACATTTTGTAAAATGCATTGGTTTAAAAATAAGGTAGAAAGGTAGCTGTGTGTGTGTGTGTGTGTGTGAGTGTGTGGGAGTGTGTGTGTGTGTGTGTGTGTGTGTGTGTGTGTCCATCCTCCCACAGTGTGATGAATTAGGTCTGTGATACAACAACATAGATCCCATCACATTATACATTTATATAGTTTTACTGTCTCTTTGTGGTATTTTTACCTCTTTGGGGCCATTTTAAAATCGTTTTTCCTCGCTTGTCTCTCTGCCGTCGAGTAGGAGGAGGAGGAGGAGGAGGAGGAGGAGGAGGAGGAGGAGGAGGAGGAGGAGGAGGAGGAGGAGGAGGAGGAGGAGGAGGAGGAGGAGGAGGAGGAGGAGGAGGGAGCTGGCAAAGGCTGCAAATGAGGAGAGAGTCTGCCGCAGCACAGAGGAGGAGGACGCCCCCCTGTGGCCATTAGAGAGTAAACGGTTTACAAAGGTAGGGGCAGGGCCGTAGTCAGCGTCTCCATGGCCCCGGGCCCCTCTGTCCCCAGCAGAGCTTCAGTCCCTGTTCATTCTGCTGAGCTTCAGTTAACCCAGTGAAGTATAACATCATTGTTACTGGTTTATGGAGAAGAGACTAAATGAGTTGGTCCTTCTTCTCACTCCAGATTCCAGCGTTTCCAGAGCTGATGTGTTTTCAAATGAAGATGTAGCTTCAGTTCTGAATGTAATAATAATATCACTACTACTTACACCAATACATCCCTTGATAATCATAACAATCCCTTTTGAAAGTGAATAACTGAATTCAGCTTTAAACTGAATCTAAATACTGAGTGTGTGTTTGTTCTCAGATTGAACTCTGGACACAAATGTTCTGAAGTTTGTCTTTTCACAAAAAAAGAAGTCGGTTCTCTAATCGGAGCGACATTGAAAAGAGATTTATTCAGCACAGTTACATTTTCATCCACATGAAGAAAGTTTGGAAGAAACACGAATAAAAAATGAAAGTTGTTATCGTTCAAAATATTTCAACACAACATCTTAAAGTTCGGAAGGTGAATTAAACTGAAGCAGCAGAACTTTCACATTATGTGTTTATATGACCTGAGGAGATGAACACTTCATCCCTGCTCCTCCTCTGCTCCGTCTGCTCCTCCTCTGCTCCGTCTGCTCCTCTCCTCTCCGTCACTCCTCCTCCTCTGCTCTGTCCCTGCTCCTCCTCTGCTCCGTCTGCTCCTCCTCTAACACACTTTCCAGCAGATTAGTCTGATTTCATGCATATTGCAGAGAAATGCCACTGATCTAATTGTGTGAACGTCTAAAAATAGAGATGACTTCTTGCCCTTTCTTTCTTTCTTTCTTTTTTACTTTCTCCATCTCTTTTTTTCGTTGCTTCAGTTATTTTAATTCCGAAGTCTTGGATTTGGATCTTTGTCGCTCAACCTTTATCTCCCTCCTCGCTCAGCGTGAATCACGTCTAGTGTGAGTGTGAAGTTTATCCTCTGTCCAGATCGGATCCCGATGTTTCATTTATTAATAATCCACAAGTGTACTTGAAGAAGAAATACTCATAGAGCAGGCGAGAACGAAAATGTGAATAATTAGTCAGTATTTTTAAAATCTAAATCAGTTGATATGAAAACTTGTAGACCTCTATAGAAACCGACTTCTTTGTGTTGCCCTCTACTGGTCAGACTGAGAATGCAGGTTTCAGGCATCACATTGGCATCACTTCCTGGAGTCTACGTGTAAATATAAAGCTGCAGTCGGTCGTCTGTTAGCTTAGCATAATGGAAACACGAACCTCTTTAAGATCACTAACATATCATATCTAATGTATTTTAACCCAAAGTCTAAACGTGACGCATCATGATTTCTGGAGGTTTATGTTTTGGAGGGTTTCTGGATTCTGCTCCAGTTCGACCTGTCTGGACAAAATAAAAACATGATCTACAGAAACTGTGACGGAGTTTCAGAGATGAAATGAACAGGACACTTGGTTTTAAACAAACAACTTCTCAGGTTTATTTAGCAGATTGATTACATCTCGCTGTTCAGATGTTCACATGATCCCACATCAAGACGACCACGATCCTTAAGGGGAGGTGGCGGCGACGATGGCGGCGGCGGCAGCTGCGGCGGCGGCAGCGATGGCGGTGGCGGCGGCTTTTGCGGCGGCATCCTTGAGGGTTGCGGCGGCGGTGGCGGCGGCAGTGGCGGCGGTGACTGCGGCTTTTGCGGCGGCGGTGCCGGCTGTGGCTGTGACGGCAGCGGCGGCTGTTTCGATGGTTGCTGTGGCTGCGGCGGCGGCTGCGGCGGTGGTGGTGGTGGCGGCGGCGGCAGCGGCGGCGGTGGTGGCGGTGGTGGCTGCGGCAGCTGCGGGTTTGTTGTTGATGGTTTCTTGGGCTGTGGCAGCGGCGGTGACGGCGGTGGCGGCTGCGGCGGCGGCGGCGGTGGAGGCTGCCTCAGCTGCTTTGGCTGCGGCGGCAGCGGTGGCTGCGGCGTCGGCTGCGGCGGCTGTGATGGTTGCTATGGCTGCGGCGTAGGCGGCGGCGGCGGTGGCTGCAGCGAGTGCGGCGGCGGTGGCGGCGGCGACAGTGGCGGCTGCGGCAGCGTCGACGGCAGTGGCTGCGGCGAGTGCGGCGGCTGCGGCTGAGGCGGCTTTGGTTCCGGGGTCCATGTTGGCGTCAGTGATTCTGCAGAGATTAATGGTATTATTATAATTATTATGATAATATTATATATCACAACATGTACGGGTCCGTCACTTTCACCGATCCCTCTGATGACAGTGTTCAATATCCTCGTGTGATGACCCCCCCCCCCCCCCCCAACATAAAATGTTCTGCTCCCTCTCAAACTCTGTATCCTTCAACCAGCAGTTGTCACCAGATCATCGGGAAGTTTCCATGAGGCCTTTTTAAGTTTAGGGCTGAAAACAGGAAGTGCTTATGTAAAACATTTTGTAAATAAAGATGGTCCACGTGGCCATCTTGTGTTAAACAGGGTCAAACAGGGACTCGATCAATCAGGAGTCAGTCTCAGCTGTCAATCATGTCTGTCAATCAATCTGTTTTTATATCATTCAAACCAAGCTGATCAGAAACATGAGCACTGGAACTGGCAGGTGATACTGAAGCAGACAGACTTTAACTGCTGCTGATGTTTCCACGGTGATGAACTAAAGATCACTTCTTCTTCTTCTGTGCATATAAAAGAGTTTTTCAGCCCTGACTTAATTAAAAAGTTGTTTCCCATGATTTAACAGAGCTCAGATTTTTGCAGGTTTAGGCCTGAACACATGAATCTGTTTCTTCCACTGAAGGTTTCAGAACAAACTTTCCATAAGACGAACACGGATGAAGATCTTCATCTTTTACCGCTGGCTGTAAAACAAATGGCCCCTCGGGGATAATGCAGATATCCTTCCTTCCTTCCCAAGATATTTACATCAAAACCAGATTTGTGGGAGAAACAAAGTAAGGGTTCACGTACCTGAGTGTTCGACAGTGAACAGTGTGTGAGTCCTGATGAAACTTTTATTCACTTTGAGTTTGTGACGCAGCCGGTTGTCGGCTCCGACTGGTTCACAGAAAGGAAGGTGTTGCGAACATCAATGCCAGTATGAACTTGTTTTGTAACATATTACAAATTGATGATTCCTGCGTCATTAAAATAAATGACGCAGTTTAAATGGAACTCATCACCTGCATGTGAGATCGCTACTCTGTAGTTGGCTCTGTGTGTCTGTACGAAACATTCGTATTGCACGACAGCTTGGTTGAATTTCGTCTTGTGAAGCTTTCTTTACATTTTTGAAACATTTTAAAATGTGAAAAGTGTGTGTGACGCAGCCGGTTGTCGGCTCCGAATGGTTCACATCAAAAGGAAGGTGAGGCAAACATCCAGGCCAGTATGAACTTGTTTTGTAACATATTTTAAATAAACTGCGTCATTAAAATTAATGACGCAGTTTAAATGGAACTCATCACCTGCATGTGATATTCAGTGCAGGCGTAAAAAAGTTCTGTGTTGCTAGTCTGTGCATGGCTCGTGTAAAAAATAATAATTAAACATTCGTATTGCACGAAAGCTTGGTTGAATTTCCTCTTGTGAAGCTTTCTTTAAATCTTTGAAACATTTTAAAGTGTGAAAAGAGAAAGCAGCTCGTTCTTAAGATCAAATACTTTTACTGAGTAAAATGCACAATTCAAAAATTAAACCATATCAATCATGTATATAATACTGACTCAATTGTAAAGTAAGAAATTGAAGCGTCCCAGACTCATTAACATAAAAACCTCATGATCAGAGCTTGAACCAAACAGTTCTAAAAGTCGATTTAACTTTTAAAAGATGCAGCAACAGTTTAACTCGATGGTAAAGTGCATTTAACTCAGATTCACTGATGAGAGCTTCTTTGTTTCCCTCTGAATTCTTCGCTGCAGCTTCTCACAGAGAAAACAACATGTGGTGACTCTTCAGTGACGAGGTTTCTCCTCTGTGCTACCCCTACCTGTTCACTGACTTTCAGGACATTTCAATACTTTCTCCTGAGGAGAGACGCTGTCTAAATCGAATGCTTGTACCATGTCGTTACTCAGTGCGCGTGAAATGTCCGCGATGTAGCCTAACCTAAACCAACTAACCCGACTTCGCACTACGTTACCCATGATTCATCGCACACACGTAGACCAAAGACCAAAAATTCCAAGTGTTTTCTTCTCTGGCCAGTGTCTCAGCTCCGAGCTGGTTATCTTGGCTCGCTGTCTGGCCGGTAACCAGCCGTCCGGACCGCTCGGTGGATCAGGAGGAGGAGACGGTTCTTTACTTGGAATGCGGCCACTTTATTTCTCGGATAAACAGCAGGAGCAACACTGGAATCACCTCTAGGTGGTCTGTCACTTCTCGTTATACACACACTTTTAGCGTCTTTTCCCACAATACCCAGGTGCACTACGTCACACACTACACACTTTCCTTAAAGGGTCAGGCCACACCTGCAACACAACAGCTCTCTGTCTCATATACAAATGGCAAGAGAAAGAGACGCAGACTCAGCGACTACATCCGATGCACCTCATTATTATCTGAGGGATCTTTACACACTGTCTGATAAAGATTCCGACAGTAAAGGCAAGGGGTAGTGATGGATACAGTTCTTTAAAAAACAAGTTAAGTCCTTCATTCTCACTTTCCACCTTAAAACTATGAAATTAACTGAACTATGAACTCGTTCAGAATTTAAATGGTGAACTATGAACGTGAACTATTCATGTTTACTTGTATGAACTGAACTTTGACCTAGTTCATGAGAGTTGTGAATTTGTACAACACTGGGGGAGGATGACTCACATTAACCATTAACTAGCTCTGCTCTGATTGGTCGACAGTCAAGCGATCACTCAGGGTCCAGTTACGACAAAACAAGTTCATACTGGCCCGGATGTTCGCCACACCTTCATTTTGTTGTGAGCTAGTCGAACTAGTTCATGAGAGGTGTGAACTTGCACAACACTGTCCACACGGTATGTCCACACGGTACGTCCAAATAGTTGCTGCTGATTGGCCCTCTGGCGACAGCTGACGCTCTTCTCAGGGTCTTATTGGCCAAACCCTGATGCCAGAGTGGCCGTAGCTGTGCCAGTAGAGGTGCTTCCACACCACCCACCTGGACGAGACGAGAGAGAGACAAAACACGGCAAGTGACACTTAATATTAATATAATATATAAATAATAATAATAATTTTGTATTATGATGTGTATTTAATGTGTGGAACAATAAATAATCTCCGTCTGAACAACACCTTCTCTTTTAAAGACACATTTTTATAAGTTTTTATAGGTTCTTACTCTTTTAATAATTCTGTCTGTATCACTTTTTATCTTTGTGTTTGTGCTCTAATGTCGTCTGAGCTTCAAATCTCTTTATAATTTCCAATGGTTTTTCATCTTAAATTTGAAGAGCTCCTGTGTTTTGAAAGTTTCTATATAAATAAAGTTATGATATTTGTTGGGAAACACGTTTTTATGAAACCAAAGGCTCCCCTTTCGGCCTACATGTGTGGTCAAAAATCTGAAACCACATGCGGCACACATTGCACCCTGGGAACTCAGTCTCCCAGGGTGCAACATGTTTTCTTTGTCTTGGGAAAGCCAACGAATTGAGTCTCCCAGGGGGCAACAGGTTCCCTTTGTTTCAGCAAATTCCCGCATAAGTGTGAAAAGCCACAAGGGTCAACTCCTATTGGTCACTCTGGCCCCATGACCTGTGAGGTCACCAGGCAAATATAAGGACAGGTCTGCCTCAATTCTCTCTCTTTCCATCAACCCCTCCAAGGAGCAAGGCTGCTGGCCTTTCTTCCTGCATCGGCGAGAGGAGAAACCTGATTTCTCCAGCTCCACCCTTCTCTTCCAATCTACAAGGGGAGCGCAAAGGTCTAGGTTCCAGCTCACCTTCTCAAGGAAACCTCCTCGCCCTTCAAGCTCTACAAATTCCAAGTAGCGACTCGATGTCCTGCAGGAGAACTTCGACCAGCGACTGAGCCACAGCTCAACAGAACCGCGGGAGCAGAAACCTTACGACCAACCGGAGACTTCACACAAAGCCAGGACGAAAGGCGAACTGCACAGCAACTTTCTCCCTTTCTAAGGACTGGTAACATTCTGGGCTTAATAATTATTCTAGACTAAGCAAGACTGTTTATTTGATTCTGTGCGGTGTTGATAAGTTTGATATATGCTGTGATATTGTGGCTACAAGTTGAATGAAAGCTATTGTTAGTTAGGCCCTTCACAGGCTTCCATTGTAGGTCTCTCTGACTCTTGCATTCTCTGATTTAACATCCACACGGACACGCATATCACTACACCTATTTAAGAAAAGGGGGGGGGGGGCTGTTAACCTTAGTGGGCCAAACCACCATTTTGAAAGCATGCTAATCAAGATGTGAACTGTGGCCAGCCACCATTTTGAGAACACCGTGATTTACTTACACAAACACACACTCACATACACATATTTGTTTAGCTAGTACGTTTTGTTTAGTAATTTGTGTTTTTATACTTTATTATATTCATAATAAATGTTTTTCTTTCACAAATGTTCTTTCATTAATGTTGCATAAGTGAATTTTGCCAACCTCTACACTGTGAAGAACTCCATAACCTTCACTGTTCATTATATAATCTTTATATAACCTCTCTAGTGTTTGGTTTGGGAACTGGTTTCACTGGAGCCATCACTTGACTGTCAACCAATCAGAGCAGAGCCCTCAACAGACAAGACACTCGTTAACATCAGCTCAAGAAAAACGTCTTCATTCCAGAAAGGGATTTATTAAAACTCTGGATGCAGATCTGTGATATTAGTACATGTAGTGATTCGCAGTACAACAATGGTTAATGTGACTCATCCTCCCCAGTATGTGAATTGAGTTCAAACAGATAACCAGTATATTCATTGTCAGTTGTCAAACTGGTGATTGAAGGTGGCGAGTGAGACGTCTCGCTTCTTGATTATCTTTGTGGAGAAATGCACATGTGCAGTTCAGGAAAAAACAAAACTTTGCTTTTCAGTCATATTTCAATGAATCAACATCTTTCAGAGATGTTTTACCTCAATGTGGCCTCTCTGCTTAAATAAAGGATTACAAATAATAAATAAAATATATCAAAATATCGGTCGACTGAAAGTTAAAGACAAACATTTACAGAAACATTATTCAAAAGCAAAATTACCAAAATAGAAATGTAACAAGAGAATATAACAAGTTAGAAAAGTTGGTGATAACAATGTGTGATTGTTTTACACATGAAGGGACTCTGAAGTGTCTCCGCTCCGACTGGAATCTGTTTTCTAAATGTTCGACTGTAAAAACTGAGGCAATGCAACGATGATGAAAATACAAAGTGCTGGTAATAATTTCTATCTGCAACCTTAGGATGAGCCGCACCTCTCACGTCATTTCATTCGCTGTGTGTCATGATCGATCGGTGCCGTGAACATAACAATCGCAATAAAGTTTGTGAGAAACGACATCACACCTAGAAAACCTTTATTTACACCTCCCTTCATGGACAGAGGGTCATTTAGCAGTGGTGTGACTCTTCATGTGCAGCCTCACGTACGCCTTTCGGGGGAAGCCTTTCCCACACACGTCACAGCGGTGCGGTTTCTCCCCGGTGTACGTGCTGCCGTATTGCTTCAGCGAGGAGTGGTCGCTGAAAGAGCGTCCGCACATGTTACACAGGTACGGCTTCTCTCCCGTGTGAGTCCTGATGTGTCGCATCATGTTGTGTCGGCAGTTGAAGGACTTCCCACACTCGCTGCAGAGGAACGGCTTCTCCCCCGTGTGGATCCTCATGTGCAGCTCCAGGTTCCCCTGGCTGTCGAAGCACTTGCCGCACACGTCACAGACCTTCCTGTTCTTGTGAGTTTTCAGGTGAAGTTTTAACTTTTCCTCTGAATCGAAAATGTGTCCCACAGACGCCACACAGGTCTGTGGAGTGGCTTTTGGCGTGATTCACCAGGGAAACCATGGAGTGGAACATTTTCCCACACACTTCACATAGGGTCCGAGTCTGCTGCCTTTTTAACAACGGGTCCTTGACCTTCCTCATGCCGTCGCTGCCACTTTCTTTCTCGGTTGTGTTATCGCGGTTGAGGTGCTTCTTGTGCATGTGAACCCGCAGGTGGCTCTTTAAGGTGGAGTAGTCATTGAAGCATTTGGCGCAGACGTAGGGCTTTTCCCCCGTGTGGATCCTGATGTGTCGCATCATGTTGTTGTGGCAGTTGAAGGATTTTCCACACTCGCTGCAGCTGAATGGTTTCTCTCCCGTGTGGATCCGCATGTGCTTTGCCAGAGACTTGGATCCACCGAAACACTTCCCACAAACGCTGCAGATATCAGCTTTCATGTGTGTCTTCACGTGAACTTGAAAGCTGTCCTCAGTCTCCAAACGTTCTCCACAGACGCCGCAGACGTCCTTGGGGTGGACGTCCATGTGATTCACCAAGGAGACGTTGGTGTAAGCATTTCCCGCAGACTTTACAGCAGATTCGGGATCTTCTTTTTCCATTTGCCCGTGCCGTCACTGCTGCTGTCGTCACTCGGAGATGCCACGCTGGCCGTCCACTCGTCCTCGCTGTCCTCGTTTTCAACTTCAGAGCAGCCCGACAATGCTCCGCCCCTGTCCTCCGCCTTTGTCTCAGCCTGCTCAGCTGAGGTGCTCGGCGGAGGATCTCCTCCTCCTCCTCCTCCTCCTCCAGGACTCTGGTGGTTGAGCTCGTTATTAAAGTGCGGCCCTGTGAAGACGAAGCTGATGGTCTGGTCCTCCTCCTCACTGGGGAGCTCCTCTGGGTTCTTCTCAGGCTCCTCGTGGTCCTGCTCCTCACTGGGGAGCTCCTCTGGGTTCTTCTCAGGCTCCTCGTGGTCCTCCTCCTCACTGGGGAGCTCCTCTGGGTTCTTCTCAGGCTCCTCGTGGTCCTGCTCCTCACTGGGGAGTTCCTCTGGGTTCTTCTCAGGCTCCTCGTGGTCCTCCTCCTCACTGGGGAGCTGCTCTGGGTTCCTCTCAGGCTCCTCGTGGTCCTCCTCCTCACTGGGGAGCTACTCTGGGTTCTTCTCAGGCTCCTTGTGGTACTCCTCCTCCCTTGGGAGCTCCTCTGGGTTCTTCTCAGGCTCCTCATGGTCCTGATCCTCACTGGGGAGCTCCTCTGGGTTCTTTTCAGGCTCCTGGTGGTCCTCCTCCAGAGCGGAGGTCCAGTCTGGCTCACACCGCTCGTCCGAGGCAAAGTCCTGGTTCCAGAGGGACAGAGCCAGCTGTGGTTGGTCTGCAGGAAAAGAGACATATTTAACAATTACATATTTCCTATATCTGGCTCAGACACGTACTAATCTGCTGATGATGAAGAAGATTAAACACCAGGCAACGACAGATTCAATGTGATGTTTTTCATATTCAAATTAACATTGGCTTTTCCCAAATGATTCAAATACAATCTATAATTGAAAGAGCAAATATTACCGTCTTTAATAATAATAATCTCAACAATCTTAGAATAAGTTTATTTGTTTAAAAGGTGATGGTGACAAGATGAAACTTTTTCCCACATTTCAAGCTACTTGTTGAATCACGTGAGAGCCGAGTTCACTAGAAATGAAATTAATTTAAATTCATTGTAAATAAAAATGCACTTAGTTTAAATATGTTAAAGCAGTTTAGAATCTGGTAGTTCTGTCTTTTAGGAAGAACGTGGTTCAGATGAGAAGAAAACACACTTAGTGACGTCAGGGAAATAAACGGAAACTTTGAATGTTTTATTATGAAATGGAGTTTGGAGACGTGTAGGTAGTAGATGGGCCCGGTTACTGTTAGCATGTGGCTAACCTTATCACGGTCCTTTTAAAGGGAAACAGCGGCTACAGCTAAGCTAAGCTAAGCAGCTAGGTGTCCGCAGAAGAAGTGTGTGCTGGCGGAGTGATCCAGAGTATAGACCTCAGACCTTGCGGCTTGTGGAGCTCGGGCTCCGGGGGGAGGAAGCTCCACAGCAGCCTGCACTGCCGCCGGATCTCCGACTCGGACCGCAGCATCTCCCGCTCGTAGCCCGCGTTGCTTCTCTGCACCGCCTGGAAGATCTCCACTGAGCCGCGGGATGCTGCACAAGATTCGGCTTCACCTCCTCCCTTCACCCGCTGGAAGCAGCATGGGGCCCGGCAGCGTCCACCTGCCGAACAACACTTCCGTGGCTCTTTTCAAAATAAAAGCTTGAAAATAATTGCTTGGATTTTTATGGAAATTGAAGGATATTTGCTTCAAATTATTTAGATTTTTTATTTTTCTATATTTATCATTAAGTCACGTCACGTCAATCAATATCAATGTATATTAATATACATGTACACCACTGTTAAAAAGTTTGGGGTCACTTAAAAATTTCCTTATTTTAAGAAAAGCAGTTTTTTTCAATGAAGATAACATTAAATTAATCAGAAATACACTCTATACATTGTGAATAAGATAAATGACTATTCTAGGTGGAAACTTCTGGTTTTTAATGAAATATCTACAGAGGCGTATAGAAGTGTGTATATGTAAATTAACATCTGAAGTTTAGTTGATCAATATGATAGTGACACTCTATCCATAAAGTTCCATAGAGTATATTAATGTTTGTGGTTCTATGATAAAAAGAAACAACCCTCGTCCACCATACAACATATTTGATCTGTTATGAGTGATTGAATAAAACATGTCTGTGCACCCCCTCACCATATTCAACAGTACCGTGTTGGCTGTGGAATCCTTCAGGTTTCTGGGATCCACAAACTCCCGGAAGCTGAAGTGGGAACCCAAAATAAGTAAAATCATCAAGAAGGCCCAGCAGAGGTTGTACTTCCTGCGCCAGTTTAGGAAGCTTAACCTGCCTCAAGAGCTGCTGATCCTGCAGTCATCGAGTCTGTACCGCAGTAAAGTGAGCCGTCATCTGGGAAGCCAGCCGCCCCCGCTGGTTTTTTTTTTTGCGCGTCTACTTGTGGCTTTACGGTAAAACAGCATGGTTGGGTGAAACGGCCCCAAATTAATAAAAACACAACTTTATTTTATTGGATTTTTTTTTCAATCTTCATGGCGTACCTACTCATGTCAATTATCATGTATTTTTAATGCAAATTAAAGGGCAAGTCTGTAATGAATACGAATGTATTTATAATGTCACCATATTTGGAAGCTGATTAAAAATATTCCTTGAGAGGTTATAAATTAGTTCGAGTAGATTCCTGTTCTTGGTGTAGCTGACTATGCTCATACAAATTTTTGTGTATTTTTACCGTAGAATAACTGAGAAAATGAAATTGCAAATCTGTGAAAGTGGCCCAATGCATTCCTAACGTAGCCATATTTGGAAGCTGATTAAAAATATTCCTTAAGAGGTTATAAGTCACTTCGAGTGTATTCCTGTTCATGGTGTCTCTGACTATGCTGAGATACATTTTTGTGTATTTTTACTGTAGAATAACTGAGAAAATTAAAGGGGAAATCTGTGAAAGTTGCCCAATGCATTCTTAATGTTGCCATATTTGGAAGCTGATTAAAAATATTCCTTGAGAGGTTATAAATTACTTCGAGTTGATTCTTGTTCATGGTGTCTCTGACTATACTGAGATACATTTTTGTGTATTTTTACTGTAGAATAACTGAGAAAATGAAAGGGGAAATCCGTAAAAGGACGAATGTATTCATAATGTTACCATATTTGGAAGCTGATTAAAAATATTCTTTAAGAGGTTATAAGTTACTTCGAGTGGATTCCTGTTTTTGGTGTCTCTGACTATGCTGAGATACATTTTTGTGTATTTTTACTGTAGAATAACTGAGAAAATTAAAGGGGAAATCTGTGAAAGTGGCCCAATGCATTCTTAATGTCACCATATTTGGAAGCTGATTAAAAATATTATTTGAGAGGTTATAAGTTACTTCGAGTGGATTCCTGTTCATGGTGTCTCTGACTATGCTTATACAAATTTTTGTGTATTTTTACTGTAGAATAACTGAGAAAATGAAAGTGCAAATCTGTGAAAGTGGCCCAATATACACATTTGGATGCATTTTAAAGATATTCCTTAACAGGTTATGAGTAATTCCAGTGGATTCCTGTTCATAGAGCCTCTGACTATGCAATGTCCACATTAAAATTTAGAAGAAACCTCCTGTTTTCACAGACTCATTCCACTTAAACATGATAGTAGACCATCTCTGAGTGTCAGCGACATTATATCAGTAAAGACTGGACTAAATTTTCAAAATGACTCCCCTTTAAACTGAAGAGGGATTTTGTTTTATTTTTTAAACAATTAATTAATTTACTGAATATCATTTTGGTGTCTTACCTTCCTCCATGTTGTTAGTCAAAAAAGCGTCAACTTATAACCTCTTAAGGAATATTTTTAATAAGCTTCCAAATATGGTAACATTATGAATACATTCGTCCTTTTTTACAGATTTCCCCTTTAATTTTCTCAGTTATTCTACAGTAAAAATACACAAAACCTTTTCTCAGCATAGTCAGAGACACCATGAACATGAATCCACTCGAAGTAACTTATAACCTCTCAAGGAATATTTTTAATCAGCTTCCAAATATTGTTACATTAGGAATGCATTGGGCCACTTTCACAGATTTGCTCCTTGATTTTCTCAGTAATTCTACCTTAAAAATACACAAAACTTTTTCTCAGCATAGTCAGAGACACCATGAACATGAATCCACTCGAAGTAACTTAAAACCTCTCAAGGAATATTTTTAATCAGCTTCCAAATATTGTTACATTAGGAATACAGTGGTCCTTTTTACAGACTTGCCCTTCAATTTGCAGTAAAAACACATAACAGAAACGTCATGAAGATAAAAAAAAAAAATCGAATGAGAGACTATAACTAAAATATAGTTGTATTTTCGTTCTTTTTAGGCGCTCCAACTATCTATACGCTTTACCGTAAGAGGCAGTAGTAGACGCGCAACAAAAACCCGAGTGGCGGCTGGCTTCCCAGATGACGGCTCACTTTACTGCAGTGAGTCACCGCAGTCTGTTCTCTACACATCCATAACTGTCTGGTTTGGATCGGCCACCGAATTGGATAAAAATAGACTCAAACGGACAGTCGGGTCTGCATGAAAGATCATCGGTGCCAACCTGCCCACCATCCAAGAACTGTATGGTGGGCAGGTCCAGAGTCAGGAAACGGGCAGGAAAGATCACTGCAGACCCCTCACACCCTGGACACAACCTGTTCTATCTCCTCCCCTCTGGGAGGCGCTACAGATCTCTGTTTACCAAAACCTCCAGACTCAAAAACAGTTTCTTCCCCCTCGCCGTCTCACTTCTGAACAGCCAACCCACTTTTGCACTTTGCAATAACCCTGGATCTTTATAATAACCACTGTAAAATTACTCACGGAATTATATTTTATTATAATTATATTTAATTATATTTATTTACTTCACCCCTACTGTATCATACTGTTTAATATTTATCCCTGCACTTCTTTTCTTTCTTTTTCCTAGACCATCGTACTGCTTGTATTGTTTTGTTTTGTGATGTGTATTCTGTGCAAGCACACCGAGAGCCACTTCACCATGTCAAATTCCTTGTTTGTGTAAACTTACTTGGCCAATAAAGCCTGATTCTGATTCTGATAATGTTTAATTCAAACATATGGTGGAAGAAGAACTCTAAATTACAGGGAGTGAATAAAATACAAAAATAAACATTTATTATTTCCTCTCTTTTGACAGAACATGTTCACCTTTGAGGGAAACTGTGGTTTGTGAATATGATCTGCACAAATATAATGTGATGTTTGATTGAACACTTTTGCAACACCCACTCTGTCCTCTAGATGGCGTTGCAGTATTGAACATTTCAGTTGATGGATCATAGCAGCAGGCAAAACAGCAACTGTATGAAAATATAAGACAATAATAATATATCAACTGCTGAAAACGTGGCTTTTTCTATCGGATTTTTAAATGGAAGAAGCATTTTGTGAAATGCATTGGTTTAAAAATAAGACAGAAAGGTGTGTGTGTGTGTGTGTGTGTGTGTGTGTGTGTGTGTGTGTGTGTGTGTGTGTGTGTGTTTTTCTGATCAGGCCACATATTGATCAAGTTGATTATTGATTATAGGCACTTCCATGAATCTATTGAAATCTTATATCTTTTGGATCAGAATCCAACAGGACTTGGTTTTGTATATGGACACACAGAGTGTAACGTTTTATTATCATTTAGAATTTAAGGCGTTAATGAACGATACAAAGATTTTGGATGTGATGCTGCAACCTTTCACTTTGACATTTTTAACCCGTCAGAATTATCCTGCTCCAAAGTCATCCACCAATCAGGGAAGTCCTTTAAACATTACCCAGAAGGCACCTGTGGAGCAGTCTAACTGAGGACAGCGTCTCCATGGCAACAACATCATTACCAGAATAGCTCTTTCTTTCTCTATTTCTGTCTCTCCCTCTTTCTGTCCTTTATATCCCGCCTCCTGCTCGTGTTTTCTCGCCCCTGTTCCTCTGCTCATGCATAACATTTCTCCTCTTTTCCTGTTTCTCCTCTCCCTCGTCATTTAGTCCCTTAACTCCCTTCATCCCCTGTTTCCTTCTTTCCTCCCTCTATCCTTGAACCTCCCTGCTCAGTCACGTTCTCCTACCTTATTCCCCACTCTCTGTTTTCACTTCAACCTTCTCCCCTCCTCCCTCCTCCCTCCTCCTCCTCTCCTCCTCCCTCCTCTGTCTATTTTCTGTCTATTTTGCAGTCACATTGCACCAAGAGTGAAGATATTTAAAGCCTCAACTGTGATTCCTCCTCTCCTCTCCTCATACTGTAAACACAGACCAATCAGGGGGACATCTTGCTTTTCGTCCATTTTAGATTTAGTAAATGTTAATTGTTATTTTTCATTGTTTGCATCGTTATTAAAGATATTTCTTAATGATCAGTTTGCCAGACTTCCAGTGGCACTTCTGTCATGATGGCCTCTTGCAGCCTATTTAGTGATTTTGTTTTCTCATCAACAACCTGCAGCTTATGTTATGTTAACGTTTGTTCCCATTAACCAGACATGAGGGGAAGATTCACGTCCATCTGAATGATAGAAAGATAAATACTTATAAAATAACAATACACTGTGACCCCCTCGCCGGTTGTTTTTGTCAATATCCAAACAGTGTATTCAGATTAATATAACAGCTGACCTTTAGTCATGTGCTCAGGTGTAACTGGAGTTTACTGTGATAACAGGACGTTCAACATCAACAGGTGAAGGATAGAGGAGCAGACGAGTCAGTGGAACCTGGAGCTCACATCTGCCTGTCTGTCTGTCTCTATCTACCTGTCTATCTGCATGTCTGTCTCTGCCTGTCTGTATCTATCTACATTTCTGTCTCCGTCTGTTCTTATCTGCCTGTCTGTCTATCTGCATGTCTGTCTCTGCCTGTCTGTCTCTACCTGTCTGTCTGCCTCTCTCTACCTGTATGTCTGAATGTCTATATTTATCTACCTGTCTGCCTCTATCTACCTGACTGTCTCTATCTGTCTGTCTCTATCTACCTGTCTGCCTCTATCTACCTGACTGTCTCTATCTACCTGTCTGCCTCTATCTACCTGACTGTCTCTATCTGTCTGTCTGTCTGTCTGTCTGTCTGTCTGTCTGTCTGTCTGTCTGTCTGTCTGTCTGTCTGTCTGTCTGTCTGTCTGTCTGTCTGTCTGTCTGTCTGTCTGTCTGTCTGTCTGTCGCTATCTACCTGACTGTCTCTATCTGTCTGTCTCTATCTGCCTGTCTCTGCCTGTATGTCTTCTATATCTACCTGTCTGTCTCTATCTATCTGTCTGCCTGTCTCGACCTGTCTGTCTATCAGTTTGTCTATCTACCTGTCTCTCTGCCTGTCTGTCCACCTCCATTGGTTTCCATAGAGTGTATTTTTAGCAGCAGCCTGGTCACGTGGCAGGAGGAGGACGTCGGTAATGTTGTTGTTGGTGGAGAGAGAGAGCGAGGGAGAGAGAGAGAGAGAGAGAGAGAGAGAGAGAGAGAGAGAGAGAGAGAGACACACACACACATACACACACACACATAGAGACAGAGAGAGAGGGAGAGAGAGCGCGAGAGAGAGAGAGAGAGAGAGAGAGAGAGAGAGAGAGAGAGAGAGAGAAAGAAAGAGAGAGAGAGAGAGAGAGAGAGCAAATATGGAGGAGGAGGTGAAGATCCGCTGCTTTTGTTCCAAAATAAAATAAGCAGCCGGACAGGAGCTCCGCGGGGAGGAGACACACCGAGGCTCGTCGGAAACCAAGCCGGGAGGAAGCGACCTCTGCGCGGATAACGCGTTTCAGGAGGACCCGCCGACATCTACGGAGCCGAGAGGTTTGTGGAAGTGTGAGTGTGAGAGTGTGTGTCAGTGTGTGTCTGTGTGTGTTTGTGTGTGTCTGTGTGTGTCTGTGTGCGTGGGTCCATGCAGGATAAACCCCGGACAGGAAGTTGAAGGTTTCTGGGAGAAACAACACGATTGAAAGACTGCAGCTAACTTTGACGTTAGCTGCAGCTGGAGCTAAAGCTAAAGGACAGAAGATGACACCTCACACTGACCACAGCACCACAGCTACTGACCAGGACCTAACCAGCAGCTAACTGGGACCAGCACGAGCTAACCAGTCACCTACAGCTAACACAGCACAGTCATCAACCCTCAGCACTGGTTTCCAGTGGGAGGATAACCAGTTACTAACCAGTGAAGAACTAACCAGATAACCCTTTGACACAAGAGCTGACTAGCTACCAAACACAGCTCTGTACGAGTGGGAACTGACCAGGAGATAACCAGCAGCTAACTGGGACCAGCAAGAGCTAACCAGTCACCTACAGCTAACACAGCACAGTCATCAACCCTCAGCACTGGTTTCCAGTGGGAGGATAACCAGTTACTAACCAGTGATAGACATTTACAACCCAGATATCCTAGTAGCTTACTAGCTACCAGACAACACACTACAACTCCCATCAGGTGGTGACTGACCAGGAGGAGTTAATAACAACCAAGAGGTCACCAGACCACTAGAGATACCAGTCGTGAACCCTGGTCATCAGTGGGAGGACAGAGGAAAACCAGTTACTAACCAGTGAAGACTTTCCAACTAACACAACCTAAGTCCGCAGCATAAGTCAGGTAGTAGGTGACTCTCGTTAGCAATGTCAATTATCCTTATTATTGTGTGTGTCACAGAATCCAATGTGCATTTTAATGTAGTGGCTCGGTCCCGTGTGAATGTGTGTGTTTGTGATGTTGTGCTGTTCTGTCCCCTGTTATTGTTTGTGTGCAGAGCTTTTATCAACAGAGTGAGGTTTGTGTTCATCCTACCTGGTTTATCTGCACCGACGATTTGACAGTCAGTTATAGTCAATCAAATGAAACAGAATTATCTTTATAGCTGTTCACGTGTGTGGTTTATATGTAAGTTTGGAGGAGGTCTGTAAAGCAAGCGACACAATTGTGTTCACCAAAAGATATTTGCATTGCAGCAACAAAGTTAACGCTGTGCTTTTACTCTGGTGGGGACAGTATGTATAATTTTCCGATCCGCTTGCAGCCAGTTGTCCTCTGAAACGAGTCCAGGTGTCTCGTGGGGGGTGCGGGGTCATCTACGTTCAAGGCTCCTCCCGTTTGTTGTGTTGTGTCTTTTTTCAGTCGTCAGAAACTGAAACATCCGTGCACCAGCAGGTTTTGATTGTGACTTTGTAGGATTTCGACTCGTCTTCGGGTTTGTCCCGAGCTTTAAAATCTCCTTGAGGATGAATTATTGCTTAAACAGTTAAACATTGTGCGTCTCTGACACGCGGCCCACACATCCTCCAGGGCTGCTGTGGGCCAGTTTGTGTTGAGGCTGGTTGTGCGGCATTTACATGCATATTTGGCAAACTCGGACTCATGACAACTTGGTGGTGATTTCAGCCGTCGTTGCCACTTCTCAATGATGCTACATGCTCTATTCATAGCCGAGTGGTATAGTTATCATCATACACACACCAGCTTGTTGCTCTGGAGAAGCAGTGTGCTTTCGTGTGATTCCTTCTAGAGCCCGGCTACACACACGGGGAAACTCGTCTCCTCAAAACCAGTGAGGCTGTCTGCAGTGATGGAAGCTGTACAACAACTCACAACCTGTGTGACATCATATGGAGGCCGCACATTTTCCTGATGTTTTCTCACTTGGACATTTTACTTACGCACGCAAATTCCAGAAAACGTCCGATGCTATTGACACTGCTAATTTTCATTCTCACAAACAGCCCCTCTGGAAAATTACAGGAAATATCAGACTGTCTGAAAGTAGAATATCTAAAACCCCAATGATCACTTTGATGACATTGTGAGCATTTGTGCTGCACGAGCATGTTTTATTGGGCTTGGACACAATCACTGATTTGCTGCAATGAATGAAACAGAGCAAACCAGTCTGTCGAGAAGATCCCAGCTCTGATTGCAGCGGTAGAAGTTGTGTTCACAGTTTTCTAGCTCTCCTGTAATCATGTCCTTCTCCTTTGTCCTCCCTTCTTCACCTTCAAAAACCGTGTCCATCCTTTCTTCTGTCCTTTCAGGGCATAGTTTAGTTATTTGTCCAAGTCGTAGGATCCATGGTAATAATACAAGGTCATGAGCAGTCAGGTGAGGCATGGACCCAAGGAGGTGAAGTCTTCAAGAACCTTTTCTAAGCACATATGTAAGTGAGCTACTTTCTTTAGCTGTTTTCAGACATGAAGTCTGAAGGATGGGCTCTGGACTTCCTCCGGAGTTTGTCTTTCACACAGGAACAATGCAGCAGGAGCTTCTCTGCTCAGACATGTTCACAACAACACAGAACTCTCCAGAGCGTTCGGGTGAGGTGCGGCGCGGCGCGGGAGATAGAGAGGCAGAACGTGAGGTGAACTCTTTACTGCACCGAGCACACCGGCGTTGGCCATTATCACCAAATCTCTGTCCTGACCTCAGCTCTGCAGACGTCATAAGGGCCGGCAGGAGCATCTCACCTCAGAGCAGGTGGCAGGTGATTGGCTGGTTGGGTGGAGCATTGTGAGGGACCAGCTTGCTTATAGCCTCGAAGTCAGATCTCAGAGGTCAAGGGTCACTCCATGAACGAGAGAGAGAGAGAGAGAGCTGTTATGTAGTGTGTGTCTGTGTGTGTGAGACACGGAACACAAGTTCAAGGAAAACGAGGCTATAAACAAATAGTGCGAGCTGCTGATTGTGACTCTGCCTCTTCATCCCAGTTCTGTTTCACACTAGCTGTTTGTTTAGGGAAGAGGTGCTCAGGTGAACCGTTACCACGGCAGCCAGCTCCCTGGTTGCCAGGCAGCACTTCCTCCTCCTCTCCAGAATGGGAGGGCCCAGGTATTTTAGGAAATGATGGTGTGAATTGGAGGAGGATGAGGCAGCGAAGGGAGAGAGAGATAAAGAGAGAAAGAGATTTTATATCTTGACATGACTTTCATTCTTTCTTAGTCTGTCACTGCTCGCTTTCCAATCAAGAAGTACACACACACACACACACACACACACACACACACACACACACACACACACACACACACACACACAAACACACAAACACAATTATGGGGCAGTAAACTGTTTGTGTCATGCTGGTGACACAATGATGATGATGATGATGATGATGATCACAATACAACTCACTTGAGCCTCAGGAGGAAGAGGGTGGGCGGGTCTTCCACTAACCAGATGGTGGGTGGTTCGATCCCAGTCCCCCCCTTCCATGTCCTTGTGTAACACACTGAACCCCGTAGGAGAACTTTGTTGATATGAGACCAGTTGGTGGCGCCAGAGGGCCAGGCAGACCCGTTATGCAACAGGGTGCAGCTTGTCATTTAATTCCAGGACACATGTTGATAAATCATTAAATGAAAAAGATGAAATCAGACTCGACTGATGCTTAGAGATGAAATGTAAAAAACATTTAATTGGGATAAAAGAAATGATTATACAAAAAAAATTTAAGAGGCAACATTTCAAATCTAATAACAGGAGTGAACCACATCATTGTTTGTCATGTGTGGCTGATCAGTCAGTTACTGTACATCATCCTTCTGTCCGTTTGGTAGTGCAACATAAATGCAGATTAGTATACAAATCATTTCTTGATAACCTCTGAACCTCTGCTTACTCTGAGAAACATCTGCCTTCAGACATATAAAAAACAAGCTTAAAGATCATAGCAGCCTTTGTTTATCCCTAATCCCAAAAATTAAATGTGCAAATATTTCTGTGAAAAATGTGGGATGTATGAATGATAATTAACCAGACTGGTTTTATTGTTATGGTAAAATGGTAAAATAAGAGGGAAAAGCAGCCAAGATAAATATATTTAAAATAATATCATCAAGAACATGAACCCTGTGTTTCATCAGTCGCTGCAGCACAACTGAAAAACATTAAAATCATTCATCACTCTTCAGTGACTGGAGATAAATCACATTGACCCCAGTTAAAGTGTGCATTAAAAAGTTGATCAAACTCAGATCCTCACCAGTCGCTTTACTGCTGTGTTGGCAAAGAGCTCAGATGTCAGAGTTTTTCCCATAAAGATTTCTTCATTATTTATTGGGAAATTCACAAAATTATGTAAAAAAGAAAGGTCACAATGTAAAAGTAAGTGAAAAAAGTGAGTGGAAAAGAACAATTCTTTAATATAATTTCTGTACGAGCTCTGGATGTCTTCACCCTGTGTGTTCGAGTGTCTTTAATGAACATGGCTGAGCGTGAGAATCAGTGACGGCTGCTAGAGGAGCAGACTGATGGCTCTGGATGCTGAATGTGTCACGTTGTTATTCCTCTAATTTTCCAGAACATTATGAACAGACGTGCTGGGTCTGGTTTTAGCGATCCTGTGTGGCTGATCATTAACGCTGATTAAACCTTGTATTGACACAGTTTACCGCCGTCATGTGTGATTGTTGTTTTATCACATCAACACACGGTTCCTGATTAATGCTAAATCCATACTATTACGTTTTAATTCTAAAATGCGTCATCTCTGCTACAGATGAGCCTGGAAACCGCTCGACTGTGGAGTTTTAGATCCGCTGAAACAGAGACGTTGGGTTTGTTTGAGTTTGAAAACTGCGTTTTGGACAGGCAGAAACACACACAGATCCAATAAAGAGACGGACCGAGCAGCTGGAAGTCAGATCAGGCTACCACACAAATAATGAAATGTTCCTTGAGCTCTTTATACTCAGACTATCGTATTGATCCAAAGCTTGTGAGACCTTTAGTGTTATCCTTGCCCTCGATTTGTTTTCATGACCAAATTACGACGCTGGTTCAGTGTCAACAGATTGTGTATTTTCCAGCATCCGAGGTTGTTCACAGGGTTTCCCGTTGTTTTTTTAGAACTAGATTTCCGGGACGCTCTCTGTTTGACCGGTGAATCCTTCCATCGACTATTTGTCTCCTCATATTGCATAAAGGATCCTTACTGGTTCAAGAAAACGTGACCATATAAAAAGGTTCTGGCCTCACTGCTTTGGATCCTGGTGGTTTTTTATTGATTTGAAAACCTTGATGAGTTCACACAACCAGGCCTCTGTCTATATGAAGGATCTGCTCGTGAGCCTCATCTTAGACCAGATGTCTCTCTCCGGCTGCTCCCAAAGCCGGACTGGGACATTGTTAAGAAAAGTGCTACAGATAAAGCTTGTTATTAATAAAAAGGTGAATAGTAAATGCTAAGAAAAGGGAGTTTTCTCTTTTGCAGAAAAGCCAATATTCAGAAAAAGTCTGCTTGGACTTCCCTCCGACACATGGCCGAGACAGAGGAGCCACTTTAACTCTCACACACAGTCACAGTGGACGAACTGGGGAAGAGACGTTCATTTACAACCTTGATGAGTTCAGTTCACAGCTCAGGTAAGTCTGTGTCTTTCTCTTCCAAGCAGCTGCTGTGGTTAGTAGATGTGTTACTGGTTTTTATCCTTCAGATCAACGACGTGTCTCCACTTCCACCCACCATGCAGAAGGGAAGCTCACATATCCTCGATACACGCATTCGACCACAAGTCAGTCTCTGCTGTCAGTCGTGACATTTCATCCCATTTCTATATCATCAAATAACTTGATCACGAAGAGATTGATAGTTTGGAGAGCTTGTGGTGAGTGAGGCCGAGGCTGCGGTCACTGGGGTCACTGGACCTGAACGCTGAACGAGTGGAGAATCTCCTTCTGTGTTGTTCATATGGGACATGCAGACAAAGTCCATTGTGTGGACATTCTCAGGAGCTGAGAACAGCTTATGTCCTGTGGTCTGCTGTTGAACTTGTGAACTTGGGGGGGGGGCACCTGTAGTGAAGCTTACTGATCCAGCAGCCGTCACTTTACTGATCAGAGTTAAACCGGAGCGAGGTGGAGGGCAGGACCTGGAGCTCTGTCCAGCTAACTATCAGAAGCTGTCGTGTGTGTGTGTGTGTGTGTGTGTGTGTGTGTGTGTGTGTGTGTGTGTGTGTGTGTGTGTGTGTGTGTGTGTGTGTGTGTGTGTGTGTGTGTGTGTGTGTGTGTGTGTGTGTGTGTGTGTGTGTGTGTGTGTGTGTGTGTGTGTGTGTGTGTGTGTGTGTGAGACATGTGTGATTGTAAAGTTGATGTGGAGTGACGCTTGTCAGGAAACCAGATCCTGACGTCAGACGGCTGAAATGGGTTTTACAGAATCACGACACATTTGAGGCACCTCAGGTAATTTTTGACAACTTTGTCTCTGACTGACTCCCCAACTCGGTTGTCATGGATACAGAAATAGCCCAGATGTAGTACATGATACAAACACACACGCACACACAGCAGTGTGACTCCAGGGTTTGATGCGCCTCAAATAGAAACGCAGAGATGAGTCATCCACTGAGCTACTGCAGTACACACACTCACACGCACACACACACACACACCCCCACCCACCTTTAGCAGATGTGTTTAGTATGTGAGACTGAGGAGATGTCAGACAGGTTGCCTGGCCAGGTCTCAGTATTTACATTTCTTCTCTTTCTATCTGTTTTGTCTCTGTGCTCGTGTCCTACCGAGGCAGCTCTGAATCTGCCTGAGGACGCACAGAGCTGGTTTCACAGGAGGTGATGAAGAGGAGGTGAGATGAAGGTGATGATCAAATGAAAGATTATCATTCCGGGAAAGGAAACTGTCACAGCAGCAGCAACAAGCAGCCAAGATATGAAACGTGGACAGTTATGGAGGAGTGAAAATCATTTACATGTTTGAATGATTTAGAATTTAATCTACTGGAGACATTAAGGGTTTCACCATCAGCTGCTTTACACCTGATTCAAAGTTTTTTTAAATCCATTGTAGGAACATCTCTCCATTAAAACACTGGAGCCTGTTCCTTAAAGTGCAGCCACACACAGGACTGAGCTGCCAAATGGAATAAACAAAACCTATAAATAGCCAGTGGTTTTAATTAATAATATCCACACTGACAGCACAGTGAGCAGAGCAGCTCTAGGTTTAAAAAAGTTACTTTTCTGTGATTCTGCACGACATATTTCTACATCAGGCGCTGGGAGCGGGACCACCGGGACCAATAAGACCACTTAAACCCACCGAAACATTGTGTTTCTGTGGGTTTTACTGGTCTTAAACATTGAGCGTCTATGTCACAGTTTCCAAACATCTCAGTTTTATGAGTTGTCACGTGGACGTAGCCCCGGACGGAGGCTACAGATGATAACATTCGTTTTTCAGATATTTGGTCATGAACATGATGACGGTGGTAAATGTGAGTTTCTTCCCCAGTGGACCGATGCATGTCTGCACAGCCGTTTGACTGACAGTTGATCTCTGGGAAGTGCAGAACAGAAACATGACATCGCTGTACACCCGCTGCAAACCCCTCCACCCCCACCCCAGAGCTGTAGGCTTACTGCTCTCCCCCCCGCCCCCTCCTCCCGTCTCTCTCTCCCTGTTTCTATTTTTATCTGTAGCTCCTCCTCCTCTCTGGCAGGCTATTTTCATCTATAGTCCCTCCATCAACCCCCCATCTCGTGTGTTATAAATGCTCCTCTCCTCTCCTCTCCTCCCCTCGCACATCATCTTTTTTTAGCAGCCAATGCACACACAACAGAAATATGAAGCTAAATTAAGAAGGCAATGAAGGTGGACGGATGGATGGATGGACAGATGGAGGGATGGATGGATGGATGGATGGACGATGAAGGAGTGCCTGTGTCCCCCCCCCCGTCTCTCACAGCTGATGATGAGACGCTCACTGACATAAAACAAGCTGCCGCTGACTTTCTCTTCTTCCTTCGAACTTCCTTTCCACCCAGTGATCTACTTTCACTTGCTCTCTCTCTCTCTCTCTCTTCTCTCTCTCTCTCTCTCTCTCTCTCTCTCTCTCTCTCTCTCTCTCTCTCTCTCTCTCTCTCTCTCTCTCTCTCTCTCTCTCTCTCTCTCTCTCTCTCTCTCTCTCTCCGTTCATTAAGCCCAAAGAGCGTCAGGCACACACACACACACACACTCACACACACAATGGCTCTTAGACAGTGAACATTAGCCGTCTGACCAGCAGCTGGTTCTGTCCCCTTCGTGTGTTTGGGAGATAAGAGGCCAACATGTGATCCCTGGCCGTTCATGTTTCTGGGAGGATTCTCCAGCTCAGCCTTCCTCTGCTCACTTCTCCTCTCTTTTCTTACGCTGCTCTCTCACTCTACCTCCTTCCTTCCATTTCCCTTTAACTGTCATTCTCTCAGCTCTTCGTTCTAATTTTGGAAGCTTGGAACCTCGGGGAGCGTTCTCCCAAAGCTATTTACGTCCTTGCCTCTCCTCCTCCTCCTCCTCCTCCTCCTCCTCCTCCTCCTCCTCCTCCTCCTCCTCCTCCTCCTCCTCCTCCTCATCGTCCTCCACCCCCTCCTCCTCTCCTCTCCCTCTCGTCAGCCAGGAGGAGAACAGCATGAGGATCCTTTGATGCACCAGAGCAGGGGAATTCGGCTTCTCCCTGTCTCTGTATGTTTGTTGTGTGATTAGCTGTGGGAAGCAGCCGAGCGGCTGCAGCAGCTCCGCTCTCCAGCCGAGCCCCCCCGTCACTTCTCAGCTTGGACCCGCTCGCTTTTTCATCAGGAGCAACCCATTGGCTCCCTTCTGCTCTGGGTTTGAGAGTTGTTAGTGGGTAAAGCCTCTCACAGGCTTCTCAGGACACCAGAAGAAATAAACTTTTTTTCTTGCTTTTCCTGCAACACTGACCCAAAAGGCAGCAGCCGCTGTCCCCGCCTCAGGAGCAGGGGAAGTGTTGTGCATGGACCGGGACCCCAGGTGATGCACAAGTTATATTTCAGGACATTTCTCTGCCTGCTCCTTTCTGGGAAGCCTATATTTCCACAATTTTACCTTCGAAATTCGATTTAACCGGCAGATTTCTGGAACCTGTTGCTGCTGCGAGGAGGATATTGTGTTAAGTCCCAGTGACTGGTCATCACACGGAGCAGCAGGAGCTCCACATCTCTCTGGAGGCTGGAGGCTGAAGCAGACTCTCTGCTGGATTACACAACTAAAGCTCAGAGGAGTTCTTTCTGTTTTTATCATGGGATTTGTGGTCAATATTTTCTATAAACTTTAAGATCATTTTGCGATAGAGGAAGTTTTCAAATTAGCCGATTATTCCTCTGTGAAAGCACAGCTCAATGTTTGTCGATCTCAGTCTATGACAACTGGAGTCCGACACTAAGCCATGGCGGTTTCCCCAAAGAGAAGCTGACTTTTTGTTTTCGGTGACAGAATAGACGCTGCCTCTTGTCCTGGCATGCTGTTGCGTCCCACAGTGTCAGGATTGTGCGCCATGTTGCAGACCATCTATGAGACTGAGTCCTGCTTTTCCTCCACCAGCACCGACAGCCACCATCAGCCTCTGGAGCTCCTGAATGGCAACGGGGGCTCCAGCGCTGCCATGCCCACCACCGGTGAGTCATATCTGGGAAATAGGTGTGTGTGTGTGTTTCAGAGGAATGATGCGTGTGTGTGGGCTGGAAGGTCGATCTCAGTCCCAGGTTTTCAAACTGAGATGCTCAGCCTCCTGGAGGGGTGCCGAGGGAGAGGCGTGAGACCAACACAGCCTTTAAGTTTCTTGAATGAGGCCGGTGTGTGCCGGCGTCCTGAAAGGGAAAGAAAGACAGTAATGTCTGGATTGTCTCACTTACCAACACGGTCAACAGGAACACTGGCTGGGACACACACAGCTTATGGGGGCAGTTAAGGTATTTAAAAATCTCTCCATGTCAGATTAGCACATTTCACCTTAGATCTGTACTAATAACTCATGATACAAATTTTTTGATTTACTGTGAGTTACACTATCATGCCCAGCACAAAGTCCATGAGTCATAGTAAAGAAGAAGCTGCTTGTATCTCCACACCGGCAGTTCTCCTGGTCAGTTCCAGTAGTTCTCATCTTTGTTTGGGAACAGTTCACTGCTCTTAACGTGTTGTGTTCCACTAACTCCTCCTCCACATGTTCGAGTGAAGTGGACGTGGTCGCTCGGTCGGTTTAGTCATTTATCAAATGTTCAGAAGCTCCTCTGGTGTGTGAGCAGAGACATTCAGCAGCTCCATCGAGACACACGGCTGCTAAAAGGTATTAAAGTCCGGTGCCAGAGGAGAGGTGAGCTGAGGTTGTAGCTCGGCTCAATGCCACCTCTTGATTCCAGGAGGATGTTAGTTGCTTCAAGCAGGACGCACATTCACTCTAATCCTCTTTTCGCAATTATACTGTTGGCACACTGGCAAACCCAGATCAGGGTATATATCTGTTTGTGTGTTTGTTTGTTTGTTTGTTTGTGTGATTGTGTGTGCGTTAGAACTTTACAGTCTCACATAGATTCCTTGTTTTATTGGAATATCCTCGAGTTTGGCAACAAACTAGAAATGATCCTAGGACAAAACAATTCAGAATGGGTGATTTGTAATACCCACTGTTACATGGAGTCGTTGGCTTGAACCTTATCACTTTTTCTACTACTCATTTGACTATTTATTATTTTACTTTTATTGTACATTCATCAGACAGATAAACTTCACCTGGATGAACAAGTTTGAAAGAAAAATCATTTCTTTGTTTCGCTAGTCGCTAACTCGAGTTAACTCAAGTGATGAGTTAACTCGATTAAGTATTTTATCTCGCATTCACTCAGGTTTGATTATTTATTGTTTTATTGTGAAAGTCAGGCTTTTATTTTGTGAAAGTCTGTTGCTGACTGCTGCAGAACAGGAAAAAAGAAAATAATGCTGCAGAACAGGAAAAAAGAAAATAATTGGCGATCGAGTTAACTCAAGTGATGAGTTAACTCGATTAAAACGAGTTAACTTGCCCAGCCCTAATACGTACCCATCGCTGTTTTACTTGTTGGACTTAAAAGCGTGAAATGTTGCTGACGTTTTAGCTAACTCTGCCTAACGCTGCACTTCAGGAAATCACTTCTTCTTCGCTGCTGTAAAAACAGTACTTGCCAGTGGCAGTACAGTGCAGCAGCAGCTTTGGAGCGGTGAAGAAGAAATGATTTCCTTTAAAGTAAACTTACTTTTTAAAAGACTTGGTATCGGATCGATACAGAGATGCTCGTACCTGTCAATGCCCAACCTATAATTTTCAGCGGAAAAATTTCGGATGCTGTGTCGAAATATCTCAAGTGAAATGAGGTTGATGAACCAAAACATTAAAGCTGCAGGCTTTAAAACCAAAACACAGCTAAAAGACACCAAACTGCACAGAACAGCTGAGAGGAACTGCACATAACTCATGACTATCGTTGTTCTTATCAATCAATTCAATAAAACTTCATCTGTACAGATCATATTCACAGATTTCAATATCAAACGTTGATCAGATGCACTCACTTGTGTAATTGATTGAACCAAATGACACAAAGCCTGGTGCAGCACAACAGACCGTATCCATGGATGACCTACTGTCTGCCAACCCATAATACCTCTGACCCCTCCGTCTCCATAGCAACGCCACACATGTGACTCCTCTCCCTCTCTCTAAGCTTCTAATTTGTCTAAAGTACACACAGCCATTATACTATTTTTACCTCCCTCTCCGTCTTGCTCCGTCTTGTCTTTCCCCCTCTCTGACTCTCTCTCTTCTGGCTTTTTTTAGCGTGTTTTGCAGGGCTGACGTCATTGTGCCTATTTTCTTTTAGCAACACGGGATGAACAGGACAGGGAGAGAAAGAAGAGAACAGAGGAATACTGGCTTCCAGAAATACCTCCCAGCAGCAGCAGCAGCTCTGGAGTAGGAGACGTAACAGAAACAGGGAAAGCGGGAGAGAAAAGATCAAATATATACCTTTGTCTTTCTCCTTGTGTCTTCATGAATCAATCCTTTTTTTTACCATCATTAGCAGCAGCACTTAGTGTAGCATTGTTGATTCTCTGGATAAAGTCTGGAGCAGTGGATCTGGGGACGGAGCACAAAGCACTCCTGTCTCAGGCAGATGTTGGAAATTCCCAGTTTCAAGGCTTGACACTCACTTTTTACCCCAAGAAGCACATGTGCTCCTGAGATGATCATTTAACAAACCTAAGATTGACCAGAGCTGATTCAAGTATATCTTTAAGAGTTCAGTAGTTGACTTGTTATGAATGGAGGTTGGGCTGAGAGACTGCAGCACCTGACTGGAGAGAAGATGTCTCACTCTCTCTGTTACCAGTTCTTACAGCGGCTTGCAAACACAAACCAAACAGCAGCCAAGTTAGATTTAGACCTATCATCAACTTATTGACCGAGTTAACATTAATGAGCTGATGAGACGAACCCGGCGTCCGCCACTGTTCAGGCGACAGCGACGCTCGGCAGCAGCTGGAAGGGAAAGGGATGGAGGAAGAAGTCAAACATTTTACTTACAGGAAAGTACAGATAAAAAGAGAAGAAAGTTCCACATGAACTTTTCTGTTTCCTCCGACTTCCTCCCACAGTTCAAACACATGTAGATCGGGGTTAGTTAATTTAACCCCTCACTCTAAAGAAGTGTAGATAATGGATGGATGGTGAACATGCAACACGGAGCATTGTTCCAATGTGTGGAGTAGAAAGAACAGATATTTGCTGATATATGGAGTAAAAGTTAAAAGTACTTTAAAATATGTCTACTGAAGTAAAGTACATATAGTGCACATTAAAAAATGTAAATGTACTTTACATTAGTTATTGTCTGACTCTCTGAGCTCAGTCTGTGGTCCACATAATATCTTTTTAAAATATAACTTTGGTTGAGTGGTTTATCGTCATTCTTGTTTGTTTGAAAACAAAACACGAGGCTGCTTGGGCTGAAGTTTGTAATACTCTTCATTTGCACACTCACATGCTCCTTAATACATTTTACAGTTCTCTAACACTGTCGTATCCTGAGTGGAAGGATTGTCCAATATCAAAAATTAAAAAGAACCCCTGACTGCTTCTTTAGTAATTCTTTAACTGAAACTGTTTGAAATGTGTCACAAGATTATGGGATTAAATCAAAGGAAATCCTCATGTTTACTGTTCTGTGCAGAACCTGTTGCCTGAAGTCCACAGACCCCAGCAGACACTTTCCCACGGCTCCACCGCTGCCTCCCTCAGCTCCTCCTTGTTGTGTAGTCATCAGTCTGCTCTTTAGGAAGAGGAATGCAGCTCAGCCAGACTCAGATCAGATGACTAGTCCAGGATATTCCACCTCTTCACCTTTTAAAATTCAATTGGACTGAATCTGATTACACCCGGTGCGTCTGTATGTTTTCTCTCCGGCCTCTCGTGTAAGTTTACCAGGAGTTTTCATCTTGTGGCGAATCCTCTGCAGTTTTTGTCATTAGGTTTTTAATTGATTGCTGACGAGGAAACGTCGATGACGTCCACCTGCGTCCTGGAGAGAGTTCTCCACTCGCTGTGCTGTCATAAGGGATTTCTTCACCACGTAAATCATTTTCTGCTCGCCCACGAGACTCGTGTTCCGCTCTCTGCCAGCTTGTTTGAAAATTCCTAGTTTTCCTGTGCACAGTTTCCTTTTTTATGTTGCATCCGATCAAGTGATCTCTGGATAACAGTTTTCATCATCATCGTCATCATCATCATCTTCACTTCCACCGTCACCACTTTGTTTCTCACGTCCAGGTCTGCTAAGCTCTGATTCAAACATAATCATATTATTACAACAATTATCTTACAAATTAGGAATAATAATCTTGATAATAACAATAATTAATAACTTGTTAAACTTTATCATTATCATATCACCAATAATATCAATAATGTGAAGTGGGGGGGGGGATTCACCACCTCGTCCGCTTGTGCTGAAGCAGAATCCGTATTATTGTTGTGATAAGATTATTAACATAGTGGTTTGATTATTAATGCATTGTAAAATGATTAGTATTTGTTAACCTACCTACTTATGCTTACTTATTGATATTGATGATGACACACAACTTTTGTTGTTTGGTGAGTGTCACGTCTGTTGTGTAGAAAAGCTTCAGCTGCAGCTTCTCATCTTTACCTGGTGCTGATCAGATAGAACTCATGACCTCGATGACGGCTCTAAATGAAATGGGCTGTTGTCGGTTTGTGTCTCGCCGCCGCCCCCCCGTTGTCAGTACTGGTCAAAGATATGTTGTGAGAGGAAGGCCCCCACTCTGTCCCACCACTGTACAACCAGAAGGGATGTTCCAACACATCCAACAGAGTGAGACGTCTTTGGTTCCATGTCACGTTCCTGTCGAGGGTTTGGTGTTCTCCATCTATAACTCCATTCATATCATATCGGTAAATCATACTTAAACTTTATTTTAAGTAAAAGTTGTATGGGATGAACTAGTTACACAGGATATTTACTCTTCATTTGAGAAATGAAAGTTAAATGTAAGAATGATGCTCAACATCTGGATCACTGTTTTCCTTTATTTGTGCTGGACTGAGTGTGTTTAATGCAACACTCCTCCTGAGCTAAAGACATCTGTGTGGTATTAGCATGATGCATATACAGAGTCATATATAGAGTCATATATATAGAGTCATATATATAGAGTCATAGTAGCGCTGAGGTCTGTGTTGACGTCTCCCAGGACTAACTGACGGGCCACACTGGTCGCACAGACTGTCTTTTATTCTTTTTACTGCATCCATCCTGGTGCATGACTTACTGTGTAACTGCAGTGAGACTCAGATGATTGACTGAACGGTTGCCTAGGACTCGCCTCTTTCAACAGACTGTACGTTAGTGTGTGTTTACCAGACTATAAATGTCTTCAGTTTGACGTCAGACCCTGGCTGCTGTGGAATGCTGCTCTCTTGCCAAACAGACTGTTGTACACACACTCACAGACCAGTCTCTCACATACACACACACACTGGGGCAGTGTATGTGTCGCAGTGGAAGGGGAGACACGTGCGTCACAGTGAAATGCCAGAATATTTGTTTAGGTAATTTAGATGTGAGGGGGTCACACACTCACACACACACACACACACGCCCTTATTTATCTATGGCTCTCTCCGTTTTTGGTTATGACCAAATATTTCAGTTTCTTGATTTTCAGGAATAAGATGTGAGCTTTGGACCCTTCTCCTCTGTTTAGATACAGAACCTGCTCCTGGTGCCAGGGCCTGAGGTCAAAGGTCAGAGCTCAGGTTGGGATTAAAGGCAACAAAGATTGATGAAATCCGTCCTCCTCCAACTGATCATAATCCTCCAGGACGGGGCTAATGATCTTGGCCTAATCGTGGGTTAAGAGTCGAGCCCACGTGGGAAGCAGGAGCAGAAAGGGGGCGTGTCAAAGACTGGGAGGTGACCAATCAGAACACCTTCCTATAGAGAGGGTGGAGTGCAGACGACACAGCAGATACATCCTAATTGGATTTCCTCCCTGGCCAGCAGACAGGAAATAGTCTGACGTCCCAGCCTGATGCAGAGAGTGGTTTCTTCCAGGAAGATTCAGAGGTGTAATCACCAATGACCAGGAGAGCTTACTATGCCAGGTCAGGGTTACACTGCCCTGCTCAAAGGCACATTGACAAAATGTATAAAGTGGAAACTATAAATAAAGATGGACGGCAGGAGGACAATCTCCTGCTGCGATGATTCAGCATGAGTAAGTCAATGACTAGTTAGTAATTACAAAGAACTTAAGAGGGGCCATCAAACACATCCATGACC
Organism: Limanda limanda; assembly: GCF_963576545.1. Taxonomy (NCBI): domain Eukaryota; kingdom Metazoa; phylum Chordata; class Actinopteri; order Pleuronectiformes; family Pleuronectidae; genus Limanda; species Limanda limanda. Next base: position 11,265,045 of record NC_083652.1, read on the forward strand.
AACACACACAACTGAAGGTTTTATTTCTGCCAGGCTTGAAAATATGATTGATTTCTGCTCAATGAGTTCAAACAGCTTTAATTTCACCTGAGACGTCGGCTGAAGCCTGAAGCCAGAAATCAATATTCATTTTTCGTACTGATTAGCCCAAGTGGCTGCCACAGATTCAAACCAGTTCAGGGCAATGAACCTGTCACATTAAGTTTTACATATCCTAGTATATTACACCAATTTACTGAATCTCTTTTTTGTTTGATATTTTTTGGCATTTTCCACCAAAGTGCTTTAAAGACCAAACATACTTCTCTGTTCATTTGACCTTATTCTGCAGTTTCCTTTGGTTGGATGGAGCCTGGCGATGCTGTGTTCCTCACTTTATTACACACAGCTCATCTGAATGTTGCCTGTGTGTGATGTCATATTCTGCTGTGTCCCTGACAGAAGTTTCCAGACTAATCAATCAGATCTGTCCTGTGTTTTTCTGTGTCCGTCCTGCAGTAGTGGAGGTGAAGAGCAGCCTCCCGTCGGGGATGCAGAGCCCGGTGGGAACAGCCAATGAGCACAGAGGAGGAGGTGGAGAGGCTGGTGAGTCCTCTAAGAGTCCTTGAGGTGTGTGTGTGTGTGTGTGGGGGGGGGGGGGTTCCAGGGTTTCTAAAAGTGGATCAGTGGCATACCGAGGAGATTTAGGGGATCCTGATGATCCTTACTTCCTTTTACTTAAAGGAGTTCTTCAAAGATCACATAGCATTCCACAGAGGACACAGTTAAATCAACTGGGCCCAGTAGAAACAGATGTACCTGTTTCCAAAGGAAACTATTTGAGAGTCAATATCTAAAATAAATCTGAAAATGCAGTCATTCAAACACTTGGTAATTTGCTGCCTTGTCCAGGTGGGGGTCCCGGGGAAGGCCCAGGAGGGGTAGGAGGTGGAGGAGGAGGCCCGATGGACCTGCGGACGGAGCCCAGGGTGGGCTCTCTGTCCGGGGGGGCCGCGGCGGTGGACACGACCTTGAGAGAGCAGCAGCTCCAGCAGGAACTGGTGATACTCAAACAGCAGCAGGAGCTCCAGAAACAGCTGCTGTTTGCAGAGTTCCAAAAAAAACACGAAGTGCTAACAAGACAACACGAAGTCCAGCTGCAGGAGCACCTGAAGGTAAATTTAGATTCAGCCAGGGAGCCATTGTGTTCCTCCCAGAACGACAGAATAAGCAAATCGGCCGGACAGCCACCGGGAGTCCTTCAGCGAGGTGTGTGTGTGTGTTTGTGTGTATTTAAGCAACAGCAGGAGCTGCTGGCAGCGAAGCGGCAGCAGGAGATGGAACAGAAGAGGAAACAGGAGCTACAACGACATGAAGAACAGGAGAAACAGAGACTAGAGCAACAACTGCTGCTGTTGAGGCACAAGGAGAAAGGAAAAGAGAGTAGGTTACTACTGATGTCACTACCAAGCCATTCACATGTGGGCCCTGTGACTGAACGTGTTTGTGTGTTTCTGGTAGGTGCCATTGCCAGCACGGAAGTGAAGCTGAAGCTCCAGGAGTTCCTGCTCAGTAAGAAAGAACCTGGTCCTGGTGGACTGAACCATTCCTTCTCCCCAAAATGCTGGTGAGCATCCAGAGAGTTTAACTTGTCTCTGGACAGAACAGTCACATTTAGACTCAGATTCCTCACAAGGGATTCTGCAGACTTCCTGCAGGCTGTATGTTAGCGGACCAGGTGGAGCAGGTCTGCAGATAATCTGTTCAGTGCAGGTCTGAAAGCAGCACATGTGTATGGCTCTGCTTTTTCATCCTGAGATATTTGTTTCCAAACACTGACACAACCCTCTCAGGATTATCTGGAGCTCAGTGCAGGTCTGAAAGCTGCTTTACAAACTATTCACACTCACACCTACAGTCAATTTATGAACCTGTTAACCTAACACCAATCTGCATGTGTTGGACTTCGGGAGATTAAAAAACAAACCAAGGGGTTTATTTCACCCGTCCGCTTGGTTTCAGCTGTCGGCTTGAAATGATTCCCAGACTTTCAGATTTCTCCTTAATACAACTTTCAAAAATGTTTAGTAGAAACACAGGAAGAAATAAATTGAAGAAGAGGCACAAACATGTTTTTTTCATCCTCACAGTTACATGAAATAACAAGGAAGTGATTCTGGGTAATGCAGCCACTGATAAATGAAGCAGGAGAACACCAACAGAAAACCATCTTCACTGCCACACTTCACTTAATACTGTGAAACTGTTTTATCAGCTAACTTCCATTCTTTGTCTGTGTGTGTGTCTGTGTGTGTGTGTGTGTGTGTGTGTGTGTGTGTGCAGGGGACACACCTCCCTGGAGCAGGGCTCTCCTCCCCAGAGTAACACCCCAGGAACTCCTCCCTCCTACAAACTGCCTCCAATGCTTGGAAGCTACGAGGGCAAAGATGATTTCCCGCTTCGCAAGACGGGTAAGAGACACAGGCAGAGAGAGAGAGAGAGAGAGTGTGTGTCTGTGTGTGTGTGTGTGTGGGGGGGGGGTTAGGACCATGGTTAGGACTCAGTCTAAACTCATCGGTGAAGAGGTAGCTCAAACCTTGGTATAAATCCCTCAAACACAGTGTCAAACAAATGTTTGTATAATATATTAAATATAACGCGAGTCCATGTGAAGCTGTATCTCTGAACATGTGAGGTCAGAGTTCAGTGCGTGGAGACGTCTCTGTCCTCACAGGAACCTTCAGTGACTCGTATCCGTCGAACTTCCTGTTTCGACTCAGAAGATCGTGTCACTAATCAAAATGCAACCACTTGCTTTTATGTACATCTTCAATTTGTGGTTAGAAAGAATCTGAGTGACAGGAACTACACTTCAAAAACTTATTCTAATATAAGCATAGTTTTAGTGGAAGGAAATGTGTATTCACTCCCAATTCAAACTTGACTGATTTGAAAGATGGACAAACATGGGTTGTGTATAAGTTGAGCTGAAGCTGGTTGAGCTTCTTTCTCTTTGTGCTCTTTGCTCTTCACCTGCACTTTCAGACCAGAGCGACTTTTAAAACGCTCTCGCTGCTCATCCGGTGATCAAACCAGCCGGCCAACACGTGGGGCCGGCCAGTCTCCTGCTGGCAAACCACCAGGCACCTCCATGTAACCCCATTAACTGCTCCGCCAAAGAAAACACACCACTTTGAACACAAAGAAACTCACAACACAAGCGACACAAACATGAAAAATAGACCAAAGAAAATGACACATGATTAAAAGCTCAAAAAGGCAAAATCAACAACACACACAAGCAACAACACTGTTATTAAAATGTGTTTTCTTCTGTCACCTTTAGTGAAAACAGACTGTTAAACACATGTTCTCTCTCTCTCTCTCTCTCTCTCTCTCTCTCTCTCTCTCTCTCTCTCTCTCTCTCTCTCTCTCTCTCTCTCTCTCTCTCTCTCTCTCTCTCTCTCTCTCGCTCAGTCTCGGAACCCAACCTGAAGGTGCGTTCACGGTTGAAGCAGAAGGTGGCGGAGAGGCGGAGCTCTCCACTTCTCCGCAGGAAGGATGGAACTGTCATCAGCACCTTTAAGAAGAGAGCCATAGAGATATCAGGTGAACTCAGATTAACAGCTGGAGACATTTAAATGAACTCTTCAATAACCAAAGTGGAGTTTGTATTAACTTGTATATTCTCTCTCTCTCCTCCTGTGTGGTTGTGTCCCTCGCCCAGTCTCCTCCCTCTGTAACAGCGCTCCAGGTTCAGGTCCCAGCAGTCCCAACAGTTCCAACTCAGCCATCGCCAACGGCAACACGGGATCAGTCCCCAACATACAGACTGAGGTACACACACAACACACTCAGACTCTTATTCTGAAGTGAGTTGTTCAGGTCGTGCACTCGTCCACACGGCTCAAGCTCGCCCCCTGCAGTTCACTGTGCTAAGAAGAAAGGTTAAAGCAGCGCAGATCAAAGCTGAACAAGGTACTTTATAAAACCAATAGAAACACATTAAGGAAAACAGCTTCACCAGACAAGTGAAGCTCTTCACAGGGACTGAGTTTGAGAAGCTGTGGATTGAACATAGCGACAATCTGGAAAGTTCGGATGTAGTCGGATGTCAAGGCAGTGAAATATACAGTTTTAGTCGTCTTTTTGTTAGAATGACATATTTTTGTGTTACTGCGAAGAAACGCCTCTTCATCAACGTGGCCGAAGAGGAAAGTAAATCCTGACTCACAAGCATCGTCATCATTTATCTCAGAAAGTGCAGCGTGAACACCGACTGGGACCTGACGGACAAAAAGCTTCCAAAGCTCCAGAGAGAGGAGAGGCTAAAATGAGTCAGAGCTTACAGGCGATGTTTAAAACAATGGTTACCACGGCAACCTGGATCAATCTGCAGTGTCAGCGTCAGAACGTCCTTGAATTTATACGAATACTCCACTGAACTAACCAGTCTGTCCTTGTGTCTGCAGCTGAGATCTCTCCATCAGACGCTGGGGGCCGATGGGACTTTGAGTCCGCTGAGTCTCTACACTTCGCCCTCGCTGCCAAATATTTCCCTGGGGCTTCCTGCGAACACACACATCACGGTAAGACAACGCAACACACGGTCACACACACTCGGGCCGGACCAGTTCACACAGGGCAATGGTTCGGTTACCTCCGAGTTCTGTTTCCAAGTGATGTTATCCGTGTTTCTGCCCGGCCCTGTTGACTGAAAGAGAACAGAACCAGAGCATTATCAAAATTCAAAGAAACATGAACTCATATTAGTCAATAGAATCAGTAGAGATTTTATCAGGAACAAGGATGTCACATGTAACATGAGGTAACCATAGTAACTACCCCCCCATCCCCATCAGGCCCCCCAGAAGCTGACTGCCCAGCAGGAGGCGGAGCTACAAGCCATCCAATCCCTGCGAGGAGGCGGAGCTCTCACAGGGCAGTTTCTGTCCACGTCCTCCCTCCCTGCAGGTAAACCACAGAAAATAATCACAATGTAATCAGCTTCATTCAACAATATGTGGTAAATGAGTTTTGAAATGTGTTGTTTTATTTGCAGCTTGTAAGGATTTAATAATGTTTCTGTGCAGGGGTCATACACGACGTGGAGACTCCGCCCACCAGCTCTCATTCGGCCCATTCCTCATTACTGCAACATGTTCTGCTGCTGGAGCAGGCCCGACAACAGACTGCTATGCTAGCTGGTACACACACACACACGCACACGCACACACGCACACACGCACACGCACACGCACACACACACACAAACTATAATACCAACATCAGCAGCAGTCTCCAGCTCATTGTCTTCTCGCTCAGTCCCCATGTACAGCCAGTCGCCGCTGGTTACGGCAGAGAGGGGTGTGTCAGGTGGGATGCGCACGGTCAACAAGCTGCCTCGCCATCGCCCGTTGGCTCGTACCCAGAGTGCACCTCTGCCCCAGTCCCCACAGGCCCTGCAGCAGCTGGTGGTTCAGCAGCAGCACCAGCACTTCCTGGAGAAACACTACAAGGTGCGCATGTTCACACACACACACACACACACACATTTAAACATACACACGTTCATATACTAACATGGCGTTTTGTGTCTAGATGCTTTCCAAGGGGACTGAACTTCCCAGGCCACCCCCCACCCACCCAGAGGAGACGGAGGAGGAGCTAACAGAGACCAACGACATGCAGGAGGACGACGGAGGGATGGGACCTCACAGGTCGGTATCGATTCTCCTCATCTTTATGTTTCTATGTAATTGTTAACAACTTAATGTCATTTGTGAATCTGTGATAACATGTTGCTCAGGCTTCAGAAAGAGGGGTCAGACGACAGCACGCCCTCCTCTGAGAGACTCAGCGTGCACCTGAAGCTGGAGGAGGAGCACGGGGGCATGCAGGTGAAAGGAGAGAGCACAGAGAGTGAGCTGGATGAAGAGGAGGAGGATGAAGATGTCATCCAGCTGGAGGAGGCTGACGAGGAGGACCGGGGGATGTACACGCAGGTCGGTGTGAACACACCACACTTCTCTCTGAACCCGGTGGTTCTCCACAATCTCTCATTCCAGCCAGGCGACACGTGGACAGATGTGAAGCAGATGTGTTTTTGATGAAGCAGTTGGTGCTGAGCACACTGACAAACATTGAATTTCTTGTTAATGCTTCATAATAATAGTGAAGTTGTATTTCACTAGTTGCAGCTTTGGAAAATGTTTGGTTTATTTTTACCCAGATTATAAAACTGCTAATACATAGATATTGTAATAATTTCATCAGTGGACGACAGGCTCAGCCACCAATGTATTACCAAAAAATCTCCAAAAAATCTCAGAGACCTCAACTCAAAGGTTCCACGTCAGTTTCCCGTTCGACACTTGGACTTTTGCTTCAGGTGTTTTTCACCTTTACATCATTGTTTAGAAACAAACTAGAACTCCTCAGCTACGCAGCGTTTGTGTAACAGTATAGTGCGTACAGTATATATTGATCTGTGGCTACTAATATAATAGAATACAAAGAATATTGTCCTTGCATGGTGATACAACTAAATGTATAGAGCCACTCCATAAGGGCCACACAGCACACAGCAGTGGGCTTCGGTTGACGTGGGCTTCTGGAGGTTAGCGTTGTCAGGATCCCTCAGACAGCAGTAGTGTCGGTGTAGTTCCAGTTATGACACATTTTGTCTTTTGTCTCATCACGGCTGATACACACCTCTGACCCGTGCTCAGCATGGGGCGGGGGGGGGGGGGGGGGGTTTGCTCAATGCTCATGGGAAAAGCCGCTTTTAATCGAGGGGAGAGTTGAATGGATTCGTCTGAAAGGTGCGACCACACGGAACAAGTGCATGATGAGTCATCGAATGAAAGCTTTGACATAGAGGATTTAATTATAGAACTACAAAACAACTATACATATACATACATACACACACACACACACACACACACACACACACACACACACACACACACTCACATATATGTGTATGTTTGTAAGAGTCATGTCAGTGTCCAGGTGAAGTGAAGCCCAGAGACTTGACAAACCACACACAGCTGTCGACGTTGCAGTGACATCATCAACCGGTGACTCAACCACTGGACTGTGTGTGTGTGTGTGTGTGTGCGTGTGCGTGTGCGTGTGCGTGTGCGTGTGCGTGTGCGTGTGCGTGTGCGTGTGCGTGTGCGTGTGCGTTCTTGTATGTCTGTATACCTACAAGTGTGTCCGCCCACACATGATGACTCACCCAGATTGCAGTAGGGAGCAGAGCAATGCTCCCTATATATAGACACTGCAGAACATGCGTGTGTGCAGTGATCTCACACACGCACACACACA